>NC_056729.1:1701050030-1701375151 GCF_019279795.1 Protopterus annectens | reverse complement strand
GTGTATTATCCTCTATTTAGTAGAAGCTTTTAGGCAACATGGTGCCTTTCTGCTTGAGAGGGGATGTGGAGATATGTCAGGCAGAATGCAAATCTGGCAGCAGATAGATGCAGTAGGTGGCCAAAACAGGACATAAGATAAGGTGCACCATAGGGCCATTGACATGATCGCATCTGCACAGAGGAGAGCAGCTGCAGTGGCATTTGATCTAATGGGGGGGCCTGCTACACAGCACCACCACTAACAGCAAATGAAGAGTTCCTGTCCACTGTCTGGGATCCAGACAGCTGCAGGAAAGTGCAAAAAAGCATGTCCTTGACATTGGTGCTACTGTTTCAGGGACAGCAAGTATGCTTCCAGGTAGGCTTTTGTATCTCAAATGTTAAATACTGTGTACACTAAATATTTTAATCAATACATTAGTTCTGTTTATAAGAAATTGTTTTGGGGGGATGAATACTGCTACAGTTAACAACACATTCTGGACTTGATTACACATGGGGCTCAGGTTGGGCTTGTCATCCAAGTTCTTGTTGAAAGTATAGTTAATGGACATAAAAGGCAAAATGTTTTACCCCCTGTATTACTGTTAATTGTGATAATGTTATCCTTACCATTTGCTTAACATCTTTCAGGGCCATCCGGCATAGGGAGCATACCATTATCTGGACACAGTAAGCCAAAAATTTGATGTCAGTACTGATAAGCAGTTCAAATAAATATTTTAGTGTGTAATGCTGATGTCAGGACTGTTGCGTGTATTGCTGTACTGTCTTGTATAGTGGCACCACTGTTATAGTGTTAGCATAAACTGGACTACAGTAGTGTTGGTATTAACTTTTTCCTGTTTTTCTGGCTTATCACAGGCAGATCTTAAAAGTGGAAGTGTGGGACTTCTACCACCTGATGTCAGAGTATCAGCAGACAGTGATGATGATGGTGGCTAAAAGAGGCACAGTTGAGGGGTGCAGAGGTTGAATCTGACAATGAGATTGACATACAGCGATCACTTGAAATTCCATCAGACACCACCAGTAGGCCTACTCCTACCCACTCCAGTGAGCTCTCAGATATTGGACAGGTGGAGAGCAAGACAATCAATCATGAAAGTGTGGTTACTGCGGCTTCAGTGCTTGTTGATTATGGCCGTAGCTAAAATGCGAAGGAGATACCACCCAAAAGGGTTGTTAGGAGTGCTGTCCATCCTCCACCTGATTCAGGTTTCTCTTCTTGTGCCACTCAATGTATATTTAGGGCTGTAATGGAGGCAAAGGCACTTTCCCAGAGGTGCTCCAGAGAAATGTTTAGGGTTGTAGATGCGGCACAGGCTGACATGCATGACTGCTTCCACCGTGTTGCCATTTCAATGGATCAGATGAATGACACATTGGAATAGGCAGTGTCTGTGATGGAAACTCTGCTGGAAGGGGGACAGCATACTCATAGGTCAGGTAGGCCGCATCATCTGCTGTTACCCAACATGGGCATGCCTGATCATGCTCCCATAGTGGCAGCAGTTCCACTGCTCTACCAGTGGTTGAGCTATTTACACCCAGATGTGGCAGACCATAGGATCGTGGTCCTGGCCATCTTCGTGAGGGGAGCTTGTCCAGCAGACATCAGTTACATTCAATTAGCAGCAGTGCATCTGATCATGGACATATCAGTGCAACTCCTGGCAGAGCCAGTTCTTGTGGTCGGGTATGACAACGGTGAAATGCCACCTCTACCATCCATGGCTCACACCTCTCTGACATACCAAGACATAGAGCTACCACAGAGCTTGGCTGTGTTAATGCAGACACACACAATTTCATCTGGAGAACCCACACATCCACACACACAACAGTTACATGGTTCAACTGTGAAATTTAAAACTCATTTTGTCTCACTGTCCATTTATTACTTTATACGAATGTCTGCCTGAATCTCTTTCTTACTTACACATACTCACTGACCTTTTGTGTCAGCCTAGGCTTCCTGCCTCCCCCACCACCCTGTGCAAGTGATAACTGAGCCATATCCCAATCTTCTATCTTTTGGATTTAGGGATACGCTTTGTGCTGATGCTGATGGTGCAGATCTGACTTAGTGGTTAGTATACCTGCATTTGTGATATTGAATTGGTAATTCTACATTTGACTTATATTGGTGTTAGAAAGTTCGATAGTTGATAGCATCAAACTTTTCTTCCATCAGTATTGTTAATGATTTTGTGAGGATTGTGAAGTCTGAAAGTGAAATGTGCATAATTACTTTCTAACTTCTCTCTTTAATGATTTTCCAATACAAATGTATGGTGCTAAACTGAGGTTATGTGGTGACCATCGCTACTTTTGAGAGGTATGATTGTGTGAATCGTTGATGCCTGAGGCTTACTAATTAATAATGGACACATACAAGTCAAATCTGTCTCTGCTGTCACATGCTAAGGTAATTTCTGTACAAATCACCCACCTTTTAATTGCTTACACTACCAAGTAACAACATGCAAGGACATGTCAGTCATTCATACTATTATGCAACACACTCCAGGTTCAACATTTACCTTGTAAATCCAGCGGTTGCAACAGTTTTAGTTCATGGCTGTCTGATGCAAGAAGTACACAGTCATTACATGGATAAGTAAAGGTTGTGATCATTTCCTGGTAAAGTTACTATATCTATGTGCACAGGAGGAAGGTTTTAGGCCCTTGGGTGGTGAGTGTGCAGTGTGTTCTCTCTTAGCCAATGCGAGGACGTATTGAGCACTCCTACATTTGCCTGCACCCATAGCAGCTACTGGTGCCCCCATGACCCGTGACTCCTCACGTGTGTGGCTGTGGTGACCTTACCATTGGTGGTGAGATGTGTTTCCCTTCCCTTGTTGATCCTGCTGAAGCTGTTTTCTCAGGATGATGTTGTGCAGCATGGCACCTACAGTGAATATTTCAGTACATGTACGTGGATTGTACTGCAGGGCTAACCCAGATGTATTATAGGCACCAGAACCATGACTTCAGCAGCCCAAACACATGCTCTATGATATTTCTGGTTTAAGCATGTGTCTAATTATGGCATTCTTCAGCAAGTATGTGTGTGTGTGTGTGTGTGTGTGCATATCTGATGTGTGTCATCAACAACAGTTCCAGTGCATAACCCCCTGTAAATGACACTGTGAGATATCCCCCCTAGTGAACATATGATACAGTTGGGAGGTGTGCCAGACATGTGAGCTGTGGTAAATGCCTGGGTTGCCAGCACACACATTTAAAATTATTTATTGGCATAACACATAACTTGGCAGCTAACAGAGTGGAAGCCCTTTCTATTTATGTAGAGCCTTCCCTGTTCCCCAGGTGGTGCCATAATTTCTACATGTGTGCAATCTATGGCACCCAGTACTTCAGGGTAGTGTGCTACAGTGTAGAACTTCTGCACATGTCTGGCCCTATCCTCAAGAGTACTGGGAAAATATAGGAGGTCACTAGCATGTTGTAGCAAAGCATTCAGGAATTGGAGGATCCTGGATGCTGATGCCTGTGACACCCCAAGCATGTCCCTTGTTGGTCCCTGAAAAGTACCTATAGATAAGATTCTAAGTGCTACACATACCTTTTGTCTCCACTGGAATGAATTCCCTTTGGTTCGCCCTGACTCTGAGTTAAGGATGATAGAGGTTGCAGAGTTCCTGTAGTGTGTCTCTATCCACCCTGTAGTGCTCTACAATTTCCACGTCATGTTGATTGTGATGTTAACCAGGGTTTGAAAACTCTTCTTCTTGACCTTGGTCTATTAGCAGCTGCACAGACTTTAGCCTGTTGTGCATACACATGAATTAAAGCAACAGCAGCCTCTAATATTGTTTCTGTGTAGATTCCTTTCCGTGGCTGTATTCCAATAGGTTTTGGAATTCACAGGGAATACCAAAACTGAGTCTACACAGTTTCTTTACAGCTTGTTGAATAGCTCCTCCATCTTGGATTGGTTGATTAACATGCAATTCGGCTGCTTATGCTGTAATTAGCATGCCATGGTGCTCACCTTGTTTGCGCAGCTCTGCCTGGCTCAATACATCACGTAGAAGTGTTTATTAAATCCAAAACAGTGTACTACCATGTCTGCGTTTTGCAGCAATGTGCTCACAGTGCAAACGGGCCATGTAGGCTTTACTGAATCTGGCCGTACATTTTTTTATATAGTTCACTACTCTTCCTTTTTGGTATTTATCTGTGAGACCATTTACATTTAAAGACATTACAGAAAGAATAATTTTATTGAAAGTCATTATTCCCACCTTTTATGTATAACAGCTTTTTTGTTACATGTATATACCATTTGGCAGGTTAATCTTTTGTACAATTGTTTCTTGTCATCTCCATTTGTGCCTATGTCACAACTTACAAAACGTTTTGTTTTACTAAAAGCCCTCAAATAAAAGAAACACATCCCCAATACCCCCTAAAACCTATTAACTTAATAATAGCACACAAAACTATCTACATCTTCAAGTACTGAAGTTTTACACTCTTAATAGGAGCAAATGTTCCAAACTGACAGCTATACACACAGAGACTTGCGATAACCTACAAGAAAGGATATCCATGCTAAGAAGAATGTTACAGCCTGTGCTTCTACTAAGTGCTGTCTGGCTTGGTCTTATCTTTACAACTGTCTCTCTGTCTATCAGCTGGGAAAACATTTGAATGCTTTCAGAACACATTTTCTCCAAGCCATTTTTCTTTATCAGATCATCTTCTAGAGACATGAGAGACACAAAACTGCCAAGCATGCATTTGTTTACTAGAAAATTAGAAGTTATGTACCTACCATAACGTTCCATGTTAGTTGTCTTCTCTCGCCTTCTTTCTTGCTGGATGGGTTCGGAGCCGATCCTCGGCTCCGACTCGGCACTTGCTTTAGCTCGAGAATTCCTTTTACCAGCTCGAGGCAACCCTATATCCCATGATGCAAGGCGGAACTACCTCAGATCTCGTTTGGTAGCTAACTTACCCTGCTAAAGACTATCCTAACAGAATTAGGAACAATGGTTCCTAAAGAAAAATCCTCCTAACAATGTACCGGAGGAAACACTCTAATAGGAACTCTCCAAGATCTGTCCAGGCCAGGGGAAGGAGGGAGGGCCTGAAGAAAGAAGGCAGAGAAGACAACTAACATGGAGCGTTATGGTAGGTACATAACTTCTAAATGTTAGGTTGTCTATCTCGCCTTGGTTCTGACTGGATGGGACCGCGTCCCTAGCACCTGTATCCCGGGTGGCTCAATGGAACAGACTCTTGAGAACTGTGGAACCAAAACTGGCCCTATCTCTAGAGGCCAAGTCCAACTTGTAATGAGAGACAAAGGTATGAGGCGTGGCCCAAGTAGCTGCTGCACAAATGGTATCAATAGGTAGTCTATCCTGAAAAGCTGCAGAAGTGGATAGACTCCTGGTTGAATGTGCTTTTGGCTTAGAAGATAGCTGTTTGCCCCTGAGAGAGTACACATAGGAAATAGTGGAAGTCAACCATCTGGATAAGGTCACTTTAGATACTGGAAGACCCATCCTGTTTTCTGCATAGGAGACAAATAATTGGTCCGATTTTCTGAATTGTTTAGTTCTATGCAAATAGTACCTGAGCTGACGATGGACATCCAAAAAATGCAGTTTCTGTTCAGCTCTGTCGAATAGTTTGGGAAAAAGACTGGTAGGTCTATAGATTGGTTAATGTTGGTTTGAGATACGACTTTGGGAAGAAAGGAAGGGTTAGTTCTTAATGATACCCTGTCCTTATGAAAAACCAAATAAGGGGAACGGATGCAGAGAGCTTGAATCTCGGAAACCCTTCTTGCAGAAGTGATAGCCAGTAAAAATATAGTTTTCCAGGTCAATAACTTCAAAGAACATGAAGCAGACGGTTCGAAGGGAGGTAGTATCAAGGATGCCAACATTAAGTTTAGATCCCACTGCGGAGGAGGATGCTTTATAGGTGGTTTTAGGAGGAAAACTCCTCTCAGAAAGGCCTTGCATAACCTATGAGACATAATGTTATTGTCATGCAGGCCAACATGATACTTAGAAATAGCAGCCAGTTGTACTTTGACTGTAGATGACAAGGATCCTGAATGAAAAACCTCCGCCAGGAAATCTAAAACCGAATGTACAGGAGCAGTAAAGGGGTCAATATTTCTGGAATTCGCCCAAATAGAAAAACGCCGCCTCGCGCTAGCATAAACAGTCCTAGTGGGCGACTTCAAGGAAGAGACTAAAATGTCTCTGACTGAGTCGAAAATCATCGGTAGCCTGGCTAGGGTAGGAAGTGGAGCAACCAAGCAGTGAGGTTGAGAGAATGAATGGCCCGGGGCTGCTGACCCGATTGGTGGATCAAGAGATCCGGAACTGGGTCCAGATGCCAGGGCTGCACCAGAAGGTGACGATGCAGAGACGGAAACCAAATTTGTCGAGGCCAATATGGGGCAATGAGGATCAACTTGGCTCTCAAACGGTGGCTTTCTGACTGACTTGTGGAATCAAGGGAAAGGGAGGAAAAGCACAGAAGTCCCCGGGCCAATCCTGGGTTAGAGAGTCTCTCAGAGGTTGGCCTGGAAGGGAAAGAGAGTGAAGAAATCGGGCACTTGTTGTTTTGAGGAGTAGCAAAAAGATCGCAACAAGGAGTGCCCCACTTCAGAAAAATCTGATCCACTACAGATTGATTGAGAGACCACTCATGAGGCATCAGAATGGATCTGCTCAGCCTGTCCGCTAATAGGTTGGACCTGCCGGGGATGTGCGTTGCTATCAGAAACCGCTGAGAAGAGATCGCCCACTGCCAAAGTCTGAGAGCTTCTCGACATAATGGATAGGACCTGGTCCCGCCCTGCTTGTTGATGTACCAGACTACGGACATGTTGTCCGTATGTACTGCAATAGTCCCCGTGGGAAGAAAGTCGTTGAGGGCTTGCAATGTTAAAAGCACTGCTCTCATCTCCAGGACATTTATGTGCAGATGGTATTCTATGGGTTGCCACGTCCCGTGGACCATCCTGCCCTGATAATGCCCCCCCCCACCCGATCAGAGAGGCATCCGTAGTGACTGTGGCAACTGGAGGAGGGGGAATAAAGGGTCGGCCCTGATGAAGAAGAGGGGAAGATATCCACCAGTTCAGATGAGCTCTGCACGACTGTGTTACCAAGATTTCGTGCCTCATCGGGAGACTGTGGTACGACCACTGCGTGAATAGCATCCACTGCAGAAGACGCATGTGGAAGCGAGCCAGTGGAAGAAGAACAATGGCCGCAGCCATAAGACCTAGAACCTTCAGTATAAATCTGGCTTTGATCTTGTTGCTTTGCAAAAGAAGCCGAACAAATTTTTGGATGTCCAGAATTCTTTGATCTGTTAGTCTGGCTAACATTTTGACGGTGTTTAATTCTGCGCCTATAAAGGTGATAGATTGGCAAGGCAGCAGAGAAGATTTTTCGAAGTTTACTGAAATTCCCAAACTGCTGCAAAGCTGTAGAGTGTAGTCTCTTGACTGAAGAAGCTGACACTTGGTGGTGGCGGAGAGGAGCCAGTTGTCCAAATAGGGAAACACCTGGAATCCTCGACGTCTCAGATGAGCTGTGACCACTGCCATGCATTTGGTAAACACTCTGGGGGCTGAAGTGAGGCCAAAGGGCAGGGCTCTGAATTGGTAATGACTGGTCCCTAGCCAAAAGCGGAGAAACCTTCTGGAGCGCCTGTGAATCTTTATGTGATAGTACGCATCCTGAAGGTCTATAGAGCACATCCAGTTGTCCTTGCCCAGAAAGGGCAGAATGGACTGAAGCGTGACCATCCGGAATCTTGCCTTTTTGACAAATCTGTTCAGATTGCTCAGGTCTAATATTGGTCTCCAATCTCCGTCCTTTTGGGGACCAAAAGAATCTGGAGTAGACGCCGGATCCTACCTGGTCTGCTGGCACAGTCTGGACGGCTCTTTTCTAGGAGCTTTGAAACCTCCTGTTCTGCCAAATCCCTTTGACTGGGTGAGATGTCTGGAAGGGATTGTAGAGGTACGGGAAACCTTTGAAGGGGATTTTGTAACCCTCGGATATAATCGACTGTACCCACATCTCTTGAGATAGGGATTGCCAGGCTACTGGGTACAGCAAAATCCTTCCCCCGACTGCCTCCAAGGGTGGACAGTCGGGCAACACCTCAGGGATGCTGAAAGGGCTTCTCAGGAAGAGACTCCCTGTTTCCCTGGTTCTGAGGACCCCTGCCTCTAGGGCGGCGTATTATTGTTACCCCTCTGCCTCTGGGGGTAAACTGACCACGTGTGTCCGGCGTAGCTCCTTGGGCTTTACGGAACCACATCTTCCACCCCTTCTGACCCTTGGGGTATGGTCTAGAAGGAGTGGAAAACTGGACTCCAACGGCAGAAAGAGTTTTACCGTCCTGCTCACACCTGGTCAAGGTATCCTTCACCTGAGGTCCGAACAAAGCCGAACCATCAAAGGGGGTATTAGTGAAGGACGCCTTAAAGGGGTCCATAAAATTACAAAGCCGCATCCAGGCTTGGCGTCTAAGAGCAACTCCTGTGCCTGCGGCCCTGCTCGCTCCATCGGCCGCATAGGATATGAGCCGCATGGAGGAGTTAGATATGGAATTCAGGATAGCAAGCTGAGGCAATCTTTTCCTGAGCCCCAGCAGCAGAAGGATCCTGGACTACTTCTCCCAGTTCCTTGAGAACATCTCGTTGAAGCCTGGTGAAGTGACAAAGATAATTCAGCGAACGCATAGCAAAGGTCGCTGAAGAAAACATCCGCTTTTCATACCTGTCCATGGTCCTAGAGTCCTTATTAGGAGGATGGACAGGTACTGAAGGATCTGCCAGTTCCTTCTTAGTGGCAGCCGCCACCACCATAGCATCCACCGAGACACCCTTGGAAAGGAACTGTTTGTCCGAAGGGGCCGTAATGAATTTGGATGGTCTTCTGGGGACAGGTTCCACAGAATCTGGAGCCGCCGACGCCTTACGAGCCACTACCTGCATAAGCGGGTCGAAGGCGGAGACACCCAGGAGGTGGAGGGTCGGGATCCAAAAGCCTCCAGGTATACCGACTCATCCTCGGAGGGGTCAATGGAGGGCCAATTCCCCCTCTGTTTGAGGAGCTCAAGGATGTCTGAAAAGGAGACATCCTCAGAGGGGGACCGTGGGGAACCCTCCGACTCATCTAAGTCGGTATCAGATGTAGTAGACTCAGGGAGTCTGTGTGTTTCTACACGTCCTCTTCCGAGGGGGTTCCCCTGCAGGATCAGGAGAAACCTTGGAAGAGGAGGAAATTCCCAGTGGGGAAACCTGGGGCGATGGATCCCTGGGCCTGTGAGCAAGAGGTTGGCAAGAGGCATCTGCAGGCACTGAAGAGGGAGGAGCTAGAGGGATGGACCGTTGACCAGGCTCAGAAGCCAGGACACTCCTCATCACCTCAAAGGCTCCCCTCCCCGGGAGGCCGGAACACACCCGCTCCGAAGAAACAGGAATTGCCGGCTCCAAAGAGAGAGAAGGCTCGAGGCGATGTCGGCGCCGAGCTTACCAAAGCCAAAGCCCCGAGAGGGAGAGCGGGGTCGGACAAGGGTCCGATGCCACTAGCCCCCTCGGAGCCGACAGTGGAAACTCGACGACCGGATCCCTCCAAGGAAGGTCTCAAGGAGGAGATCGGAGCTGAGGACGACGGATCCGAAGGATGTATCGGCTCCGGCATCGAAACAGTCGCTGTCCCAAGAAGCTCCGGCTCCGAACTGCGGTGTGGAGTCGGAGGAGGAAGTTCAAGGATTGGGGCTATAGCCGAAGTCTGTTGAGACGGGCTATGGAGCATTTGGGCCAGTGCCTGAGACTTCAACAGCCTGCTTACCACCCTCTCTAAATCATGGTCAGACAGCCTGAAAGATCTCGAAGATCGGCTCCGATGGCTCCACTCCGACAAAAGGGGAGACCCCGGAGCAGAGTGGATACTCAGTATAGAAGGGGACTGAGATCTCTTACGGGTCGAAGCCATCGGAGCCGAAGTCCCTTGAACTCCAGATGGAGCCGAGGATATCTCGGCTCCGATGCTGGATGAAGTGCCGGTTCCAGCCGGAGCCGACAAGGCCACAGTAGTCAGGGTATCGGTGCCGGCCGGCGCCGAACCCACTACTTGAACAGAAGATGTATCGACTCCAGCCGGAGCCGATATCGGCTCCGACGGAGCCGGAGCCACCGGAGGAGGCTTGGACACTGTAGCCTGAGCCTTCGGTGGTTTAAGAGGTTTTCCTGACCCTAATTTAGGAGGAGAACCTTCTGGCTTAAGTAAGCCTCGGAGGATGAGTTTATTCCTCCTTTCCTGCAGGACTCTCTGGCTAAAAGCATGACACAACGCACAGGAGTCCTGCAGGTGCAAAGGCCCCAGGCAATAAACACAAGAAGTGTGACCGTCTGTCAGAGACATTTTCTGGCAGCACTGGTCACACTTCTTGAAGCCTGAGACCTTGCCTTCCTTTGACATCCTAGGAGGATGGAAACACAAACAATCCCAACAAACACACAAATTAATCCCTTACACAAACACACAGGAAGGGACTAACCAATGGGGATTTAGGCCTGACTAAAAAACTTTAGAATAAAGATTATAAAAAGTTTGAAAACAAGGGAATAGGGTGGGCTGTAACTAACTACAGACTAAACTGACACTAAAAGGGAAAATAAAACCCCTAACTACACTTTTTCTTATTTCACAAAGAAAAACTTACCTCAGCTGGCAAAGGAGACCTCTTTCGCTAAGCGGCAAACGAGATCTGAGGTAGTTCCGCCTTGCATCATGGGATATAGGGTTGCCTCGAGCTGGTAAAAGGAGTTCTCGAGCTAAAGCAAGTGCCGAGTCGGAGCCGAGGATCGGCTCCGAACCCATCCAGCAAGAATGAAGGCGAGATTGACAACTTAACATAAGACTTATAACATTCAATACTCTTTTTCATTTACTTGATTTCTCTTAAAACTTACTAGATTAAGCTAGGGGCCTTAACCCAGTCATTACCCGTGCTCTTTTAACCAGATTCTTCTATTTAATTTATTTATTTACATTGCAGTGCCTAAATTTCTTAAAACTAAGGAGAAAGAGAGAAGGGAGAAAGAAAAAAAAATAAACCTTTACTTTATAGCATGCAAAGAAAATCATGCACTATTAAAAAGGTACCATTAAGAACATGTTTGTTTTACTTACAGTTAACTTTCTCCCTTCTCTTCCCCTCTCCTGAGTATCTTTATGCACATTAATGACATGAAGTAGGCCATATGCTTTAGAGTCTCCTACAAGTCCAACAAAGTCCATAAAAGCCCAACATTTCCAGATTTTCTTGTTCTGTCATGTTTCACAAATATATTATTGCTTTGTAATCTCACATTTGTCAATTTCCAAGTCATTGGTTATATTCATGTTCATCTCCATCTCCCAAATCCTGTCTTTTCTTGATTCTTCTAGTTAACTTCTCTCCAGCATTTTCTGTTGAAACACTGGAAAAGGTGTGACTGGCATAGTCTCTCTGTGGTCTTTTTTTACCAGAACAAAAAGCAGAATCACCTTCTGCTTTACAGCTCACGTTTTGTTGGACACAATTTTGTATTGCTGCCTTAGCATGTACTTCATCAAAAAATTATTTTGTCCCCCCAGGGAAAAATATTTTGAAGATAGCTGAGTACAGCAGTTTGAATCTCATGCCTGCTTCTCATCATTCCCTGAGTAATGGAATAAATGTATTCCTCTCCTGCCTTTTTTACAAAAAAAAGACATAGCTTTTTGTTTTACATAAAAGTAATAAAATGGAAGGTTCTTCCCAGAAGGTGACACATCTGTCCAGCCTTGAAAGGATAACAGCTGACCGTCAGTTCACACAAGGCCAGTTTGGACTCAAAGTTTGCTTTGGAGGATTTCACTAGTGCTCTTATTTGCTTGTTCAGGCTAAGGAGATATTGCTTCCAATTAGGCACCTGCTCCTTCTTGGTCCTGGAGAGCAATTTTTTTCCTTTTATTATAGAGTTTATTGGTGGTCCAAAATGACATTTGCATTTTATCAAGCCAGCTGCAGTTTGGGCATATGAAAGGTGCCCTCAAGCTTTGAATGCTGACAGGTGGTCATATCTTAGGCAGGGCTCTTGCAACAGTGACCTAAATGTTGAATAACATCTCAATAAGAAAACTCCATCAAAAGTTCAGTTTCAGAATCTGTGGACCTGTGAATTTAATCTAGATCAGTGTTTTGAAAGCCTAAGGTACAGGATATTACAATAATCAAGGTATGAACAGAAAAACACTGTGTGCACAACCAAAGAAATGTTCTCAGGTGGAATGATGTGCTTGATCCTGACATTATACCTAACTTTAAAAAATGAAGATTGTGCAGCTGCTATAACTTGGCCATTACTTCACAGCATATCATCTTGGATCACAGCTGTCATGCATTCTCAAAACAAAATGCGACTCCATCCATATAAAAGTATGTGGCAAAAAAAACAAGACGCTTTAGGGAGTCTGTCTCCACTAAGTTAAGTCTTAGACTAATACTCATTCAACCAGGGTTGTCACCTAACAGTTCTCAAGGAGGCCAAAGCTGACATACATAAGAAAGAAAGAAAGCGACATGTGATTGCCAAAAGTATTGCATCTTAACATCTTTTTCGTGAACTCTTCCTAGTGGAAGTAGTTACACAGTAAAATGAACGATGCCTCTATAGGTTCAAAGGTTGGTACTAGGCTATTGGCCCTAGGGCCTATACAAGCCTAGGCATAACAATTCCCTGGCTACTTCTTCCCACAATATTTACTTCCCTGGACCCCTGTCTAGCAGGGTGACTGATGTGATCCCCGGGGTTAATTTCCTACCTCTCATCCAATCGTCAAGGTTCCTTTTGAAGAGGGCCAAAGAGGCGCTCTTGCTTGACATGTATCAGCAGTCTTTTCCAGAGTCTGGGGAGTCTCTAGGTCAAGAACCTATCCCTCCAGAATGTTTTGTTCTTTGTGATGACATGGTTTAGATCCCTGGAGTGTGTGGCTCTGAGGGATTGGGATTTCTTTAAGTGTAGTATGTCCAACAGCTCTGGGTTTGACATGGCCTTGTATGTTAAGCAGAGATCTCCTCTGAGTAGACGATATGCGACAGAGTATAGCTGGAGTTTTTTTAGATGGTCAGCATAGGGCATCTGCTTTAGGCCTGTGATTCTTTTAGTGAGGTATTTCTGCGGCCTTTCCAGTTGTTGCAGATGTCTTGAGAGATGCATATGAAATGGGGTATTGTATTCTATAATGGGTCTAATGAGGGATGAGTACAGTGGGACAATGACCTCCTTTTTTCTGGATGAAAAGCCCTTAGTGATGAGGTGTGCTACACTGAAGGATTTCCTGACTGTTGTGGCAATGTGGTTATCGAAGGTGAGACCACTGTCCACCTGTGTCCCTAAGTCTCTTATCACACTTTTGGTGTTTAGTGTACTGCCACCTATGTGGTAATTCACGGGTACATGCTTTTTCCCCAAAGGGGATAACTATACATTTCTTGGCATTGAGCTTGAGCCCATGGCTCTGGCACCAAGCAACTGTTTCTGTAAGGCCCGTTTGTAGAATATCCACATCATTTAGGGATTCAATAATGGCTCCCAGTTTGCAGTCATCTGCGAACTTTGTTAGCCAGAGTCCCTTAGTGTTGGCCTGTACTTCAGAGAAGTAGATGCCAAACAAGAGCGGTCCCAGAACTGAACCCGGAGGTACTCCACTTGTCACTTGTCTGGACCTGGATTTGGTGTCAGCTACTTTTACAGTGTGGGTTCTGTCAGTAAGCTAGTTGGCAACCCATCGAGTGACGTAGGGATTAATGCCCAGCTCAGTATGTTTATCTATGATTCCAGAGTGGGGGATGGTGTCAAAGGCCTTGGCAAGGTCCAGATAGGCTGTGTGGACCGCCTTTCTCTCATCCACAGCTCTGGAGACTGATTCAAAGAAGTCAATCAGTTCAGGAAACAAAATCGGCCCTTCACGAATCCAAACTGGGTGGGGTCCAATGTTTGAAGGTTGCCAATGTCTTTGTTTATACAAGCCTAAGCAAGTCCACTGTCTATAATGCTTCAATTAAGAATTAACCTTGAAATGTACTTTCACGTGTCCCTCGAGAACTGAAAAAAGCACAAAGAGAACTGTTCCTTAAAGACTATAGTGGATTTGCAGACACAGCATCAAGATCCCATGTGGGCCAGTTGCTAAAGACAGGTAAAGGAGGCTTAAGGCAGAATATACAGGAAGATCCCTCAGCACAACAAAGTCATTTACTACCCTAAGGGCAGTTTCAGTGGATAAGGGCAACGAGATCTTGAGATATTAAAAATAAATCTGAGCTATACATGCGGAACACGTTCCAATACATTACCCAGAAAGGGAAAGATGGATTTGTGACAGTAACTGTTAAAGCATATGGATCCAAACACAATATCATAACAACAGGTGCAGGTACATCATCTTTTAATAAAGAGGAAAAATATGTATCCTTAGTGAGATTCTGCACTCATCTCATCCAACCAGGTGCCTTTTTAATATCCCTTCTGGCTGTTTTTCATTCTTGCTATCGTTTCACATATTCTAATGAATCAGTGGCTACATAGTCTGCCCCACATACAACTATTTGTACACTATTATCAGTAATTTGGTTTCCTTACATTTATAAAGCATCTACTTTGCAATTCCACTGACCAGCTTACTGCTAACTGATTGTCTGACCACACTATGCCATCAGCTGATTTACTACTGCACAAGCCAGAGAAGAATGGTCACAATAAGTAAAAGCTCTTTTGGGGGGAGACCAAGTTTCCCCATACCTCTGATGGAGGGATTTTGCACTTATACCCCTAAGTACTAAATATAGCTCTAAGGTTGCACTAACTCAAAGTAAAGGGAATTTCACACACTCCATAAATGCTAAATTATCTCTCTGAGCTGGCTCGCCACAACCCTAGATTTAGTATGCAGGAGTAGGGGGGGGGGCAAACTTCCCACATCATAGGAAGTCACTAGGCTACTGGCCCTGAGGCCCTTACAAGCCTACCTAAGAATTTAGCCCATGTTCGGACAAGTCAGCACACTATGGCCTTGTCCAGCAGGGACACAGATGGAATCCCCGGGGTGTATTTTCTGTTCCCCATACAGTTATCCAGTTTGCACTTAAAAAAGATTAATGAGGTACTCTGCTTGACGTGGACAGGGAGACTATTCCACAGAAGAGTCGCCTCTGGGACACAAATCTGTCCCAGCATGCCTTACGGATGTCACAGACCAGGTTGTGGTCGCACATGCGAGTTACTCGAGTAGAGCTTGACTTGCGGATATGCAGCACTCCCATCAGGGCAGTGTCTGTGATTGCTTTCTATGTCGGGCCTTTAGCCTATCTGTGTAGGGTAGATGTTTGAGGCCCTGGATTCTCCTGGTGAGGAACCCCTGTGGTCTCTCCAGCTGCTGCATGTGCTTTGTGAGGTACATGCCAAAAAGGAAACTGCAGTCAATAATGGGTCTTATAAAGGAAGAAAACAGGGATGTCATGACCAGCTTGTCCCTGGAAGACATACTCTTACTAATGAGGTGAGTCATGTAGAAAGCTTTCCACACAACGGAGGCAATATGGTGATCAAAAATTAGTTTGCTATCAACCTGGGTGCTCAAGTCCCTCACAACAGATTGCATGCTTAGGACCTTGTTATTAATGTGATAATTTGTGGGGACGTCACTCTCCCCAGAGGGGATGATGATGCATTTTTTGGCATTCAGCTTGAGACCATGTTTCTGGCACCAGTCATTTGTTTGGGTGAGACCCTCTTGGAGGATTGTCCACATCACTAGGGGAATTGATGACAGCACCCAGCTTCCAGTCATCTGAAAACTTGATCAGCCATAGCCCACTGATTTTGGCCTGGACCTCAGAAAAGTATATTACAGACACCCCAAGACCGATCCCTGCAGTACACCGCTCGTTACGGGTCTACTACTTGAGATGGCTTCCCCTATTTTGACTAGGTGGGTTCTATCACTGAGCCAGTTTGCTACCCATCTGGTAACATACGGATTGATGCCTAGTTGAGAGAGTTTATCCATTATACCAGAGTGGGGAATAATATCGAAGGCTTTGGCCAGGTCAAGGTAGGTGGTGTGCACCATCTTCCCTCATCCATGGCTTTGGTGACTGTCTCAAAGAAGTTGACCAAATTTAACCGGCATGACCTCCCCTTGACAAAGCCAAACTGTGTGATATAGAGTGTTTGGAGGTTGACAATGTCCTTGTCAATGAGGTCCATGATAATCAGCTCCATGGCCATGCACATCAGGCTAGTTAGGCTGATGGGTTTATAATTTCCTGGACTGGTGGACAATCCACCTTTGTGCAAAGGGATGACAGTTGCTGTCCTCCACTCGACTGAGACGCAGCCAGTACTCAGGCTTTGTAGAATAGGGTGTCTAATGATGCTGACAAGTTCCTGGCTGAGTTAATGTAGGATGCAGCCTAGGATGTTATTGGGTCCCATGGAGGCTGTATTTTTTGCCTTTGATTTACTGATAGGGAGACAGAGGGGTGAAGTTTTCACTGAACCTGTCTGCCAGCAGGTTGGTTATAGCTACAGTGTTTATGTATGTGGTGCCCTTGACCACCAGTTCTAAGCAGATCTGAATGCTTCCTTTGAGACTGTGGACAAATGTGAAGAAGGCCTTACAATTGTCTTCTGTAGATGAGGCCAGTTTGGACTCAAAGTTTGCTTTGGAGGATTTCACTAGTGCTCTTATTTGCTTGTTCAGGCTAAGGAGAGATTGCTTCCAGTTAGGCACCTTGCTCCTTCTTGATCCTGGACAGCATTTTTTTTTCCTTTTATTATAGAGTTTATTTATTGCAGATGTCCACCAGACAGGTTTACTCTTCATTAAGGAGGATGACTCTGTCCTGTCAAGTATTCCTGATTCCATGCAGCTATATAAATGTCATATAGTACTTTGGTGTATGTTTGGACATATGGGCCAGTTCCTATGGAGGGGGAGGGGGCTGTGAAGCTGTTTATACCTTCCCTCAGGAGGCTGTAATCAGCTTTGGAGAAGTTTTTTTGTTTGACCCTAGCTGGGGGGTCGGGGGAGATGGTGACTTCGAAAGTGACCGTTTTGTGGTCGGATCTTACCAAGGAGGATGACACTGCAGGGATGCTGCAGTGGTTACTCAGGTTGGTTAACACCAAGTTCAAGATATTTTCACTTCTTGTGGGGGCATCGACAAGCTGGTCCATGGCATATGCATTGACGAAATCAAGGAAACTTTGGGCATTTGTGTTTTGGCACGAGTAGTTCTTCCAATCTATGGTTGGAGAGTTAAAGTCGCCCAGAATCAGGGTAAAGGGTTGAATCTTGATAGATTCTAAGTGGTCCAGATAGGTGCAGTGGATATTTTGAGTCAAAGTTGGGAGCCTGTAGCTTGCTATGATTTGAATAGGGGTCTTGTCAATGGTTCACTGCACCTGGAGTGTCTCCTGTGCATCATACTGTCTTTTTTTATATATTGCAACTCCACCTCCTTTTGCTTTGCTGCCCATGGTTTGGGGTCTGAATATATGATGGTATGAGTAACCTGGTATGGCTGGGGGTGCTGTCCACA
Source organism: Protopterus annectens (assembly GCF_019279795.1). NCBI lineage: Eukaryota > Metazoa > Chordata > Ceratodontiformes > Protopteridae > Protopterus > Protopterus annectens. The sequence continues at coordinate 1,701,357,491 of NC_056729.1, read as the reverse complement.
GCTTTGAACCAGGTTTCTGTGACTGCACAAATGTCAGCATCTTCCAGGGTTAAGAATGCTTGCAAAGAGTGCGGTTTCATGTTTATATTTCTAGCATTTAGTAGCATGACCTTTAATTTGCGTTTTGATGAAATTTTCATGTTGACAGTTTTGACCTCATGGCATTACCTAAAAAAGGCACTATGGGGGAGGCAAGAGCCTGAAGCCCAAGCAAGACAGAAGCAGGCCATCTCTGGAAAAGCATCGTGGTTTTTCAGTCATATCTTCCCAGGCTGTCAGTTACTGGATCCCCTTGGAACGAAACCAGAAACTAAGCCAGTTGTTAAAGTCAATCATTTTCTGATTGTATTGAAGCATCATTCTGGGTGATAGTAGAATGCTGCTTAAGGTAAGGAACATATCTGCCTGGAACACATTCAGCCAGCTTGATCATGTCTCTCTTCATACAGTCCATGGAGGCAAGTCATTCACGCCAACATAGACTATGACAGAGTCATAACAGTACCTGCTGTTGAGAGACTTGACTGCATGGGTGACATGATGGATTCTGGCACCTGACAATCAACTAACTATGACTTTCTCCTTATCCAGCCTGGTGAAGGGCACCATCTGTGTGTCTCACAATGGAGTCTCCAATGACTAATACGTTAGGTTTATGTTTTGGACATAATGGCTGTGAGACAGGTGTGTCAACTATGTGTGGTGTGGTGGGCAGTGGAGTTTGCGTGTGTTTTTGCCTTGGAGGTCTCTTTTGTTTGGGTGTTTTTGTTGAGGACCTTTGCATATGTGGGTGTGTGTTGTGTAGGTGTGGGTGGTGTTTGTGTTGATATGCTTCTCAGTGTCAGATATACTGGCTTGTGAGGTAGAGAGCATAGACTCTAGGTTCTTAATGTAACTGCATCTCTCACAAACTGTGTTCCTAGGTGGTAGTAGTAGTAGTAGAGGGCTGTCCATGTACATGAGGCAGTTGCTACACTGTCTCAGGATGTCCATATCAACCAGACTGGCAAGAGAAAACATAGGAAACTGTCCATCCAAATTTGTCACAAACTGAGGGAGAGAGGCCAGAGAAAGCTAAGAGGGTAAAGAATGGAAGGTCTAAGAGTAGTACTACTAGGTGAACACACAAGTGCTACTAAGGAAATATTTGTAGCAAGAATACCTCACACACAGTGCAGCAAACCTGTATCTAGACTATGCTACTCAATTTAAGGGCTAAGAACATATTAAGACTCACAAAAAAGCACAGATTAACTGCTTACAGACAAAAACAGAAGTCACAGTATGAAAAATACAGTAAAACAGTAATGAAATGCAGTAAAATGCAGTTAAACAGTAATGAATTGCAGTAAATACCAATGAAATACAGTTAAACAGTAATGAAATGCAGTTATACAGTACACTGCTTTAAAACAATGCACGTGATAAATTAACTTACAGTTACGACAGTAAAAAGCAGATCAAATAAAGCAGCAATTCAGTACAATACTGTCATCAATTTAATAAGGCTACCAATAAGCAACAACAAATGCGGCAAACTAAAAGCAGCTGAACACCTAATCATAAGGAGGAAAATGAAGCAGCAAAAGTCACAATATATATTTTTTAAGTAGAACGTGAGGAGAAAGAGGATAATTCAAGGTTAAGAAGCCAAAGGTGTGGGCCTTCACAACTGATCTCACTGTACTCAGTAGAATGAGCTGATGTAATGGGACTGGGGCAGTGTCCAATATCACATTTATAGTAGAGGCGGGCAACTTAAGTGTCACAACAGTTGGGTGGCTAGGTGGGATACAAGATAAGAACAGAGGTAAGGACTGAGTTCGCTAAGCCTAAAAACAGTTGCACAGTTTAAACATATGCAGCAAATACTGTTTTAGTTAATCAGAAGTGCAGAAAGTAACTGAAAATAAGCACTTTTCTTTTGTAGTCGCACAGCAGCTTTGAGCAAATAAGTACAAACTGGTTTAAACACTGGCTATTTGAGCCAGAGAAACAGGAAACTGCCAAATTATCCAATCAAAAAAAAAAAGAGCCCTGTAGTAGTAACTCTAGCCAAATCAGACCAGACTGAATTCCCCTCCCACGTTGAAACAGCTAGGCTTCTCTAGACAAAAGATTGTACAACAAGCTCCAAAGGTCACAAACAGTAATAGATATTCAGCTCTATGCTAGTGTTTTTCAAGTACAGCACAAGAAAAGTGAACAGAATAAACAGAGAAACAAAAAGGAGACTGATCAGAACAGAGGTAAGGACTGAATTTACTAAGCCTAAAAAACAGTTGCACAGTTTAAACAGATATGCAGCAAATATTGTTTTAGTTAATCAGAAGTGCAGAAAACAGTTGAAAATAAGCACTTATTTTTTGTAGTCGCCATTACAACTACCCCAAATTGGTTATTCATCTATTAACAAGACGGTCATACTGTGAGGGTAAATTGGAGTTGAGACTGTGGTTGGGCAGTCAAGCATCAGTAAACTGGTTGGTGGAAATACAAAGTAGACCATTAAAAAAATCTTCTAAACATTATAAACTTAATGTCTTGTTGCACTTTAAACATATTTTACCTTTCCCCCTCTTCAGCCTTGAAAAAACGTTTTTGGCCTAGTTCTATTCTAATCTTCTGCTGAATCTCCTTTACTACACAGTCTATTATTAACTGCTTCAGTGAATTAGATTCTGCACTTTCTGCATTTACACAGGATTTTTGATAGGTGACAGGCATACATATATATGCCTAGAACCTTGCGGCTGCTTATACACTCTGTACATTGCCTGTGCACTTGTATGACAGTATATGTCATGCCTAACATTAATCTAGGTCATGGCTGAAAATGGTCCCAGGACTAGTTCATTTGCATAGTTATTAGACAGACAAACAAAACCACATGATCTGGAAAATTTGTGGACTGAGATCCAGCATGCAGGCAAAAGCCTTACTGGTATGCACAGGGTCCATTTCATATACAACAGAATGAACATCAAGAACCATAACCAACTGCACCTCACAATTAGGTAAGGTAAACTTCCTAACAGCACTGAAGAGGTTCCCATGCAAGGCCATCACACAGAGTTTCAAGTCTAATAAAGCAACTTTAAAGTAAAAAAAAAAAAAAAAAACTAATCAACAGTCTGCACATTTCAAGGTAAAACAGCCTTCCTTTGTTCAGGTAAGCAGAACTGCACAGCCCTCTGACCATCTAAGAGCACTGCCAATTGATATGAAACTGTAGACATCTCACAGAACAAGAACTTTGCTTTTTACATGACAGCTGTGCTTGTAAAACTGAATGATGGCCATCTAGTTCAAGCTTGCCCTAAAGACAATCCCTATGCCCCTACTTTTATACCAGCTGCTGTCCAATCTGTGCACAGTCACAAAGTTCCTAATCAAGTCAGCACTTCTGTATCCTGTGGACATAAGTGAACAGCTGCTACCTGACCAAGACATGACTGGTGGCCTTATTATATACCATCACCAGCTGGTAAGGAGCTGTTCAAACAGACATCAGAGGACAGCCTATACCACCATGCAAATCCATAAATGTGATCATTTCCAGGTGATCATATTGAGGGATGAACTGGAATGAAAGGAATCAGGTAGTGATCTTATTAACAAAGTGGCTCCAGCACAAAGTCTAAGGTGACCCTAGACAGCTGGAATATCAAGCAATTCCAGTAAGTGTCCTCATTGTCCTCACTGTTTAATCAGGGAGGAAATAACCTGAACAAAACCAAAGCCTTCCATAACTTGATAGTAATATTCTGCGTGAGTAAAAATGACTTTACTTCAACTCACTAAATGAGGAAAGTAACTGTCACATAAAGAAACATGAAACTACCTGGGGAATTGTGGTCAAATAGACATCTGCAATTCCTTTCCCTGATTACAGTTTAATCATAGGAGCTGGTCAGAAAACTTTGAATTCAGTCATGTCACATCCAGATCTAAAGCAGTGGCTACCCCTAGGCTACACACCTAGGGCAAGGTACACAGACACAACAGTAGGAATGTTAAGATTATGTTCATATCTAGCAGAGAAGCTTCTTCCACTTGTAAAAATAAAACTACTTGTAAAAATAAAACTCCCTTCTACTTCTAATGATAAAATCATGTTTGCACCTACGGCTTTGCACCAGTTCTGCTGCCCTCGCTAACACATTTTAAATGAAGCTTCTAACATGGAGCTCATACTCATTTTTATGGCTGACACTTTCCCTACCTCCCTTTCACTTGTATTGATGACATCATGGTTGTGACCCTTGCATCTTGGGCAGGTCCCCATGTCCTTCTCCTCCCCTCACATAATAAAAATATTTTGCCTTTGTCAACACTCAATCTTTATTTGCTTTACATATTCAATGCCTACGGTTGATCTTCTTTAACAGTAGACACCCCCACACCTCTCCTGAAGCTGTCCTTACAAATGTTTACTCCTTGCCATCCCCCCACCCAATCAAACTCGTTAAACCATGCTAGTGGACAAGGCACTTCTCAAAAAACTGCCCCCAGCTTCTTCAACAGTAATCAGCAGATGACAGAAACCTGAACAGCAGCACGAAATTAGGGAATTTTACATTCAGAGGTGCACTGAGACATAACTACAATCTGCGACCTGAAGTACATATGAAAAGAAAATACAAGTTGCCCTGTAAGCCAGATAGAGGTCACAGGTCACCTCTTTAACAGTTTGTAGGATTCAGTGTATAGTGTCAGGGCTTTGAATCAGTCCATGTAGGACATACTGTTTAGGCCTTGTATCCTTTAAATAAAGTATCGCTGTGAGTGTTCCACTTACTGTATGTGTCTGGACAGATACATGCCAAAAAAGGCATTATACTCAATGATTGACCTACTAAGGGTCGAGTAAATGGGGACAATGACATTTCTAGATCTAGACATAATCCTTTTGTTTATAAGCTGCAGAATATAGAAGGGATTTCTTACAATGGTTGACACATGTTGGCCAAAAGATAGTTTTCCACATACGTTCCCAAATGCCTAACAACTGGGTTAACTCTCAGGGGTGTACTCTCAATGTGGTAATTCTACAGGTTAGACGCCTTCCTAAAGAATACAATACTAGATGATTCTGATGGCAGTCTAAAATCCTCTATATAAGTACAATGAAAACAAGGATGACAGAACAGAAGAGGGCCTGTCAATGTCAACAAAATATTAAGGTAAACCATAAGCTGCATGACTAATCATAAAAATGCAAATCTGAAATCTAAAAACAAACATTTTGATAAGAATTAATGACTGCTTTACCCAGCTGTTGATTTCTTTGTTTCATGATACCTTCTTAAATACTGACCTCTTTTTCCTCCCCCACATAATAACTTATTTCTTTCCCATTACTTTTTGAATTACCTCAACATTTGTAACACTACTACTTTATCTGTAAGACTGTTACAGTCATCAACAGTTTTTGGTGTGGACACCAAAACACTTCAGCAAGAGTCGATCAGAGTGATACCACTGTAAGGAAAGGATCTGTGATGTCACAGTGAGGAAATTATTTTTGTATATAGAGCTATACCTGCTAGTTTGAGGCAGCTTGACACATGCCCCAGAGTAAACTTGACCATATACCACAACTGGTACTAAAGAATAAGTTAAAAGACTAGTTGTTGAACTCAAAACAAGATACAGCTTCTGCCATGAACATCGGCCAGCTGCAGGTCACACTGGAATACATGCCGTCTGTCCGCTCAAGACATTAATCTAATTTTCAAATCACTGGCTAATGAAAAGGAAAACAAACTTCATAATCCCACATTAAAAGATGAATTATTCCAGAAAGGCAACACCCCTGAAGATGTGCAATCCCACACTAGCACATTCAAGTCTATATCCTGGCATAAAATACAGATTCTAAAATTGGAATCAGGCCTCATTTCCTTACATTCAATCAGTATGGTACAAGCCAAACTAAGGAATTTTAAACCAGCAAGAAATAATATACAGTTAATTCCGGATTTCTCAGTTTCCAAAATAAAGAGCTGTCTTTTTTTAGAAGAAAAAGTTAACAAAGACAAATGCACTCCATGGAGAAGAATGTTCATTTAAATAGGTGAGCTCACTCGAGTTCTTTTTCAACTCAAGTAGGGATGCATAAAAAAAGATCAAGAGGAATTTCATGATAGGACCATTATGAAGAAATGACTGGCATTGTGACAGACATGAAGCTTAATACTACATTCTAGCTCAGCACATCCAGATGAGCCTTCACTGTGTGGGTCGTTAACAACAATCAATATAAAAATCTCCTTATGCATTCACTGAATGACCACATAGCAAGTCTTGGGCTTTTCATCCAGAAAAAGGGAGGTCATTATCCCACTGTACTCATCCCTCATTAGACCCATTATAGAGTACAATGCCCCATTTGGTATGTACCTCTCAAGACATCTGCAACAGCTGGAAAGGCCGCAGAAGTACCTCACTAAAAGAATCACAGGCCTAAAGCAGATGCCCTATGCTGACCATCTAAAAAAATGCCAGCTATACTCTGTGGCATATCATCTACTCAGAGGCGATCTCTGCTTAACATACAAGGCCATGAAAAAACCCTGAGCTGTTGGACATGATCCACTTAAAGAAATCCCAATCCGTCAGAGCCACACGCTCCAGGGATCTAAACCTTGTCATCACAATGAACAAAACATGCTGTAGGGATAGGTTCCTGACCCAGAGACTCCCCATACTCTGGAATAGACTGCCCATACATGTCAAGCAGAGTGCCTCATTGGCCCTCTTCAAAAGGAACCTTGACGATTGGATGGGAGACGGGCAATTCACCCTGGGGATCACGTCAGTCGCCCTGCTAGACAGGGGTCCAGGAAAGTAAATATTGTAGGAAGAAATATCCAGGGAATTGTTATGGCTAGGCTTTTATAGGCCCTAAGGCTGATACCCTAGTACCAACCTATGAACCTATGGGATAAGGGTGGAAAAAGATAGGTAGAAAAGAAACATCTTCTTTACTGGAAAGCACATTGTCTCTATTATTAGTCCCTACCCATCAGCTTCTCTCACATGCAATGATGACAGAGAAATACCAAGCCACTGTATCAACAAAAGAGGGGGAGGAGGTAGGCCTGAAAAGTACAGTGTGGAAAAATGTATGTCTGGCACTGTTGATCAGAAAATACCTCTGGCTACAATAAGTAAATAAATGACTACAGAATGGTGTGAGTTTGTTGTTTTTATTGGCATTTGTTTATCAGAACAACTGAGCAGTGCTTTTTTTTTTTCAATGGAAGCCCACAAAGAAAAGCTCCATTATAGACTTCATGGACACAACATTTGCATTGTTTCATCATTTACTGTCAGTTTCATTCATGAGCAACAATTTTATTATTCAGACATCCTTGACATCAATTACATCACTTACAAACAGTTTTGATTACACATGGTTTGTATATGGACTTTTTAAATACAGACAGGTGCATTCAGTGCAATATCATCAGTACACACAGACTGTCAGGGTTTTATGCCAGAACATTTGTTATTATAAAGACTTGTTCAAAATCAAGGACACAGGAAAAAAAGATACAGAGTTAGAGCAGCCCAAAGACAGGAAGGAGGAGAGGAGGCACAAGGAAGATAAATGAGATGAGATGAGATGAGATGATAGAGGAGGGTATAGCTGTGATAATAGTACATTAAGTTTTGTGCATGAGAAAGTTATGGCACAAATTCATAGAGCTGCATTAGCACCAGTTTAATCAGGGATGGTGCATGTGCAGAAAGGTGATGCTTCAGTTGGCATTTTAAATGGACTGCAGCAGTGTATATATATTTAGCTAGGTGGTAGAGTACTGTTTGTGTGTCATCTTACTAGTTTAGCTGTGAATTATTAATGCACTTTGAAGGCCGTCAATTTCAATCATGGAGTCACAAAGACAGTGGCAGACCCTTTGCACACTCCTGGGACAGAAGAGCAGACCCTCAGTTGTTTCAATCCACTCTCTGCAGAAGTTATAAAACTATCAATCAACAATGCCTAAACACAGAATTTTAGTTAAAACTTTTCTTTCCATACTTCCTATGTCAGGGGAAAACAATCTCCTGGTTTAAAAAAGAATACACATGCAAACAATAGGATCAGTTCACTTACATTCTGTACATGGTAAAATCCAAGAGGTGTTCCTCTGCCACTGTTCTTCAGTGGTTCCGTGGAGAAAGCTTCATCATGCCGATGCAAAAAACTAAACAGAAAATTTTGTTGTTATAAACAAAATATAAAATATCATGTTTCATAAAGAATCCTTATGGTATTACTCTAGGATCCAGTGCAGATGAAATGTATAAAACAGCAACACAACATACTCTGTTATCGGTGTGCAAATTCTTTAATAAGCACAGTAACATTTTGGTCTCACATTACGACCCTTCTTCAGGCTTGAAATTCAACTGATTACATAAAAACATAAATTTGTAAATGCCCAGGGTACAGCTAATAGTATTCAATACTGGCACTGACATCATAAGTTCATAAAACATCAAACAGCAGATTAAAACAGGAAATTTACTTCTCTAATTAATCATATCTACTTATTTGAGCACTGGATAAGTCTGAAAATCACATTTGATTTTTTTTTAACTGATAATCATGAAAAATATTGTAAACTTCAAGCAATATAGTAAACATTGCTTCATTATATAGACATTTACAAACCTAGATTTTCAAACAAATACACATGCATGCAAGCATCATCACCTAAGCTCAATTTTCAACATAGGTTTATACTAGGCTAATGACCACCAGGGTCTTTATCTAATGGAAATTTCATTACTGAAGCAACAAAAGTTGAAACAAACTGAGATGAATAGAACAAAATCCACGTCAGCAGAACCAGCAGCAAAGAGTCCAATATTAAGTGTTTTATTAACATCCACTTTTCGTTCAAAAAAACTGAACAACTTCAGACAAACATCAAAAGGTAACAAATGTAAAAAAACTCCTTAAATACACAATTGACAACACATGGTACATTTGAATGGACCAACGAACTGGTTAAAACTCGCTGACATCAATATGTGGGAAAAAGCTGATCTCAAAGCTTCTTAAAGTGCTACTGCATACAAAAGTCAGATCTTTACAAATTGTGTTTTAAAATCAAACAACTGACCAAAATAAAATGAAAATTATCAATGAAAATGTGTCTAAACATGAAATGTTTAAAACCAAGAAAAACGAAACATAATAAATGAAACCAATTTGATAACGAAAAGTAAGAAGTAAAACATAAAAAATGAGTCATAAATGAAAAATTAAAATAAAAAATAATAATAATAAAATTACCTCTGCATACTTCTGAGTTTCAAAATGCAAGCTAAACTCACTCTGTCATTAAGACCTGGGGGTCTATATGAACAGAGTTTCAGCTGCCAAATCACTTCTAGGCGCTCTAATAATAGTTGGAAAGGACCCCCCCTGATGTCAAAGGGAACCTGTCCTAACACCCTAAAAGTAAAACTATGCTGAGGGTGGTCATTAACATGTTTCGCCAAAGCGTTTTCACACTTGTTTTTCCTGATACAATATAAATGCTCATAGATTCTTTCGTTAAAACCTCTGTCAGTCTTGCCCACATAAAACACTGGGCAAGACTGGCAGCAAGCTAAATAAACAACCGATCGAGATTTACAGTTGAATCTACCAACAGTAGAGAAAGAAGACCCAGCAATTTTGAATCTCGAACCAGTGGCAATGTGCCTGCACATGTTGCAACTCTCACATTTGAAAGTGCCCTCTACTCTAACACGAGTGTCCTTTTTTGTTTCTAGTATCCGTTTGAGGTTATCACCCCTCCTGTATATAAAACTAGGCAAAGTACCAAACCTGGCTTGTAAGGCATCATCACACCAGAAAATACTCCAGTTCTTGACAAACACCTCCTTGATTAAGTGAGTCTCAGCACTATAATTAGTGATGAAAGAAATAGAAGTGTCTACTTTCTTGTTGTCTACAAAGGCTTCAGGCATGACTGGGGGTGAATGTTCTAGTGGACAACTTGTGAACAAACTGCTTTGTAAAATAGGTTTATAAACACCCCCATACCTTTTAGTCTGGACCTCAGTAACGTTATGTTTAGACACATTTTCAATGATAATTTTCATTTTATTTTGGGTCAGTTGTTTGATTTTAAAACACAATTTGTAAAGATCTGACTTTTGTATGCAGTAGCACTTAAAGAAGATTTGAGATCAGCGAGTTTTAACCAGTTGGTTGGTCCATTCAAATGTACCATGTGTTGTTAATTGTGTATTTAAGGAGTTTTTTTACATTTGTTACCTTTTGATGTTTGTCTGAAGAAGTTCAGTTTTTTTGAACGAAAAGTGGATGTTAATAAAACACTTAATATTGGACTTTTTGCTGCTGGTTCTGCTGATGTGGAAATTTCATTACTGTTACATATTCTCTGGGCTCCACTTTTCCTTCATATCACTAAGGGTTTTCGTAATTTTTATTCTATGATGTCTACACTGTCCAGCTTTTTGATCCAAACTGTTAGGGTCAATCTGACCACAGGAGCTCACCCAGGAGACAGTAGTGCTTGCTGAAAAGAGAAGCAGTGAGCACCTAGATGACCGCACTTATTTTTATTATTTATTTATTTTACAGTTTGTTTACCGGGATAGTCCATTAGGCTTGGAAAAGCCTGTTTTCAATGGAGTCCCGGGGATAAAAGCTCCATAAGAATATTAAACAATTTAAACAATTTAAGCATTATAACAAATGAGTAATACAGCATACAGTTTACAGAAGAATAAAGAAAAAATAAACATAAGAATAAGTATATATAAAAATCACGGAAAAATCTAGATGAAGAGGTAAAGGAGGTTCGTATAGGTATCATATTGTAGTTCTAGTGGATAGACAGAGGTTAAGTATGAATTGAAGAAGAGGATATAGTGAGAAGAAGTGGTTAAGAGGGGTGAAGAAAGGGCGGGAAGAAAGGGGAAAGGGGAGAGGTAAGTATAATAAGAAAAAGGAGATCAAGCTGGAGGAGGAATTGGAAGCAGGGTATAGTGTAGAGGATAGTTATGTAGGGTGAGAGCAGGAACATTCCCAGAGGGATGTAAGGTGGGAATGAAGTAAGATTTTAAAGGTAGAGTGGTTACTGGTGGTGCGGATGAGAGGTGGCAAGGAGTTCCAAAGCCGTGCTAAGGAAAAGGATAGAAGTTGTTTGTCTGGTGGACGAGCAGGCTTGTGTAGTTCAATCAGGTTTTGGTAATTAGTTCTCAGGAGTCTGTTGGATAGGTGCCTATTAAGTGATGAGACAAGAGAGGGACAGAGAGATGAATGGAAGATGAGTTTGTGGGCATGAGCAAGTTGGATGTAGGTAATGTAATTGGGGAGTTCTAGCCAGTTTAGTTTGTGAAGGGCTTTACACTTCTTTCACGAGGACTGACAACAAAGTTCTTGCAACACAGAAATCCCTGGTAGAGGCTAGAAACTCTTATTACCAATATTATCTACATACCGTACCCACCTGGCCCATGAGCCTTTCTTGTGGAACACTCAGGGTGGTATTTATACTGACAGGAATAACCATGTCTGCGATCGTGATGATTCCACCTTTATTTCATATTACAGCATGTAGCTTCTAAAAAATTTAATTAGCTCATTAGAAAGTGATATTTTGGGCATACAGGACATTTACCAGCAGGTATTTCTAATCTAACCTTGAAAACCGTTATCGATATTGGCACTTTAGTTTACTATCTTAGATAAGAAAGGGGCAACTAAAGGTTTCAACTCTTAATATACATATTAGTACAAGCACATGAATTATATTAAGTGCAAATGTGTCATATATCAGGTTCCACTTTCAAATCTGAGATATTACAGGCAACTGTGTTTCAGAAAACTGTGCAAGGGCCATTTTGTTTAGAGTTTAAGGAGCAGGAAAAAGAAATAATTTGTTTTTCCTACAACAAGGAATCAAAAGTAGCACTAAACCTATTCAAACTGTTCATTACTTTCATCACTGCTTCACACATGCAGTGCATTAACATTTTGCAGTCCATACGTTAACATTTTGCAGTCCATACATTAACATTTTGCAGTCCATACCCATGCCAACATCTTCATAAATGTGAAAGGCACCATGAAGATCATGACAGTCATAAGGTCCAGAAGACACGCGGGGATGAGGTACACATTCTCCACTGTGTCCTCAGCCTAGACACCAAACCAATCTCCTGGGCCCTCTTGGTAGATAGGAAAACAGCTTTACACGGTTGAAGACAACCTTCTGAGAAAGAATAAGAAAGGACTCCTTCCAGTTTATGGTTACCTCGCCTGCCAAGAACCTAAAGAATTGGAAGCATTCATTCCAGGGAAACTACCAGAGAGTAAAGTCTCTCAGTGGAGTCAATAGGAGCCAGTCATTCACATAGGGGAAGAGGTAAGGAGTCCCTTCTCCTGCATGGTCTCTCCACAATAACTAGCAGGTGTGGGTGATGGCCAAATGGCAGCACTTTATACTGAAAAGTGTACTCACACAAAGCAAAACAAAGTAACCTTCTGTACAGACTACAAAGATGTGCCAAAATGAATCCATTATGACTATCAATAACATCTAAGCTATCTGTGACAGAAGATATACAACCCTTAGGATGTCATCTGAAATTTGATGTAGTAATATAGCAGATGTGCTTGTTGAATTTGTTGAGGTCCAGGTCAGGGCAAAGCTTTCAATTCCCTTCAGCATCAAAAAGAGCTGGTAGCACAACCTTTTGTGTGCCCCAAATGTAGGAGAGCAACTATGAGAAGTGGAGTTCAGTCCTGCTGAAAATGATTTGTGGCGATGACTCAAACCATCAAAGAACCATTTGTAGGAATGGGATCTAAGAGCTCTAAGAAACTCTGATATGGTTGACCATGATCATGTCAAGTATCTACTGGTCTTCCAAATTAGAGGATTTCCCTATCCTACACAATAGTCAGGACAATCAGTCATCATTTTCAGAGACTTGGCGAGTGCACCACCACGAAAGCAAAACTATATTATATTTGAGGGCCATCCATGCCCTGCAAGGACATAAAATGGGATGCTGACTAGACCTAGAGGAGGATGAGGGACGCCAAGGAAATGAATGAAGTTCAGCTGTATCAGAGATGCCTTTTTTCCTTTTAAGGGAGTCTTCCTATGCATTATATAGTGTTTTGATTTAATCGGAATTATCAAATGCTTTCATACACATCTGTGTTGTCAGAAAGTCTGAACTGAATTTAGCAAGTCTGAACTGAATTTAGCAAGATTCCGGATCTCTGGGGTGGGAGGGGTAGGGATATTAATTCTTCATCCCAAGGTAACTAGATCTCACAATTAACATACATAAACAAATGCAGGTGTGTGGGGGTGCAGAGTACTTACCCCCTTGAAAAGAAAATGCTTTTGTATGTGTGTACATGTTTGATGACACAGATGATATGCACTGGTGAATGCTTATTTTAAACATTTTTTTTTTTTTAAAGTAAATGGAGGTTTGAGGGTTATTCGTATACATCTTTTTTTTTCAAGATGTCATCTGCCAAGTCCTACGAGGACTTATTCCTCAGACATGTGGCATCCACGTTTGACTGTCAAATTCTTTCAGTAAGGAAACGTGATACACCATCCTGCACATGCAAATGCCTAAGCCAGCTGTCACAGCCAGAATATCTGTACAGTTAAAATTACGACATGGTATCTCACTATGAAAGTTACAGACACAGTCCAGAGCACCACTTCCTTTACCCCACACTTACCAAGGTCTAAAAGCTCTAGTAGTACCCGAATTACTCAACTGAGCTGCATCTTGGCAGCCAAACAGGTGAAGGCTGTAAGCCACAAAACAGCATAGAAAAAAATGACTTCTCCACCCTGTCCAACACCTTATAGTCTTCCTTCCTTTCTGGTGGTAAGGTGGCAAAATGATGAGGTATCTGGGTCTCCTGCTAAAATGAAGAGAATATGTAGAGTCTATTGTAGAATGCCTAATCAGTATCTCATTCCAACTAGCAGGTGGCTAACACATGGCATCTTCCTTCCTTTAAAAGGGGCACTGAACTATCTATCTTTTCTGGTGTCAGTTTAGATGGGCATTAGGGATATCATGATGTTTTTTAAAGAAGACAATCTTAAAACTATGAAGAACAAAAACAATTTCTCTTGGAAACTGATAAATAATATGATCTTCTCAATACAAATGTATATAATTACTACAGTTTGCATACAAAAAGTAATACAAATAATTTAATTTCCCTTCAACCATCACAAGTCCAAGGAGAAGAAACTACCATCATAAGTATAGCCGGTTTATGATTATGGACTCAAGAAGCCGTTCCTTGGGATTAAGCTGACTGTCCCAAGCCTGAAGATGATCGCTGCACTGGCACCCTGGAATTCACACCAAAGGTTGGAGCTAGGGTAGACATATCTCTTCTGGTCTACTCTTTCTCCACTAAAACAGAACTGTGCTCTTGAGTCTTTGCTAGTCAAAGACAAGGTCAGCATCTGGAAGGTCCAGAAGGCAGATACAGAAACAGAGTTACCTGCTGATGGGCTAGGCCTAGACTGACTGTACTGATATTATGCCCTATGACTGGGGTTGTACCATGTAGCTTTCCCTCCTGTCTATGTACTAGGCGTTGTCATCCACTGACATCTTTATGATTAAAGACATCTTTAGGATTATAAATTAGTCTAACTGTTTTTCCTTCTAATGTCAAAAAGTAGCACAGCTGAAATTCATATATTTGTGGAACTGTTTGAAATCCTGCTCTTTTTTCAAATAGTAAAGGGAATGTTGGTGCAAGTCTGGAATGTTCACATAGGCACTCTGTAGATCTATAAGGCAACAAGCATCGAAACTTCATTGCTGTAGTGAAGACTGCAATCCAAATTAGGTACGAGTCAAAAAAGAACTGGTGGGCTTGGAATATGAGTGCACTTATGTATCTGAAACATCACAGCATGTAATAGAAATAAGGATGCACATCTCCAGTCATGAGATCTTCAAAAAACAGCCAACTTCTGTCAATCTGAAAAGATTAACCCACAGGACTCCTAAAACCTCTGTCAGCACTTTTTTTTGTTTTGTTTTTAAGAATAATATGCATTACAAATTCAGTACTTTTCTGTGTATTCTCTGTGTACAGTAGACATAAAAAGTGTACACACTCCTGTTAAAATGCCAGGTTTTTGTGATATAAAAAATGAGACCACACCCATGAACTACCACAAAGGCAACAATCTATTTAACACCGAATGTGTGATAAGAGACCTTGGGACCCAGGTGGACATTAGTCTCTCCTTTGATAGTCACATTGCCACAGTAGTCAGGAAGTCCTTCTACGTGGCACACCTCATCATAAAAATGTTCTCATCCATGAAAAAAGAGGTCATTGTTCCTCTCTACTCGACACACATTAGACCCATTTTAGAGTACAACGCCCCTTTTGGAATGTACCTCACAAGACATCTGCAGCAGCTGGAAAGGCCACAGAAGTACCTCACAAAGAGGATTACTGGCCTCAAACAAATGCCCTACACTGACCAGCTCAAAAAACTCCAGCTTTACTCCGCAGCATATCGCCTACACTGAGGTGATCAATGCCTAACATATAAAGCTATGTCAAACCCAGATCTGTTGGACATGCTACCTAAAGAGATCCCAATCCCTCCGAGCTACACGCTCTAGGGACCTAAACCTTGTCACCACAATAAACAGGAAATGCTGGAGGAATAGATTCCTGTCCCAGAGACTTCCCATACTCTGGAACAGGCTACCCATCTATGTCAAGCAAAGTTCTTCATTAGCACTCTTCAAGAAAAATCTTGATGAGTGGATGGGAAATAGGAAATACACTTCTGTGTCTCTGCTCGACAGTGGCACAGGAAAATAACTTTCTTGGGTGGCGTAAGCCAGGGAACCTTGTTGGCTAGGCTTAAGTAGGCCCTTGGGCTGATAGCCTAGTACCTACCTATGAACCTATGAATAAATCATTTCAAAACTTTTCCCACCTTTAATGTGACTTATAACCTACATAATTCAATTGAAAAACAAACAACTGTTAGGGGAAAAAATATAAAAAATAAAAAACCTAAATAAGCTGGTTGCATAAGTGTGCACACCCTTAAACTAATACTTTCTTAAAGCACATTTTGATTTCATTACAGCATTCAGTCTTCTTGGGTAGGAGTCTATCAGCATGGCACATCTTGACTTGGCAATATTTGCCCACTCTTCCTTGCAAAAGCGCTCTAAATCTGTCAAGATTGTACACAGCCCTCTTTATGTCACTCCACAGATTTCCTATTGGATTTAGGTCTGGGCTCTGGATGGGCAATTTCAAAACTTTAATTTTCTTCTGGTGAAGCCATTCTTTTGTTGATTTGGATGTATGCTTGTCGTGTTGAAAGGTGAAATTCCTCATCTTCCACTTTCTAGCAGATGCCTGAAGGTTTTGGGCCAAAAGTGACTGGTATTTGGAACTGTTCATAATTCCCTCCACCTTGACTAAAGCCCCAGTTCCAGCTGAAGAAAAGCAACTCCAAAGCATGATACTGCCACCACCATGCTTCACTGTGGGGATGGTGTTCTTTTGGTGATGCGAAGCGTTGTTTTTGTGCCAAAAGTACCTTTCGGAAAAAGTGCAACCTTGGTCTCATCAGACCATAACACATTTTCCTACATGCTTTTGGGAGATGTGATGTATTGTTTAGCAAATTTTATCCAGCCCTGGATGTTTTTGTGTGTAAGAAAAGGCTTCCATCTTGCAAACCTACCCCATGGGCCAGACATATGGAGAACATGGGAGATTGTTGTCACATGTAGTACACAGCCAGTACTTGCCAGAAATTCTTGCAGCTCCTTCAGTGTTGCTGTAGGTTCTTGTCAGCCTCTGTGACCAGTATTTGTCTTGTCTTTTCATCAATTCTGGAGGGATGCCCAGTTCTTTGCAACATCACTGCTGTCCCACATTTTCTCCACTTTTTGAAGACTGTCTTCACTGTGTTCCATGGTACATCCAATGCTGTGGAAATATTTTTGTACCCTTCTCCTGACTGATACCTTTCAACAATGAGATCCCTTTGATGCTTTGTAAGCTCTCTGCGAACCATGGCTTTTGCTGTAGCAGGCAAGTGAGTAAATGTCAGGAAAATCCTACTAGGACAGCTGAACTTTATTTGGGTTTAATCAGAGTCTCTTTAATTGATGTCAGGTGTGTACCCAAGAATACTGAATGCTGCAATTAAATCAAAAGGTACTTCAACAAAGTATTAGTTTAAGGGTGTGCACATTTATGCAACCAGCTTATTGTACGTTTTTTATTTTTTATATTTTTCCCCTAACAGATTTGTTTTTCAATTGAATTTTACAGGTTACAGGTTACAATAAAGGTGAGAAAAGTTTTGAAATAATTTACTGTGGTCTCATTTTTTATATGACAAAAACCTGGCATTTTAACAGGGGTGTGTACACTTTTTACATCCACTGTACATTAGTAGTGGTTTTGCATTGTGAATGTATGCACACTGCATATAATGTAGCGGTGGTGGTGCTGCGGTAGCATTGTCGCCTCACAGTAAGATGTTGTCCTGTTCGATTCTCAGCTAAAGTGTCTTCTGTGTGGAGACATGCGTGAATGGGCGTACCTTCGTTGAAGGTTGTGCATCAGGCCTGGCAAGTCGGTACGTAAAAATCTACTGCCAATCATTAGTGGACCGGAGTTCCGCTGTGGCGACCCCTAACCGGGAAAAACCGAAAGATACAGCAACAACAAAAAATGTATGCAGACTGCTCCCAAAAAAAGAAACTCATGGGGAAAATACAGGTGGAAATGCTTGAGTGGACTGAAGAAAAAATGCTATGAAGGTTACCTCAAAGTACTCGTACTGTTATGACAAATATAACACACATGAAAAGTTTAAACTTATGAGCTTACTTAAACTGACAGAAAATGTCTGCAAATTCTGGCTGGATTCCACTTGCTTGAAGCACTGTAACACGATATGTAAAAATGCTACCAATTTTCAGATGATCACCAATGCCATCATTCAAGCCTTCCACAGTCAGCTTAGGGTCCAACATAGTCCCAGCCTTCAGATCTAAGGAAAAAGAAGAAAGGAAGTAAGCTTTAAAGCATTAGACTACAACATAAACAAGTAAGAACACAGGAAAACAAATCATCCATTCTATTCAGACTTGTTTTACTTATTAAAGCTGAAAAAAGTATGTGGTAGCCATGTGGATATATAGGAAGCTATGATGTAAGAAAACAGGGAAGCCACAGTGGTGCAGCGGTAGAGTTGTTGCCTCACAGCAAGAGGTTCTCCCGTTCGATTCTCGGCTGGAGAGCCTTCTGTGTGGAGTCTGTATGCCCTCCCCGCGGTTGAGTGGCGTTCGAAAGACATGCATAGAATGGGTGTGTCTTCACTGAAGGTTGGGCGTTGAGCTGGCACCTCGGCACCCGTAAAAAATCCACTGCCAATCATTAGCAGACCGGAGTTCCGCTGTGGCGACCCCTAACCGGGAAAAAGCTGGAAGAAGAACAAACATGATGTAAGAAAACAGACATATGTGCCAGTTTAACACAAAGAAATCTCAGAACTGATTTACCGTAACTATCTCCCTTCCTTGCATATCATAAGGAAATTCTGTGGCAATTCTAAAAAATTTCATTTCTCCAGTCCTATGTTGGCTTAGTTCTTAAAATACTTTCTGCTACTTTATAATTATATAGTAATGGGTCACTGTTATTCAACAACATGCATGCTGACTAGACAGCCCACCAGCTTGCCTGTTGTAGATCGAACATACAACAGCAAAAAGACCGGCCACTAACTTACCTTTGAGAGGCCAGACTATTCTATCAGTGTATATACTCACATGACAACAAAATACAATAAAAACAAAACAAGAAAATCAGTTACATTCTGCGCAAAAAAAAAAAAAAAAAAAAAAAAAAAAAACAGAAATGTGCCTGATTTTGTTTGTAGTTAGGCTGTCTCTTGTAAAATCTCAGCAAAAAAAAAAACAATAGAAATTCTCTCTTCATTGATTTCCCTGCACTGCACTGACGTACTGCGCAAGTGTGCGAACGCAAGTCTCATATGCACAAGCTCTACATCAGAAAGGCAGAACAATGAGGAGGAACACTGTACTGCCCTTATACAAAGACATTATTTAAGAAACGTAAGCAATTTCTTTCTTTCTTAAATAATGTCATTGTTTAATAGCAATAACCCACTTCAGAGTGTGAGTGATGCTGGATTTACT
Organism: Protopterus annectens; assembly: GCF_019279795.1. Taxonomy (NCBI): domain Eukaryota; kingdom Metazoa; phylum Chordata; order Ceratodontiformes; family Protopteridae; genus Protopterus; species Protopterus annectens. Next base: position 1,701,338,201 of record NC_056729.1, on the reverse strand, counting down.
CGCACCCAAATATGGGTAATTGCTTAAATATAACACTCTATATGGTTATTCTCCTTAATGACCTGCATCCAAAATACTACTCTATCTCCTGATTTCTTGACAACCCCCCCCCCCATTTCATCATCATCCCTTTAACTTTGATTTATAATATGTGCTTGTGTTATGCATATGACCCTTAAATGTGTAGCTTTAAAGTACTTCTTCAAATCAGGTAATCAAACCACATTATTCTATAAGGAAAATCAACTTACAACACTTACAACTTGCCCTCTTCCCCTCTAAAATAAATTCCTTCAACTCTTAATATTTATCCACAACTTCTCTGGTTCATAAAAACTTGCCTTGCCTGACCTGTACATAAAACTAAAAGGATTTAAACATTTTCACTGCTTGTGTGTTACTATCCATACCATTAGTGAAGAGCTTCCAGTTTTCTGAGGGTTTTGTATTATCCTTTGATCAGTCTCTTCCCTCACATCCTTAGCTGCCAATACTTTTTAATCCTTACATCTAAACAATTGATCTTACCATGCCCCATAAATTGCATGGTTCTGAACCAGTTCATGTGTGGGTATATCATTTACTGTTACTATGCTTTATTTTTATTAATGTTATATCCCAAAAAGACTTGAAACTCTCAAAATGTTCCACAACACCAAAATGACCTTCAAGTGCAAAATAATATTTTGCAAATAAAATGAGAAGTTATGTACCTACCATAACGTTCGATGTTAGTTGTCTTCTTCTTGCCTTCTTTCTTGCTGGATGGGTTCGGAGCCGATCCTCGGCTCCGACTCGGCCTATACTAAAGCTCGAGAGCTAATTTTACCGTCTCGAGGCAACCCTATATCCCATGATGCTAGACGCCAACTACCCAGATCTAGTTTGGTAGCTGAGAACATAGCAATTTTAGCCTCTCAACCCAAGGGAAAGAAGGAAAGGGGGAAAAACTCCCATGTGCCACTACCTGAAGGTATAGTTACCCAAGGATAACCAGTTTAGGCTTCAAATTATGAAGGGTGAAGACCCTGATAACAAAGGGAAATCCTTTCGGTCTATCCAGGCTAGGGGGATGGTGGGTGGGACGCAAGAAAGAAGGTGAGGAGAAGACAACTAACATGGAACGTTATGGTAGGTACATAACTTCTCAATATTAAGTTGTCAATCTCGCCTTCATTCTTGCTGGATGGGACCGCGTCCCTAGCACCTTCATCCCGGGTGGCTCATTGGAACAGGCTCTTGAGAACGGTGGAACCAAAATTTGCCCTGTTTCTGGAGGCCATATCTAATTTGTAGTGTGTAATAAAGGTATGAGGAGAGGCCCATGTGGCTGCTGAACAAATAGTATCCATTGGCAATCTAGCTTGAAAGGCTGTTGATGTAGCTAAAGCTCTGGTTGAATGGGCTCTTGGCTTAGAAGGTAATTCTTTACCTCTGAGTTGATAGATATAGGTAATCACAGAAGACAGCCATCTAGACAAGGTTACTTTGGATACCGGAAGGCCCTTTTTACCTTCCGCATAGAACAGAAAAAGCTGTTCAGATTTCCTAGTTTGTTTAGTTCTGTCCAGATAATAACGGAGCTGACGATGAACGTCAAGATAATGCAGTTTTTGCTCTGCCCTGTTAGAATAATTGGGAAAGAAAACTGGAAGATCGATAGATTGATTTAAATTTGCCTGAGAAGCCACCTTGGGCAAAAAAGACGGGTTAGTTCTGAGAGAAACCCTGTCTTTGTGGAAAACTAGATAAGGAGGACGAATGCAAAGGGCATGGAGTTCTGATACTCTCCTAGCAGAAGTTATGACAACTAGGAAGAGAGTTTTCCAAGAGAGCAACTTTAAAGAACAGGAAGCCGCAGGTTCAAAGGGAGGAAGAATCAAGGATGTTAAAATCAAATTTAAATCCCACTGTGGTGGGGGGTCTTTGATTGGGGGTTTGAGCAAAAAGATACCCTTAAGGAAGGCTTTACAAAGCTTGTAGGACATGATGCTAGAATCCAATAGGCCTATGTGAAAATTTGAAATGGCCGCTAACTGAACCTTTACAGTAGAGGATGAAGAGCCTGAATGAAAAATTTCCGCTAGGAAATCTAGGACTGACTGTATATCAGTGTATATAGCCTTTGCCCAGAAGGAAAAATGCTTCCATTTACTAGCATAAATCCTTCTGGTAGAGGACTTAAGGGAAGCTACAATAATATCATGGACAGAATTGGAAATCAGGGGAAGCCTGGCTAAGGATGGAAGTGGAGCAACCAAGCTGTGAGGTTGAGAGATTGGAGGGACTGGTGCAGCCGACCTGACTGGCACTGGGTCCAGATGCCAAGGCTGTTCCAAAAGGTAATGATGCAGGAACGGGAACCATATCTGTCGAGGCCAATAAGGGGCAATGAGGATCATCCTGGCTCTCAAGGCGGTAGCTTTCTGAATCAACTGAGTGATTAATGGAAAGGGGGGAAAAGCGTATACAAGTCCCCGAGGCCAATCGTGGACTAGAGCATCTCTGGGGGGGATGGCCTGGAAGGGGAAAGAGGGTGAAGAAGTCGAGGCACTTGCTGTTTTGAGGTGTTGCAAAAAGATCGCAAGGAGGACCCCACTTCTGAAAAATCTCCTCCGTTACTGATTGCTTGAGAGGCCACTCGTGTGGCACGTGAATAGCTCTGCTCAACCTGTCCGCTATGATGTTGGACTTCCTGGGGATATGCATTGCTATCAGAAACTGCTGAGAAGAGATCGCCCATTGCCAAAGTCTGAGTGACTCTCGACACAGGGGATAGGACTTGGTTCCGCCCTGCTTGTTGATATACCACACTACGGACATATTGTCCGTCTGAACTGCAATAGTCCCTAAAGGAAGAGAGTCTTGGAGGGCCTGCAACGCCAAAAGCACTGCTCTCATCTCCAGGAAATTTATGTGCAGGTGGCATTCGAAAGGTTGCCATGTGCCCTGGACTGTCCTGCCCTGAAAATGCCCCGTCACCCGATCAGGGAGGCATCCGTTGTGACAGTGCCGACCGGAGGGGAAGGAACGAATGGTCTGCCCTGAAGAACTTGAGGGGAGACCATCCACCAAGACAGATGTTTCTTGCAAGATAGTGTTATTATGATTTTGTGTGTCAAAGGAAGCTGTTGGAAGGACCACTGGGAGAAGAGCATCCACTGAAGGAGCCGCATGTGAAAATGAGCAAGGGGAAGTAGCGTGATGGCTGCCGCCATGAGACCTAACACTTTTAGGACAAATCTGGCCTGGATTCTTTTGCTCTGAAGTAGGATATGAACATGATTTCGAATATCTAAAACTCTTTGCTCGGTTAATTTTGATGAGAGCTGTATGGTGTCCAAGGTGGAGCCCATGAAGGTAATAGACTGACAAGGCGACAAGGCAGACTTTTCGAAATTTATGGAAATACCTAGCCCTCTGCAAGTTTGAATGGTGTAATCTCTGGCAAGAAGAAGCTGATGCCTGGTGGTGGCAGTAAGGAGCCAGTCGTCTAAATATGGAAACACCTGGAATCCTTGACGTCTCAGATGAGCCGTGACCACTGCCATGCATTTGGTGAACACTCAGGGGGATGTAGTGAGACCAAAGGGCAGGGCCCTGAACTGGTAGTGACTGGACCCAGCCGGAAGCGGAGAAACCTTCTGGAGTTCCTGTGCATCTTGATGTGATAGTACGCATCCTGAAGGTCCACTAAGCACATCCAATTGTCCTGACCCAGAAAGGGTAGAATGGACTGTAGCGTGACCATCCGGACCTTCGGTCTTTTTACAGACTTGTTTAGTCTGCTGAGATCCAATATTGGCCTCCAGTCCCCTGTCTTTTTTGGTACCAAAAAGAACTTGGAGTAGATTCCGGATCCTAGTTGGTCTGCTGGGACTGGCTGGATGGCTCTTTTTGTTAGCAGTTTTGAAACTTCTAGTACTGCTTGTTCCCTTAGACTGGGTGGAACGTCTGGGAGGGGCCCTTTTGACCGAGTTGGGGTGTGGATAAAGGGAATTTTGTAACCCTCGGATATAATCGACTGTACCCATTTGTCTTGTGTGAGAGAAAGCCAGGCTTCTGGGTACAGCGATAACCTTCCCCGACTGCCTCCGAAGGTGGACAGTCGGGCAGCTTCTCAGGGATGCTGGAAGGGTTTATCAGAGAGAGAGAGACTCTCTGTTACCCTGATTCTGCGGACCTCCTCTGCCTCTAGGGTGGCATCTGTTGTTGTCCCCCCCCCTGCCTCTCGGGGGAAACTGACCTCTTGCGTCAGGCGTGACTCCCTGAGATTTGCGGAACCACATTTTCCCACCCTTTTGACCCTTAGGATAGGGTCTGGACGGGGTAGAAAAACGGACTCCTACGGCAGAAAGAGTCTTGCCATCTTGTTCGCATCTGGTCAACGTATCCTTCACTTGAGGTCCAAACAACGCTGAACCATCAAAGGGGGAGTTAGTGAAGGACACCTTGAAGGGGTCTGCAAAGTTGCAAAGCCGCATCCAGGCATGACGCCTTAAAGCCATGCCTGTGCCTGCGGCTCTACTCGCTCCATCGGCTGCACAGGAAATAAGCCGCATGGAGGAGTTAACAATGGAATTTAGGGTTCCTAACTGGGAGTTAATTTTGTCCTGAGACCCCGCAGCTGTTGGATCCTGAGTATCACCCATTTCTTTGAGAATGTCTCTTTGAAGGCGGGTGAAATGGCACAAGTAATTCAGCGACCACATGGCGAAGGTCGTTGAAGAGAACATCTGCTTGCCGTACCTATCCATAGTCCTAGATTCCTTATTAGGAGGATGGATAGGCACAGAAGGATCGGCCAGTTCCTTCTTAGTGGCTGCAACCACCACCATGGCATCAACTGGGACACCTTTAGTTAAGAATTGTTTATCTGACGGGGCTGTGATAAATTTGGAGGGCCTCCGTGGGGTGGGTTCTGTCATATCAGGGGCTGTCCACGCCTTCAGTGCCACCACTTCCATGAGGGGGTCAAAAGGTGGAGACACCCAGGAGGTGGAAGGGCGAGAACCGACTCGTCCTTGGAAGGATTGAGGGTAGACCAGTTCCCCCTCTGCTTAAGGATTTCAAGGATGTCAGAAAAGGAGACATCCTCAGAGGGGGACCGTGGGGACCCTTCCGACTCATCCAAGTCGGTATCAGATGTGATGGACTCAGGGGAGTCCACATGCTTCCTCTTACATGTCCTCTTTCGAGGGGGTTCACCTGACAGATCAGGGGAAGCCTCGGAAGAGGAGGATATTCCCAATGGGGAAACCTGAGGCGTTGGGTCTCTACGGTCGGGAATGAGAGAGTGGGTAGAGATCGCAGCAGGCACTACAGTGGGAGGAGCTGATGGAGCTGACCGTGGGGCAGGCACAGGGGCCAGAACGCTCCTCATGACCTCGAAGGCGCCCCTATCAGGCAGGACAGAGGGTTCCCGTTCCGAAGAAATAGGAACCCCAGCTGGCACCGAGAGGGATGGCTCCGAAGCCGATGTCGGGGCCAAACTCACCAATGCCAAAGCTCCGAGAGGGAGAACGGGGTCGGACAAGGGTCCGATGCCACTCACCCCCTCGGAGCTGACGAGGGAGTCCAAGCACCTGGATCCCTCCATGGATGGGACCATGGAAGAGATCGGAGCAGACGACGGAGCCGAAGGGGGAAGTATCGGCTCCGATGTCACGACGGTCACGGCTCCGAGGAGCTCCGGCTCGAACTCAGGGGCAGAGTCGGAGGAGGAATCGAAGATGGTATGGGTAAAGCCACTGTCTGTTGAGACGGGCTGTGAAGCATTTGGGCCAGTGCCTGAGACTTTAGGAGTCTACTAACCACCCTCTCAAGGGCATAGTCAGAAAGCCTGGAAGACCGAGAGGAATGGCTCCGATGGCTCCGCTCCGAGAGCAAAGGCGATCTCGGAGCCGAGTGAATGGACTCCAGGGATGGAGACCTAGATCTTTTGCGGGTGGAAGATGGCACCGAGACTAGTGGTGCCGATGGTACCAAAGACACGTCGGCTCCAATCGGAGCCGACTTAGGAGACAGAGTCTTTGAAGCATTGGCTCCAGCCGGAGCCAATGCAGAAGACTGCGACATAGCCATATCGGCTCCAGCCGGAGCCGATCGTGATGCAGTAGGTGAGCCACCAGCCGAAGGCTTGGAACACGGAGCCGACGGTTTGGATGGCTTCGAAGGTTTACCAGGCAAGGACTTAGCCGGGGAACCCTCGGGCTTTAATAAGCCCCTCAAAATTAACTTATTCCTGTGCTCCTGCAGGACTCTTGGACTGAATGCATGACAAATAGAACAAGAGTCCTGCAGGTGCAGGGGTCCCAGGCAATAAACGCAAGAAGTGTGACCATCTGTCAGCGACATTTTCTGACAGCACGAGTCACACTTCTTGAAGCCTGAGACTTTAATGTCTTTAGACATTAAGGCTATTAAAGAAGAGAAAAACTTCCTTAGAAGCTAAAACACACACACACAAGGTAAAAATAAAGGTTAATAAAACCAATGACACCTAACTGTCCCAATACAAGGGAACAGGAAAAAAACAGAAGGGCCTAAGGCCTAACCTTAACAGGGGAGGGATAACTTTGGGATTTAGGGATAAGACCAAAAAAGGGACTCAATGGGGTAGGTATAAGTACTATACTATCTGATTACAAAATAAAGGGGAAAAAAATCCCTAAGAGAAGAGAAGAAAAATATTAATTTTTCACTGACCTGTGGAGCCGGTAAAAAAAGCACCTCGCTAGCGAAAGCGGCAAATGAGATCTGGGAAGTTAGCGCCTAGCATCATGGGATATAGGGTTGCCTCGAGCCGGTAAAATTAGCTCTCGAGCTTTAGTATAGGCCGAGTCGGAGCCGAGGATTGGCTCCGAACCCATCCAGCAAGAATGAAGGGGAGATTGACAACTTAACATCTAATTTTTCTTGATTATCACACCATTTACATCCTTGAATTTATTAGCCCCTTATTTTCTTTGTCAGTAGCTCTAAAGATAAACAGCAAATAAACGGGAAACACTGTTCAAACACAGCTTCTTGGAGAAGAACTTTTCCACTCTCTAGACCCTGATCCTTCATAAATCCTCATACTTAACCCTATTATTCTATCAGGGAATACAAATGCCACTGTCCTACTCATAAAATCCCAGCTGATTCTATCAAATGGTTCTGTTATGTCAAGACCCACCACAACCGCTGTATTGTCTTACAATATGATCCCGCTGGACCATCACTGTTATATTAATGTTATCAATCGTTTGCTCCGCTTCCACAAAACTACACTGATACTTATCGAAAAAATCTAAGCCTGTTTCCTACCTTTCCTGTAACTAGTGTAGTCCAGATTCAGATTTGCTATATCCAGGACTGTATATGTAAGCTTCTGAGCCCCCCAAGCTTTCTGTGTTGGAGGGAAGCCTTCTAGCTTATCAGTGGGTGTGGTAAGCACTAGGTAACCAATCTACCACATAAGGAGTGTCTCTGGCCCAGAAATTGTAGTTATTGGCCATTTGGGCAGTTTTTCCATCTCTCTCAACTTTCTGATTTAAAAGCCCACATTTGCACTTGTTTCCCCCCTTTCCTGTAACTAGTTTAGTCCAGATACAGATTCTTAGTTTTAGCACTTGAATTTGCTTATTCGTGATCAGCACTTGTTCAGAACTTGTTGTAAGCACTAAATAAGCTATTAATTACTACAGCACTCAACCTTCCTCATTACCTAGAGGAAAACAATTTTGGTACTTACTTTCCTAACTTCCGTACAGAAAAACAGCTCTTCTACTCACTTTCCTCACTTATCTAGAGGAAAATAGTTTTTTATTCAGGCATGTCCATGGGTCAGCTCCCAGGGTTCTCTCCTGTCTATCTGATGACTCTGGGCATCTTGGGACAATGTAGAAAATTGCCTCATGTACACAGACAATCCTCTCCTCCTTCCACCCAACACTACAACCTGTGAGAGATGCACTTATCTAGCCAAACTGGAGGTAAAGCTCTCTCCAACCTAAAGCTCTCTCCAACCAAACTGAACTTAACAGTGAAGAGGAGAAGGTAAACACTTGCACCACACCACACTCATCACATAGTCTCACTAAATCTACAACACCAAAATCCACACACAACAAAAACATTCGCGGAGGCTCTCAATAATAATCTGCTCAAGCAACAGAGTCCTCCAAAGCAGAAATGCAAGCAACCCCACCCCCCCAACACAACCCAAATGACACATAGCCTGCAGACTCAGTGTGCCACTCAACCACAACCAATAAGGCAAAATAAAGTTTGATAGTGGAAGGTTTATGAGAAGAAGACAATATGTGGACCATGTCCGAGAAAGAGCATTGTCTCGACTAAGGATGGAAGTGGAGTAACCATGCTGCCAACTTCAAGGACCTGAGAGACGGGTGAAGCCGCCCTGACTGATGAGTCAGCAGGTCTGGCACCGGATCCAGAAACCATGGACCTTCTATCGCATGCCTCTGTAGGAAAGGGAACCAAACTTGACGAGGCCAGCGGGCAATCAAAATCATCTCGCCTCCAGGTAAATGGCCTTCTGTATCACACGCGGTAGGAGGGCAAACGGGGGAAGGCGAGAAGACCGAGGGCCAAATGTGGGTCAGAGCTGCCCCTGGGAATCTGTCCCTGAGAAGGGAACAGCGTGAAGAACTCTCTGCATTTCGCATTGTGAGGGCTGGCAAACAGGTCGCAGCAAGGAAGACCCCATCTGTCGAAAATTTTCGCAGTTACTCTCTGGTTGAGGGACCACTCGTGGGGTAAAAGAATGGTCCTGTTTAATCTGTCCGCAATCACATTGGATTTCCCCGGTATGTGCGTTGCCATTAGAAAGCGGTTGGTAGCTACCGCCCAGTGCCAAAGTCTCATGGCTTCTGCACAGTGGGTAAGACCTGGTTCCACCTTGCTTGTTTATGTACCACACCACCGGCTACGTTGTCGGATAGGATAGCAATCGGGCCTTGTGGGAGAGCGTGATGGAGAGCTTGGAGTACCAATAGTACTGCTCTCATCTCCAGGACATTGATATGCAAATGCGTTTCCTGGATCTGCCATGTGCCTTGGACCGACCTGTCCAGGTAATGACCCCCCCACCCTACCTGGGAGGCGTCCGTAGTCACAGTGGCAATGGGACGTTGAGGTATAAAGGGTCGCCCCTGGTCGAGATTGGACTGGAGAAGCCACCAACGCAGATCTCGACGGCAACTTTCCGTGATCATGATTAAATGGTTCAAGGGAAGTTCCTGATAAGACCATTGAACCGACAGTAGCCATTGTAAAATTCGCATGTGAAGTCTGGCCAAGGGAACTAAAAGTATGGTTGACGTCATCGAGCCCAACAGTTGTAGAATCCGATGGGCCGGGGCTCTTAGTAGGGAAAGACAGGATTTGACTTGATCTTGTAGGACCTGAATTCTTGCTGCCGGTAAAAAGGCGCGCATTCTTTTTGTGTCTAAGTCTGCGCCTATAAAAGTAATACGCTGAGATGGCTGTAGTACAGATTTTTGTAAATTGAATGTAATCCCTAAGAAACGGCCCAAGGTGAACGTGGCGCTGAGCGCCTGGAATAGTAGATGCTCGGAGGTGGCAGTAAGGAGCCAGTCGTCTAGATATGGAAACACTTGGAATCCCAGACTTCTCAGGTGAGCAGTTACCACTGCCAGACACTTGGTGAACACCCTGGGGGCTGTGGTGAGACCAAAGGGCAGTGCTCGGAATTGGAAATGACTGACTCCGAGGCGGAAGCGTAAGTGTCTCCTGGACTCTTGAGCTATCGGAATGTGATAGTAAGCATCCTGGAGATCTATGGAGCACATCCATGCATCTTTTCCAGCAAAGGAAGAATAGATTGAAGAGTGACCATTCGAATTTGGACTTTTTACAAAACGATTCAATGAACTGAGGTCCAAAATGGGCCTGACGTCCCCTGTCTTTTTGGTACCAAAATAATCTTGAGTAAGTTCCTAATCCCATCTGGTCGATGGGGACAGGCTGGATGGCTCCTTTTCTAGCAGCTTTGAAACCTCTAATGCTGCCTATCCCGCTGACTGGGCTGCACGTCCGGGATTTCCTTAAAGAAGGGGGTTTGTTGAAGGATGTTGTATCCACTGTAATAATGCGAAGCACCCACTGATCGCTTGTTATGGATTCCCAAGCTTGTGGGTGCGCCAAATCGATCCCCAACTGGCTCCGGAGATGCACAGTCGGGCAACAACTCAGGGCGCTTGGTTGTATGAAGAACCACGAAAGGAATCGCGGTCTCCGGAGTTACGGGGCCTCTGCCACCTCTGGGGCGGCGTCTTCTAGAATTTCCTCCTGCCTCTGGAGGGGAATCACTGGGTGGAGTAGGGAAAGACTTCTGAGATTTTCTAAACCACATTTTCCCTCCTCTCTGAGCCTTGGGGTAAGGCCTAGAAGGAGCGGAAAATCAGGCCCCAACGGCAGTCAAAGTCTTGCCCTCCTGCTCGCATCGAGTTAGTGTGTCCTTCACCTTGGGTCCAAACAAAGATGACCCATCAAAGGGGGCGTCGGCGAAGGAAGACTTGAAGGCCTCTGCAACGAACACAAGCCGCAACCAGGCGTGTCTCCTGAGGGCAACGCCTGTTCCTCGCAGCCTACTCGCCTTCGGCCGCATAGGAAATGAGCCTCATGGACGAGTTAACAATAGAAAAGAGGGTAGTTATCTGGGCACCAACAGTCGGGGCCAGCACCTCAGGTAGATTACCAACAAGGGAGTCATTTAGCTCTTTGAGGAGATCCCTTTGGAGCCTCGTAAAATGACATAAGTAGTTCAGCGACCGTGAAGGTAAAGGCCGCTGAAGACAGGCACGCCTGCACTATCCATGCTCCTGGAATCCTTATTAGGAGGATGAACAGACGTTGAAGCCTCTGCCACGTCCTGCTGTGTGGCAGAAGCCACCACCAAAGCATCTACAGGCACACCCTTTGTGAGAAATTCCTTCTGGGGGGGGCTGACAAAAACTTATTGGGCCTCGCAGGCACCGGGTTCCACAGAATCAGGGTGTTCCCACGCCTTTCGAGAAACCAAATCAAGGAGTTCATCAAGGGCAGAGACACCCAGGAGGCGGAAGGCTGGGCCCCAAAGGCCTTGAGGAAGACTGACTCCTCAGCTGAAGGGGTTTTGGCTTGCCAGTCACCTCTGTCTCAGAATCTCCAAGATATCCGAGAAGGAGATATCATCCAAAGATGATTTGGGGACCCTTCAAGGCCATCGAGGTCAGTATCCCATGTAACAGACTCATCTTGGGAGTCTACGTGCTTCCTTCTTACAATTTCTTCCGGGGGTTCGTCCAAGCAGTTTCGGACGGACCACCGAAGAAGGAACCCGATGGGGGTATCCTCAGGCCCTGGGGCCCCACTGCCGGGAGCTGCAACACAACAGAGGCACCAGTCTACAAATCTAGGGACGGTGAGGTAGAATCTTGCTGAACTGGCAAAGGCATGGCCAGCACGCTTCCTCATGGCCTCAAAGGCCGGACCTCCAGAATCCAAGGAGGTCACTGGTCTAGAGGCCACGATGGCACTGGGAATTCCAGCAGCCGATGCTCCGAGAGGAAGACTAGGCAATCAAGCACCCAATCCCAAAGTGTTCCTCGGCCCGCTGAAGAGGTCGAGTACCAAACCCTGAACCGGAGGACAGGGTAGGAAGCATAGTCGGAACCGAGAGACCTCGAGGGTCTCTGCTCCGACCGTATGGCTCCGCTTTGCTCCACCACCACCGACTCCAACGGCTCCAAGGAGGAGGAATCGAATGTGTTGGAGGGGATCGCCCAAGCTAACTGTGCTGGAGCGAGACCAATTTAGTAAAAACTGGAGATTGGAATAGCCTCTGTATCACCCTATCCAGGTCCGAATCAGAGAGTCTCTATGATTTAGAGGAGGTAGACAATCAAGAAGACTTTCCTCTCGGCTCCGAGAGAGAAGGGGACCGCTCAACCGCTCCAACGCTTATCGGGCGCCGACTCCACCACAGCATGGACCACCATCGGCGCCGACGGAGCTGAGCCGAGGGGGAAGAGTCTGAGCTGCACACCTCCACCGCCCGAAGCCATTGGAACCGATGGAGGTGATTCACTCTCGATACTCCAACCCGCGGCTCTGAAACCAATGGAGCCGAGGCAGGAGGTATCGAGGCAGACCCTTCGACCCTCGGCCCCGAAGTCAGTGGAGCCGAGGAAGAAGAAGTCAATTTTGGCTTTTTAGTAGACAGCTCCGACAGACTTGTCGGAGCCGACGATCTTTCTTTTGGAAGCAACAGGTGGATCCAAGGCTTCCTCAAAAGAAGGTTTAATAAGCCCTTTCAAAATTAGCTTGTTCTTGCGTTCTTGAAGAACTCTAGAGGAGAACGCATGACAGACGCTACAAGTCTCTTGCAGGTGTTTCGGCCCCAAACAATAAACACAGACTGAATGGCTGTCTGTAATGGACATTTTATAACTGCACCGAGTGCATTTTTTAAAGCCTGACTTTTGCTCCTTAGACATAATACTACCACAATAAGTAAGCACTATAAACAAAATTGCGCCAACTGAAAAGCTCGAGACACACTGGCGCGAGTACTGAGGAAAAAAAAAAAAATTTACCTCACAACAAACAGTCACAGACAAAACAAGTTCAACGGCCCAAAGCCCTCTAATTTAAACTGGCTTGGCCCGAAAAACAATTAACCAAAAGAAAAGCTGAACAGCACTCAAAGGTAGGGCAAAGGCCCTCTAACTTAAACGGGCCTTGCCCGACTGAAAAGAATAAAGTACCAGAAGACACTCAAACACACAAAATATATAAAATAGTAATGAATAGTAAGGAATAGCTGTTAAAACAGCTGTTTGGTTAATATAGACAAAAACCCCAAGGTCAAAGACCAATAAAGGTAAAAAGAACCACTTAGCTCCAGCCAAGTCGAGACCACGTCCAGCTTGTAAAGCGGCAAACGAGATCTGGGGAAGCAGGTGTAGTGCATCCTGGGATAGGGAGTAGCCCAGCCAATGAGAGACTTCGTGCTAGTGTATTAGTTGCCGAGTCGGAGCCGATGGATCGGCTCCGAACCCATCTGTTATGAATGTAGGCGAGATAGGATCCCATTACATCTAGATCTTTTGCGGGTGGAAGATGGCACCGAGACTAGTGGTGCCGATGGTACCAAAGACACGTCGGCTCCAATCGGAGCCGACTTAGGAGACAGAGTCTTTGAAGCATCGGCTCCAGCCGGAGCCGATGCAGAAGACTGCGACATAGCCATATCGGCTCCAGCCAGAGCCGATCGTGACGCAGTAGGTGAGCCACCAGCCGAAGGCTTGGAACACGGAGCCGACGGTTTGGATGGCTTCGAAGGTTTACCAGGCAAGGACTTAGCCGGGGAACCCTCGGGCTTTAATAAGCCCCTCAAAATTAACTTATTCCTGCGCTCCTGCAGGACTCTTGGATTGAATGCATGACAAATAGAACAAGAGTCCTGCAGGTGCAGGGGTCCCAGGCAATAAACGCAAGAAGTGTGACCATCTGTCAGCGACATTTTCTGACAGCACGAGTCACACTTCTTGAAGCCTGAGACTTTAATGTCTTTAGACATTAAGGCTATTAAAGAAGAGAAAAACTTCCTTAGAAGCTAAAACATACACACACACAAGGTAAAAATAAAGGTTAATAAAACCACGCACACCTAACTGTCCCAATACAAGGGAACAGGAAAAAAACAGAAGGGCCTAAGACCTAACCTTAACAGGGGAGGGATAACTTTGGGATTTAGGGATAAGACCAAAAAAGGGACTCAATGGGGTAGGTATAAGTACTATACTATCTGATTACAAAATAAAGGGGAAAAAAATCCCTAAGAGAAGAGAATAAAAATATTAATTTTTCACTGACCTGTGGAGCCGGTAAAAAAAGCACCTCGCTAGCGAAAGCGGCAAATGAGATCTGGGAAGTTAGCGCCTAGCATCATGGGATATAGGGTTGCCTCGAGCCGGTAAAATTAGCTCTCGAGCTTTAGTATAGGCCGAGTCGGAGCCGAGGATTGGCTCCAAACCCATCCAGCAAGAATGAAGGGGAGATTGACAACTTAACATCTAATTTTTCTTGATTATCACACCATTTATATCCTTGAATTTATTAGCCCCTTATTTTCTTTGTCAGTAGCTCTAAAGATAAACAGCAAATAAATGGGAAACACTGTTCAAACACAGCTTCTTGGAGAAGAACTTTTCCAATCTCTAGACCCTGATCCTTCATAAATCCTCATACTTAACCCTATTATTCTATCAGGGAATACAAATGCCACTGTCCTACTCATAAAGTCCCAGCTGATTCTATCAAATGGTTCTGTTATGTCAAGACCCACCACAACCGCTGTATTATCTTACAATATGATCCCGCTGGACCATCACTGTTATATTAATGTTATCAATCGTTTGCTCCGCTTCCACAAAACTACACTGATACTTATCGAAAAAATCTAAGCCTGTTTCCTACCTTTCCTGTAACTAGTGTAGTCCAGATTCAGATTTGCTATATCCAGGACTGTATGTAAGCTTCTGAGCCCCCCAAGCTTTCTGTGTTGGAGGGAAGCCTTCTAGCTTATCAGTGGGAGTGGTAAGCACTAGGTAACCAATCTACCACATAAGGAGTGTCTCTGGCCCAGAAATTGTAGTTATTGGCCATTTGGGCAGTTTTTCCATCTCTCTCAACTTTCTGAATTAAAAGCCCACATTTGCACTTGTTTCCCCCCTTTCCTGTAACTAATTTAGTCCAGATACAGATTCTTAGTTTTAGCACTTGAATTTGCTTATTCGTGATCAGCACTTGTTCAGAACTTGTTGTAAGCACTAAATAAGCTATTAATTACTACAGCACTCAACCTTCCTCATTACCTAGAGGAAAACAATTTTGGTACTTACTTTCCTAACTTCCATACAGAAAAACAGCTCTTCTACTCACTTTTCTCACTTATCTAGAGGAAAATAGTTTTTTATTCAGGCATGTCCACGGGTCAGCTCCCAGGGTTCTCTCCTGTCTATCTGATGACTCTGGGCATCTTGGGACAATGTAGAAAATTGCCTCATGTACACAGACAATCCTCTCCTCCTTCCACCCAACACTACAACCTGTGAGAGATGCACTTATCTAGCCAAACTGGAGGTAAAGCTCTCTCCAACCAAGACTGAACTTAACAGTGAAGAGGAGAAGGTAAACACTTGCACCACACCACACTCATCACATAGTCTCACTAAATCTACAACACCAAAATCCACACAAAAACATTCGCGGAGGCTCTCAATAATAATCTGCTCAAGCAACAGAGTCCTCCAAAGCAGAAATGCAAGCAACCCCACCCCCCAACACAACCCAAATGATACATAGCCTGCAGACTCAGTGTGCCACTCAACCACAACCAATAAGGCAAAATATCATACCCAACACACTAGTCATAGGTGACTCTATAGTCAGGCATACTGATGTCCCACTCACCAGGCTAAACAAGGAGAAGGTTATGGTCAGCTGCCTGTCGAGTGCCAGGATCCATTCACATCCTGACCCCACCTCCTGCCCAGAAAACCACAGTGAAAAACTTCTCTAAAGCAAATTTTACACTCCTCAAAACTGAGGTGGAATCCTTCAAAGCCCCCGGGCCTGTGGAAAATACGGCCCAGACTGCAGAATCCTTTATAAACGCATTCTATGAACACCTTCAGGAATACATGGATCATGCGATCCCAAATAAAACCAAGACCCAATCCTCCAAACGCAGACATCCTGTCTGGTGGACCCAGCCATAAACAAACTATACAATAGAAGGAGGAAGCTACTAAATGATAAAGCAAAATCCCAAAAAGGGAAGGCATCACTGATCAGTATTAGCAAAAAACTACGGGCACACATAAAATTGTCTAAGGCCAGCTTCGAGAGAAAAATTGCACAGGACACTAAGGATAATCACAAGGCTTTCTTTAGTTATGTTAGGAACCTGGGTGGTAATTCCCAGATATGCTCAGAATTAGTCCAAAATGACAAAAATGCACCGAACCCACAGACATTGCCAACATCCTAGCTGACAGGTTCAGCACAAACTCCCCTCCCACCAAAAGGGCAAATATCTATCCCAGCAGAGTGCTGCCCCTGACATCTCAGATGCTCAGGTAAGAGCCGCCTCTCCAAAGCAAAAACACAGCATCAATGGGACCAGATGGTGTCCCGGCTGCGCCCTACATGAACTCAAAGAAGAGCTAAACCCAAACATAAAACTACTGTTCAATCTCAGCCTTACTACAGGATATGTGCCCAAAGAGTGGCGTACAACAACAGTGGTCCCTCTCCATAAAGGTGGTGCCTCAACGGATCCTGGAAACTATCGCCCCATAAGCCTGACTAGCTTGTTCTGCAAAGCTATGGAAAGGATCATCATGGACCTCATAAATAAAGATATTGGGGACCTACAAACACTGGATCCTACCCAGTTCGGCTTTGTTAAGGGCAGATCCTGCCTCTTAAACCTGGTTGATTTCTTTGAAACAATCACCAAGGCCATTGACGAGGGGAAGGTGGTCCACACAGCCTACCTGGACCTCGCAAAAGCCTTCGATACAATACCCCACTCGGGCATTATAGATAAGCTCACCAGCTTAAATATAAACCCCTATGTCACTAGATGGATTGCAAACTGGCTCAAGGACAGAACCCACATGGTTAGAATTGCTGGAGCCATGTCAGACTCCAAACCAGTTACAAGTGGTGTCCCACAAGGCTCAGTCCTGGGACCTCTCTTGTTCGGTATATATTTCTCGGAGGTACAGGCCAACACGGAAGGACTGTGGCTGAGCAAGTTTGCAGATGACTGCAAACTGGGTGCCATAATCGACTCTCCAGCAGACACAAGCATCCTCCAAAACGGCCTCATAGAAACAGACAACTGGTGCCAGAGCCATGGCCTCAAGCTAAATGCCAAAAAGTGTATAGTCATCCCCTTTGGCAAAAACAAAGTGCCCACAAATTACCACATAGGTGGAAATCCATTAAGTACAGAAGAAGTAATTAGGGACCTGGGGACCCAAGTTGATAGCAATCTCTCATTTGACAACCACGTGGCCAAAGTGGTTAGAAAAACATTTTATATAGCCCACCTAATCATGAAGGGATTCACATCTAGATCAGGGAGGTCATCGTGCCTCTTTACTCATCCCCATCAGGCCCATAATTGAGTACAATGCCCCTTTGGGATGTACCTTACCAGACACCTGCAGCAACTGGAAAGACCCCAAAAGTACCTCACCAAGAGGATCAAAGGGCTCAAACAGATGCCATATGCTGCCCGGTTAAAGAAACTCCAGCTCTACTCAGTGGCATACCGCCTGTTCAGAGGCGATCTGTGCCTGACGATAAAGCCATGTCCAACCCGGAATTAATGGACATGCTGCACCTCAGAAAATCCAAATCCCATCGAGCCACGCGCTCGAGAGACTTGAACCTCAGCACTGAAATAAATAGGACATGCTGGAGGGACAGATTCATAACCCTGAGGCTCCCTTCACTCTGGAATAAAATCCCAGTCCAGGTTAGGCAGAGTCCCTCATTGACTCTCTTCAAGAGGAATCTTGATGAGTGGATGGGAGATCGTAGGTTTACCCCGGGTATCACTTCTGTGTCACTGTTAGATAGAGGCACAGTATACTAACCTCGAAAAAGGGCATAGCAAAATAAATTTAAAATGGGTGGCGAAAGCCAAACACATTCTGGCTAGGCTTATAAATGCCCTAGGGCAGATAGCCTAGTATGAACCTATGAACCTATGAACCTATAACCGATGCACTCAGGTCACTCCACAACAAGTACAAATATGACTCTGTCATTGTCCATGTTGGTGTGAACGACCTGAGACGTACCTCCCTGGACTACATGAAAAGAGACATGGAAGAGCTCTCTGATCTTGTAGCCCAGGCAGGTATGACCCTAGCCCTGAGTAGCATTCTGCCATCACCCAGAATGATACCGCAGTACAAGGACAAAATGATTGACTTCAACAATTGGCTAAGCTTCTGGTGTTATTCTAAAGGGATCCAGTATCTGTCTGCCTGGGATGACATGGTCAACAGACCATGATGCTTTGCCAGAGATGGCCTGCACCTGTCACCCCTGGGATTCCGGATACTGGCTAAGGTTCTTGCCGCCACTATAGTGCCTTTTTTAGGCAAGGTTTAAATGACAAATTCACCACCGTAACTGTAACAGGAAAAGGCAAGCAAAAACTGATAGTGATGCTACTCAATGCTAGAAGTCTAAATCTCAAAATGCACTCACTCGAGGCACTCCTTACAATGGAAAATACCGATATCTGTGCAGTGACTGAGACCTGGTTCAAGGCTCCAGAGAGCACCCCTGCACTACCAGGCTACAACTCATACCACACTTTTCGGCCATGTAACTTGGACCGGAACACCAAAGGCGGAGGTGTGTCCATATTCATTAAGGATATCCACACCTCCAGGCTAGTTGCTCAGCATAACGCATCCGAGGTTATCCAAGTACAACTAACTCTGGGGAAAAATGCAAGCCAAATTGTAGCTTGCTACAGATCGCCCACCATGCCCCAGGATTCCCACTCCTCTTTTCTTGATGTACTGGAAATATTAGAGTTCAATCAAACACCCTAATAATGGACGATTTCAACTACCCCACCATTAACTGAGAAAACTACTCATGTACCAACTCCTTCGTTCAACGCTTTCTGGAATTCATAAACTCCCATGCCCTGGATCAACTTATTCAAACCCCCACAGGGGCAACAATATCCTAGATCTAGTCATTACCAACATGAGTGACCGGTGTTTCACACCTGAAGTCAACGCCTCATTGGCCCGATCCAACCATAAGCTAATCACCCTAGATAGCCACGTCCTGCCCCCAACCCCCATTAAGGAAACCACAGTAAAAAAATTTCTCCAAAGCCAACTTCATGCTTCTTAAGACAGAAGTGGTGAACGTCATAACACCCCTGCAGATGGACAATACAGTTATGACTTCTGAGTCCTACACAACTGCACTTTATAAGCACTTACACAAGTGCATGAATCGTGCTATCCCAAACAGAACCAAGATGCTATCCTCCAAAAAAAGGAAGCCAACCTGGTGGTCCCGTGCCATAAACAACAGATGGAAGAAACTGTCGCAAAAGAGAGTAACATCCCATGAGTGGAGGAGCTCCCTGGACAGCCTCAGTAAGAAGCTGCAATCCCTGATAAAATCCTCCAAAGCTAGATATGAAAACAAAATCACCACTGATTCTAAAGACAACCACAAAGCATTCTATAGCTATGTCAAGAATCTCAATGGCAACACTCAGATCTGCTCTGAGTTACAGCACAATGGCACTAAATATACAGACCCAACTGATATTGCCAACATCCTGGCAGATAGGTTCAGTGCTAACCTTACCCCCCTCTCACCCCCTAAAGGGCCCATCTCTATACCGGAAGAATGCAAAGTTCCTGTAATCACGGCTGCACAGGTAAAAACCACACTCTCCAAAGCCAAGAATACAGCATCTATGGGACCAGAAAACATCCCAGGCTGCGTTCTACACGAACTACAGAACGAACTGGCACCCCAGCTAAGTACCATGTTCAATCATAGCCTCACCTCAGGCTTTGTGCCCGCTGAATGGCACACAGCGACGGTTATCCCACTCCACAAGGGGGGAGCCACCACGGACCCTGGGAACTACCACCCCATTAGCCTGATGAGCCTGGTCTGCAAGGCCATGGAATGTATCATCATGGAACTTATAAACAAAGACATTGGTAATCTCCAAACTCTGGACCCCACCCAGTTCGGGTTTGTAAAAGGCAGATCATGTCTCCTAAACCTGATAGACTTCTTTGAAGCAGTCATCAAAGCTGTAGACGAGGGTAAGGTGGTTCACACAGCCTATCTATATCTTGCCAAGGCTTTCGACACCATCCCCCACTCTGGGATTATAGATAAACTCACTAAACTAGGTATAAATCCCTATGTCAAAAGATAGGTTGCCAACTGGCTCACTGACAGAACCCACACTGTGAAAGTAGCAGACTCCAAATCTGACTTCAGACCAGTGACAAGTGGAGTACCACAGGGTTCAGTCCTGGGTCCTCTCCTGTTTGGTATCTACTTCTCTGAAGTACAGGCTAACACAGAAGGTCTTTGGCTAATGAAGTTTGCACATGACTGTAAACTAGGAGCCATAATCGAAACTCCTAACGATGTGGACATCCTACAAAAGGGCCTCAATGAGACAGATGCCTGGTGTCAAAGCCATGGCCTCAAGCTCAATGCCAAAAAGTGCATCGTCATCCCCTTTAGTAAAAACTCTGTACCCATGAACTACAACACAGACGGTAGTATACTTAACACCGAAAGTGTCATAAGAGACCTTGAGACACAGGTAGACAGTAGTCTTCCTTTGATAATCACATTGCCACAGTAGTCAGGAAATCCTCCTACGTGGCACACCTCATCACAAAAGATTTCTCATTCAGAAAAAAAGAGGTCATTGTTCCCCTCTACTCATCACTCATTAGACCCATTATAGAGTACAATGCCCCTTTTGGTATGTACCTCACAAGACATCTACAACAGCTGGAAAGGCCGCAGAAATACTTCACAAAGAGGATTACTGGCCTCAAACAGATCCTACGCAGACCATCTCAAAAAACTCCAGCTTCACTCCGCCGCATATCGCCTACTCAGATGTGATCACTGCCTAACGTACAAAGCTATGTCAAACCAGAGCTGTTAGACATGCTACACTTAAAGAAATCCCAATCCCTCCAAGCTACACGCTCAAGGGACCTAAACCTTGTCACCACAATAAACAGAACATGCCGGAGGGATAGATTCCTGTCCCACAGACTTCCCATACTCTGGAATAAACTACCTATCTATATCAAACAACGCTCCTCATTAGCACTCTTCAAAAAAAATCTTGATGATTGGATGGGAAATAGGAAATTCACCTCGGGGATCACTTCTGTGGCTCTGCTCGACAGTGGCACAGGAAAATAATTTTCTTCGGTGGCAAAAGCCAGGGTACCTTTTTGGCTGGGCTTGTATAGGCCCTAGGGCCGATAGCCTAGTACCTACCTATGAACCAAAAGCTTTACTATTCCAATAGCTAGTACAGACAGTTTATAATTATGGTGTAAAACTGAAATGAATCTATATGAAACTAGAAGTGAAGCATCTTTACCCTCTTTGGGAAATGCAGCCACCACAACTTTTTTCCAACATACTTGTACTACCCCCCACACTTTAACAATAACGTTAAACAAAACCTTGCAGATCTTCCATACCAACTTCCAAACTGCCACACAAACAGTCTGTTCCTGGAGATTTCCCTACTGAGTCATTATACATATCACATCTATTACTATTGTCCTTTTTCCTCTTCTATCACTACTGGAGCACCACTAGCAGTCATTATTATTATTACTTCCTTTTTCCTTTGCCTGGATATTCTGCTGAATGTATACCCTGAAATTCTTTCTTTGTCAAATTCACATGCTCATTTCTAGTAATTTGCATTCGTTAGTTAAATCAATATTCTTTGCTTTTTGTTTGTTATCTGTAATGCCATTTGTATTCTATAATATGGACAGAGTGGCCATTAACCAAAATAGCTACGTAGCCCACCTACTATACATGACAGTTATTTTGAATGTATGTTTCCAGCTTTTAGCTTAAATACACACAGTATTTAAAGCTGATCTCTTACGCAAATGTTTTTTTATTTCAATTTTAACCTGTGTCACAGTTTAAGACTTTTTACTTCAGTGAAAACACTCAAACAACTCTCTGATTTATAGCCTGTGCTTGTGTTATGTATATGACCACTAAATGCCCCATCCCTTATCTTGCAACAAGCATGCAAAACTATGCACATTTTCAGGACAACAAAGTTTATCCCTTCAGATAAGAGGAACCACCCCAAATTGATTGCTGCACCCACAGGCATCACTTACTCTGAAATTAAGGTTACGCATGCTAAAGTATATGTTAGAACCTGTGTTCCCCCTTACATTGATTGATATCTGTTCGTTTCATATCTTTATTCTCCTCCCAGATATGAAAAATTGTTCCCATTGCATTCAGTAAACGTTAACTTTAAGCCGTAGAAAAATTACACCTGATACCTTTAAATAAACTAAATTACACAATATTATATTAAATGCATTAGAGTATTAAGGCTACTGGGGTGTTAACTAATTGTGTAACAAATTCACTTTCCTCATTTTCAAACTTCATTTTTTTTTCACTAAGGGGCTTGACAAGGTACCTTTAAATATTAATTATGCTGCACCTCATATATTCCACTCACTGTTCAGACCTCTCGTGATAAACTGATTGTATCTGCAGACTGCTCATCTCCATGAAAAAAACACCAATATAAACAAAAACCAGCAAAAAACAAAATGCCACTTAGCTTGAGGAAAAATGAAGCATATAAATGTTAAATCTTAAATCTTTGTTTTACAGATTAGCACTTTTGTTCAAGTTACTTTACTTGAACTTCTTCAGATAAAAAAAAATCATTGTTAAAAACCAGTTTAAAAACCCACGTTAAAATCATGTGATTAGTCTCTGACATAATTGCATTGAATCCTCCTACTCTAAGCGACTAAGCATACTGCTACAAACCTTTTTAAGGACCGTACATGCACAACATTAAACAATCCTATAAAAAATATAGATAAAATATATATGCAAGTAAAACTACTAAATTATGAATTAATGTATTCACTTATATAATTTATCTTGTTAAAAATGTAATCTTTAAGAT
The DNA here is from genome assembly GCF_019279795.1 of Protopterus annectens. NCBI lineage: Eukaryota > Metazoa > Chordata > Ceratodontiformes > Protopteridae > Protopterus > Protopterus annectens. The sequence continues at coordinate 1,701,315,373 of NC_056729.1, read as the reverse complement.
GCAGTTTATTGAGTCATTCTCAGTCAATCCTGGCCAAGAGTATGCATTTAATAAAACCTGCCACATCGGTTCTTTATGTTCAAGAAGAAGTGTAAAGGGTCCCCCTCATTTCTCATTTCCAACAATATTATTATGTATTTAAAACAGTGCCCCTCATTACTATAAATGTGCTCAGCCAAAGCATTGTTCACCTTCGCTTTCCGAATACTGTAGTCATGCTCATAAATACATTCCTTACTTCTACGGTCAGTTTTTCCTACACAGAAATATGGGCATTTTTAGTAAAAGGCTCTGTATTCAATCCTTCCAGAGTCACAGTTATAGATGCCCTGCATTTTGTATTTAAGTCCCCTCACATTAAATGCTTCGCTCATAATAATTAATTTGGAATAAGGGCAAAAGCCACATTTTTTCATGCCGGGTGTTTTTTTTTTTTTGTTGGAACTAAAATTCAGATTTTCTAAAATGTTCTTAAAGTTAAAGCCCCAACAAAACACCATTTTTGGATTTCGCATGATTCGATCTGTCACAACGATGTCCTCATCAAAAAGAACCAAGTTCTTATATAAAATTCTTCTCAGCATTTTGGAATGCGTAATAAATGTAATTATAAATTTAAATTCTAAATTACTGTCAATATTAACTGTACCTTCATTATTATTATTGTATTGTTCTTCCATTTCAGTTTCCCCTGTGTTCAAAATTGGTTAAAGTGACCTCTTATTCTGTGCTTCCTCAACCAGGTTGTGAAGTAAGGACTGTAAGGATACCCCCTTCTAGTAAACATCCCAGTTAAATCATTACATTCATCTAAGAAATGGTGGTCAAGAGAAATCATTCCTGCAGCCCTTACAAGTTGGCCCTTTACCACCGATTTCTTTTGGTAATGGGGTGCATATTAGAAAAGTGGAGGAAGTTATTCAAATAAGTCTTTTTTTCTATGAATTCTTGAGATATACCTTGAAAAAATGCCAGGCATGAAAAAATGTGAATTTTGCTCTTACTGCAAATTAATTACTATGGGGATTAATTACTATGGGTGAAGCATTTAATGTGAGGGGGCTTCAATAGAAAATACAGGGCATCTATAACTGTGACTCTAGAAGGGTTGTATACAGAGCCTTTTGCCAAAATGACCATGTTTCTATGTGGGAAAAACTGACAGTAGAATTAAGGAACACATTTATGAGCATGAATACATTATTAGGAAAGCGAAGAAGAACAATGCTTCAGCTAAGCACATTTATAATAATGAGGGGCACTGTTTTAAATACATAGTAATAGACAGTATCAGAAACAAGAAACGAGAGGGACCCTTTACACTTCTTCTCGAATGTAAAGAAATTATATGGCAGGTTTTATTAAATGCATATGCTTGGCCAGGATTGAATGAGAATTGCTCAATAAACTGCATCTTAAAGATGAAATCTTTAACATGATAACTTATATAAGCAAATACATTCATTCAGAATTTAGTAGTTTTACTTACTTATATATTTTAGCTATATTTTTTTAGGACTGTTTAATGTCAGTGAATTTTGGAAGGAAGTTGTTCATGTACGGTCCTTAAAAAGGTTTGTAGCAGTATGCTTAGTCACTTTGAGAGTAGGAGGGTTCAAAATCGTCAGAGACTAACTAATCAGATGATTTTAACAATGATTTTTTATCTGAAGAAGTTCAAATAAAGTAACTTGGATGAAAGCACTTATCTGTAAAATAAAGATTTGACATTTAACATTTATATGCTTCGTTTTTTTTCATCTCCAAGAAAAAGCAGGCAGTATTGAGGAATAAAAGCACTAGTAACCTTGCAGGTGCATGAAAGAACTTGAAACATTTTGACACACTATTCAGACTTCTCATGATTAACTGACTGCACTTGTAAACTTGTCTCAAATTGAGAGCATTTGTTAATGGAAAAAAGAATAGTTAATCTGTAAATGCAAGAAGAACTGTAATTTTGCATACTTTTCATGATTTTGTCATTGTAGAAGCCTATTTGCATAAAAAATATCTGTAGTTTAAAACCAAGGACATTGATCTAAACATCCATCCCTGTAAAAACAGGGCAATTGTCTTAATTCTATATATAATGTAAGCAGTACACTTCACACACTCCTCACCCAGCAACCCAAGATCAGAACATTAGCTTTAACTTGGTTTTCTCCTGCCTTTCTAATCTTGTTAAAGTGCAAAAGCCTGGACACACAAATAAGGCCGGCACAAAGGATGAAATTCAACAGGTATTACTAACTTTACAGTTAAAGCAATATTAGTAGTTATAGCAATCTTATCCCCCCTCTCCAAATTACTTGAAAAAACAATTGCTACACTATCTTTTGCAGGAAGAACTCATATCCCCCATACAGGCTTTAGGCCAAAACACAGCACTACCACCGCCCTTCCTAACTTTCACAGATACCATCAACAGACATAAAAATAACAACAACCTTTTCTCCTCCATATTCTTAGACATGTTCAAAGCTTTTAACACAGTTTCCCACCAGATTCTATTGCAAAAACTAGCATACATGCATATTTCTTTCTCAGCATTTACTTAGTTCCATAGCTACCCTTCTAACCGACAGCAAGTAGTCAAGTGGGTGGATGATTTATCCCCCCCACTACCTATTTCTGTTGGTGTCCCACAAGGCTCAATACTCGGCCCCTTCCTTTTCTCCATTTTTACAAATAAACTCAACACCACCACCCCACATGCTACCATAGTGCAATATGCAGATGACTCCACAGCCACCTGCACAGCTCCCTCCTACCCAGAACTATAACTCATAACCTAGCAACCCTTCTCAGACATAGAACTATACCTAAAGGAGAACCAACTCATATTAAACCCCAAGAAAACAAAGCTTATGATATTTACACATAATAAATCCTCAGAATCCACTTCCCCCCTCTACATGGTCTCACCTTCGACAACCACATCACCACAACAGTCAGGAAGTCCTTCTATGTGGCATACCTCATCACTACGGGCTTTTCATCCAGAAAAAAGGAGGTCATTGTCCCACTGTGCTCATCCCTCATTAGACCCATTATAGAATACAATGCCCAGTTTGGTATGTACCTCTCAAGACATCTGCAACAACTCGAAAGGCTGCAGAAATACCTTACTAAAAGAATCACAGGCCTAAAGCAGATGACCTATGCTGACCATCTAAAAGAACTCCAGCTATACTGTCGCATATCGTCTACTCGGAGGCGATCTCTGCTTAACATACAAGGCCATGTCAAACCCAGAGCTATTGGCCATGCTACACTTAAAGAAATCCCAATCCCTCAGAGCCACACACTCTAGGGATCTAAACCTCGTCATCACAATGAACAAAACATGCTGGAGGGATAGGTTCCTGACCCAGAGACTCCCCAGATTCTGGAATAGACTGCCCATACATGTCAAGCTGAGTGCCTCTTTGGCCCTCTTCAGAAGGAACCTTGACAACTGGATGGGAGATAGGAAATTCACCCCGGGATCATGTCAGTTGCCCTGCTAGACAGGGGTCCAGGGAATTGTTATGGCTAGGCTTGTATAGGTCCGATAGCCTAGTACCAACCTATGAACCAATGTGCCTAATGGACAGAGGCCGTCAATAAGAAAAGTATTATCCTAACTAACCTGCCTATAAATCCTTAGCTGCCTGCCTACTAACATGCCCCTCCTGTATGATACTTAGGACCCAAATGGTTAGGGGTACTCAGCTAGGCTTTTAACAGTCCTAGACACCGTTAGCTTAGTAACAACCTATGAACCTATGAACATCCACTCCTCTAACAGCACCAAAATCGAAGCAGTAGATAACACTAAACTACTAGGAGTCAAAATAAACAGCTCTTTAAGACATGACAAACACAGAACAGTACATTCCTCATGCCTCACACCAAACTGACCCTAGCTAGAACCCACCTCCACAATCTTCACTAACCTAAGAAAATCAGAACTCTCCTGCTACCACAAAATTGCTCACTTTGCTGCCAATCTCCCAAATAGAGCACTGCACTGCCCTAAAACAACTGCAATGGCTAGAACTACCAAACCTTCTGTCACTTACTCAACTGACAATTGCTCACAATGTTATTTAGGTTCATAGGTTCATAGGTTCATAGGTTCATACTAGGCTATCTGCCCAAGGGCATTTATAAGCCTAGCCCATAGTTATGTGGCTTTCGCCACCCCTTTAGTTTGAATAAAAACTATGCCTATCATTTTGCTGTGCCTCTGTCAAGCAGTGACGCTGAAGTAATCCCTGGGGTATATCTGCAATCTCCCATCCATTGGTCAAGATTCCTCTTGAACAAGACCAGAGAGGTGCTCTGCCTCACATGTACCGGGATTTTGTTCCACAGCATAGGGAGTCTCTGGGTGATGAATCTGTCCCTCCAGCACGTTCTATTTATAACCGTGTCAAGGTTTAAGTCTCCGCCCTTGTGGTTCTGAGGGATCTAGATTTTTGAGGTGAAGCATATTCATCAAATCTGGGTTTGACATGGCCTTATATGTCAGGCACAGGTCACCTCTGAGCAAGCGGTATGAGACTGAATAGAGCTGGAGTTCTTTCAGTCGGGCAGCATAAGACATATTTTTGAGACCCTTTATCCTTTTGGTGAGGAACTTTTGGGGCCTTTCAAGCTGCAGCAGGTGTCTGGTCAGATACATTCCGAACGAGGCATTGTACTCAATCATAGGTCTAATAAGTGATGAGTACAGGGGACGATGACCTCCCTTGATCTAGATGTGAATCCCTTCATGATCAGGTGGGTGATATAGAAGGTTTTCCTAACTACTTTAGCAACATGAGTGTCAAGCGAAGGCTACTGTCAACCTGGGTCCCCAGATCTCTGATGACTTTTTCTGTGCTCAGTGGATTGCCACCTATATGGTAGCTAGGGGTAGCCTTGTTTTTCCCAAAGGGTATGACTATGCATTTTGGCGTTTAACTTCAGGCCATGGCTCTGGCACCAGTTATCCATTTCTGTGAGGCCCTTCTGGAGGATATCTGTGTCAGATGTGTTTTCGACTATGGCGCCCAGTTTGCAGTCATCTGCAAACTTTGTCAGCCATAACCCTCCTGTGTTTGCTTGTACTTCAGAAAAGTAGATGCCGAACAAGAGTGGACCCAGGACTGAGCCCTGTGGGACACCACTTGTGACAGGCTTTGAGTCTGACATGGCTCCAGCAACTCTGACCCTGTGGGTTCTGTCACTTAGCCAGTTTGCAACCCATCTTGTGATGTATGGGTTTACATTCAAGCTGATGAGTTTTTCGATGATACCTGAGTGGTCAACCAGACACGTGTCTAGCTCTAAAAAACCTAGTCCAACCCTACCACGCTACCTGTACAATTCGCTCAATAAACTGCTACTAAAATGCCACAAATCTAGTAACTCTTTCGTTGACATTGTATTTCCCAATCACATTGCCAAATGGGACGGCGCAGTGGTGCAGCAGTAGCATTGTCGCCTCACAGCAAGAGATTCTCCGGTTCGATTCTTGGCTGGGGTGCCTTCTGTGTGGAGTCTGCATGTCCTCCCTGCGTTCATGTGGGTTTCCTCAGAGTGCTCAGGTTTCCTCCCACGTTACAAAGATATGCATCTGTAGCATTTCTCCCTAGGCCTCTGCTGAAAACTGGCTCAGTTCCAAGTCGGACTTTCCCAGTTAACAAATGTAAAATAAAAATAAATAAAATCTGGAACTCTGTTCCACAAAATATACTCACCACCCCCTCCAGCATTAGCTTTAAACTACTACTCAAAGAACACCTCTTTAATAACTGGCTCTGCACCTATATTACCTCTGGATAATCTCCTTCCACCTACCTTTCTTGCCTCTATCACTCCCAACAGTAGTTCACATGCAATCACAAACTTATTCTATATCAGCTCTGTACTTACAAGTCCTAGATGACATTTGATGTAGGTATGTACCTGCTGTTATTTTGAAATGTGTGAGTTATATTTGATATTTAGCTTTATACTACTATCTAATCTCTGTAACTGTTTCTTGTAATGTGTGTTTAACACGTGATATGTATATTCTAGACTTGGCTTCCAATGATCTATCATCTTTGTATAACGAATTACTAACTATGGTGCCCGGTAAACAAATGTAAAATAAAATAAATAAGTAAAACATGGCTTCTATCCTTCCCATAGTACTAACACTGCACTTCTAACCCATTTGGACCCTATCAATAAATTAGGGAAAACAGCAAATTGCTCTCCTCCTCATTTCTAAACTTGTCTGAAACCTTCAGCACAGTTTGTCACTGCAAACTTCCATTTCAAAAGTCCTCATTAGATCTTTCTCACTTCACCCTTCTATGGTTCAAAGGTTACCTATTCAATAGGTACCTGTTAGTAAAATGACACTCCTTTCTCTCTCTCTAACATTCTCACTAACATCTTTAACATATCCACATATCAGGTCTCCATAACACAGTATGCAGATGACTCCACACTCACATGCACATTTGATAACATGGCACTCCCCCCAAAAAATTACTCAGGAAGCTTTAACAGCCACTGAAACATGGCTTTGTAACTCAACTCATGCTCAACCCAAAAAGCTAAACTAATACTTTTTCCCCAAATCCCTCTCTCACGAAAAAAAAAAAAATTTAAAGTCCTCTCTCTCGAGAATACAAACACTGAATTCACTTCTTATAATAACTTATTAGGGATGACAATCTTAAATGCAATCTGCATATACAAAACTGCATAACAAAAACTCATCAAAAATGAGGTATGCTTTATAGAGCCATAAACTATCTCACCAACACAACTAAATCTATATTGCTACTGCTTATCTCCTCCCCACACTTCTTTATGGTACTCCCATCTTTACTAACCTCCAGGCATCAGAATTACCCCTTTCACAACCCACCACTGAATAGCAGAAAAACTCCTAAAGTGGTTAGAAAGTACAGTTGTGTACACTTACCATAAATGTAGATGTCTGAGTGTATTCACTGTTGCAGTCACCACCACTTGGGTTATCTGCCTGCAGGTAACCCTCAGTCAGCCCAAATACCAGAGTCATGGGATTTCTGCATCGGATGCTGTCGCCTCATCCATGACCTTAGGTCGTAAGGGGTATAAAACATGCAGCCGATGCCATTACACTAGTTTTTCTTGCCCCAGATGTCAGAAGCCCCCAAAATAGGAAGCAATCAAATGGTGTGGAACACCTCCAGTAAAAAGTAGATACCATTTCCATAAGATATGGGCAAAAGAGAGGATAGGTAGTAAGTATAGAAAGACAGGGAGCTGGAGGGAGGGTAACCAGGAATGCAACAGTGAACACACTCGAACATCTACATTTATGGTAAGTGTACACAACTGCACTATGTACTTCGTGTTTCACTGTTGCAGTCATCACATACAGGTTGATTCCCAAAGCTGAGGAAGGGTGGAGGCAGTCAAGAAGTAGTACGGCAGGCTAGGAGGCCTTGTAAGACTGCTGTGGCAAAGCCAGCTCTGGATTTATAAAAGATAGGCAAGTGGTAATGCTTGGTGAAGGTGTGTACAGAACTCCAGGTTGCAGCTTCCAGGATGTCCCTGGTAGGGACTCCACTGAGAAAAGCTGTAGAGGTTGAGGTAGCCCTAGTGGAATGAGGCCTGATCCCCTGTGGGGTAGGTTTTCCATGGTGTTTGCAGAATAAATGGATACAGTGTGCTCTCCATTTAGAAATGGTTTCTTTTGAAATGGCCTTGCCCTCTGCCCCTGAAGCAAAGCTGACTAGCAGCTGGTCAGATTTTATGAAAGGTTTAGTCCTGTCAAGGTAGAACCTGAGCTGTCTGTGCATATCCAATGAGTGCAGGATCCTTTCCCCTTTATTCTGAGGATTAGGTAAAATGATTGGCAAATGGATGGATTGGTTTAAAGCCACACTGGATACCACTTTGGGCATAAAAGATGGGTTAGTCCTGAGGGAAACCATGTCCGCATGGAAGATAATGAAAGGTTCCACAGCCATAAGGGCCTGTAACTCAGACACTCTTCTTGCTGAAGAGATGGCTAGCAGTAAGGCTGTTTTCCAAGAGAGGAATTTTAACTCTGCTGTAGCAGCATGCTCAAAAGAGGGAAGCGTGAGCTTCTTTAGTACAAAGTTAAGGTCCCAGGCAGGAGTGGGAGCTCTCCTTGGGGGGTCTTAAACTGTTAGCTCCTCTCAGGAACTGTTTGATCAGAGGATGAGAGAAGAGGGGTGGCTCAGTATTGTAATGAGCTGAGATGGCAGAGGCATGAATCTTAATTGATGAGAAGGATAGGCCTTTGTGGAGCAGCTCTGCTAGGTAATCTAGGATTTGAGGCAAGGAGGGCACGGCTGTGTCCTTCCCTTGAGACTGGCTCCAAGAACAGTATCTATTCCACTTTTCTGAATAGGATTTCCTAGTACTGGGCCTCCTGGCCTCAAGGATAACATCCAGCACCTGTTTGCTGAGGGTTGCTGGTGATGCATTCAGGGAATAAGCCAGGCTGCCAGGTTCAGGATTTGCAGCTGAGGATGCAAAATCTGTCCCTCCTGCTGGGACAGCAGAGAGAGGGTCTGATGTACGTGCCAGGGTGGCACTGCTGTCAGACTGCATAGGAGTGGGTACCAGTGCTGGCGTGGCCAGGTGCAATAAGGATTGTCCTTGGCCTGTCCTGTTTGATCTTGAGGAGTACTTTTGGAAGGAGGGACACAGGGGGAAAGGCATAGATTGAGAGGTTTTCCCATGTGAAGGATAGGGCATCCACTTTCCATGCTTGGCTGTGGGGAATTCTGGTGCAAAATTTGTTTAGTTGATGGTTTTGGGGGGATGCAAAGAGGTCCACCTCTAGTGCCCCCCACCTGTGTATTAGAGGTTTGAATGAGTCTGGTTCCAGTTTCCACTCATGTGGGTCTATTACATTTCTGCTTAAGTCGTCTGCCAGTGAATTTTGTTTGCCTGGCAGGAATTGTGCTTGCAGATGCACCTGGTTGCTGAAGGCTGTTTTCCACAGAGCCATGACTAACCTGCAGAGTGGGTAGGAGTGAGTTCTCCCCTGCTTGTTTATGTACCACATAAATATGGTGTTATCTGTCTTTATCAGTAATTGCCTTGGCAAGATAAGATATTTGAAGGCTGTCAGTGCATTCTGTACAGCTAACATTTCTTTTTGATTGATATGCAGTTGAATTTGTTCTGGGCTCCATTTGCCCTGAATGCATTTGCCTGTCATGTGAGCACCCCATGCATAGTCTGATGCGTCTGTTGTCAGAGTTTGGACGGCAGGGGGTTGTGAGAAAAGGAGTCCCTCGTTGCGGTTGCAAGCCTCTGCCCACCAAAGGAACTCTGTCCTTAGGCAAGGAATGATAGGAATCACTGTTTCCAGGTCCTGGGAATGTTGACACCAGAGACTTTTTAAGTACCACTGAGGTTTCCTCATATGCAGTCTTGCATATGAAATCAGTAGAATACATGAGGCCATGAACCCTAGGGCTTGCAGTATTTTTCTTGCAGACAGCTGGGTTTGGGTGGCCAGTAATTTGAAGTTGTCAAATAAACCTGCTTTTCTGGAGTGAGGAATGCCATCTGGGAAGTTGTGTTCAAGCTTGCTCCCAGGAATACAATCTTTTGGCTGGGTACCAGATCTGATTTATTTTTGTTGATGGTATACCCCAGAGAAGTTAGGAGTCTCTTTACAAATGTCAGGTGCTGAAGTAGCAATTCCTGACTGTCTGCCTGAATCAGGCAATCGTCAAAGTATGGGTAAATTTGAATATTTCTCTGCCTGCAGTAAGCAATGGCTGGAGCGAGGCACTTTGTGAATACCCTGGGCACAGTAGATAAGCCAAAGGGAAGTGCAGAGAACTGATAGTGCATAGAGCCTGCCCTGAAACGTAGATATTTCCTGCAAGATTCCCTTATGGGGATGTTCAGATAAAGTTCTTTTAAGTCTAGGGTGACTAGCCAGGAGTCCTTGGCTAGCATAGGAAGGAGCTGCTGGAGTGTAAGTATTCTGAATTTTGGCAACACCAAGAAGTGTTTAGGGATGACAGATCCGGAATAGGGCGCCAAGAGTTCTCTTTCCTGGGCACCAGGAACAGCCTGGAGTAGAAACCCTGTCCCCTTTGCTCTATTGGCATAGGTTGAATAACCCTGATACTGAGAAGAGAAAATATTTGCTTTTGGGCCTCTGTCCACTGGTTTAGAGGAAGGTCTGGCAATCCACTTGGGGTTGGCAGAGAGTGGAAAAATAATCTGTATCCCTGGGATACAATGTTTAAGACCCATTGGTCCTGGGTAATATACTCCCAGTTTTTTGCATGCAGGGCAAAGTCATTGCAACTTTTTCCATAGTGGGGTGGCTTACCACTCCCAGTTTTTCAGGAGGGAGCACACTCCATTGTTTAGATCTGTGCATACCCTGAGACTGTAGTCTTTGTGGCCTGTTATCCCTGGGCTTGGGCTGAGAAGGTCTGGAATGGACTGGAAAGGACCAGTTTTTCTGAAGGCCAATGCCTACTGAATCTAGGTGGCTGTGCCTGTAAGAAATCTTTAACAGTTTGCATGGATTTAGCTTTGTCCTCCATCTTTTTAAGAACATCTTCTGCTTTAGAGCCAAACATTCTTGGTTTAATGGAGCATCAAATAATTTTGCCTTGACAAGGTCTGGCAAATTTGTTCCTTCACCCAAGCATGACTTCTCAGAACAGACCAGTGACAGTAGCCCTGCAAGTTGCTTCTAAGGCATCAAAACCACACTGCAAAGTATGGTTTGCAGAATGCATTAAGTCTTGTAAGTCTTTATTTTCTGCACAATGAGGAATCAACATTTTTGTTTAATTAGATCAATAATATGCTACTGGTACTTAAACATGTGAAACTGGCAATTTAAAGCCCTGATGGCAAGAGTTGCAAAGGTATAATCCTTCTTACCCCATGGGGTTGGGAGGGTGGCCTAATGGTTAAGGTGTTTGCCTCACAAACACAAGGTGCAGGGTTTGAGTCTCACAAGGGATAAATGGCTAGGCTTAAAATGGCTCACAAGGGCAGTTAGCTTAGTACTAACCTATGATCCTATGATCCTATGATCTGTCTAGAGCCCTAGAATCCCTGTCTAAAGGGGTAGGGTTTTTGGCTGTAGAAGCCTTAATACATCTAGGTCCCTGGGAAATGGTCTCTGGATCCGCAGTGGGATTTTTAAAAGAGAAATTTGTGAGAGTCAGGTACTCTGTAGTATCTGTCAGGCTTTCTAGCAGCAGGTGGTAAAGTGTTAGGGGTAATGCTGGATTCCATGAAGACATCATCTGCAATATCTAGGACAGGGGGAATAGCTAGAGGCCTATGCTGAGGCAATTCTAAAAATTCCCTGAGTCTCTTTTTGGGCTGTGGGTAGTCCTGGCATTCCCAGCGGAAATGCTCTCTTAGGATATGCAAGGTTTCATCGAAAGAAAGGTCTTCTGGGGGAGAGGCTGAAGGAATTGAATCCTCTGCATCTGAGTCCTCATAGGTAGATAAGGGTATTGTCCTGGTAATCACAAGGGTCAGAGTCATCCGACTCATGGTCTGAAGAATCAGAAGGAAAATCAATTCTTTGTCTTTCAGAGGGGGAAGGCTGGCTTTCCCTAATTAAAGTAATACGGTCTTCAGCCATTCTAAAAGTACAGTTTTGTAGCTACCATAAATGTAGATGTTAGAGTGTTCACCCTGCGGCAGTCATCACACTTGGGTTATCCTGCCATCAGGCGGTCCCGCAGTCGGCCTGAGTTCCAAAGTCTTGGTCCGGCGTCAGTTGCTGTCACTTCTATAAGAGGCATCCGACGCCATTTACTTCAGTTTTTCTTGCCCCAGATGTCAGGTGCCCCCAATAGGTAGGCAATATATATATTGCTATATAAAAATGTACATATAAAAATAAAACAATACCTTCAGGCACAAGCAAATACACCACAGAGGTTGTATAGGATAGAATGGTATAGATAAGTCCAGCTAGTTCAGAGGGGATAGTGGGAGGGTAACCTGGACTGCAGCAGGGTGAACACTCGAACATCTACATTTATGGTAGGTACAAAACTGTACTATGTTCATCGTGTTACCCTGCTGCAGTCATCACACTTGGGTTGAACCCCAAAGCTAAGGATGGGTGGTGGAGTTAAACAGGGTTAGAAGAAACTAGTAGGGCCTTGCAAAACTGCAGTGGCAAAACCAGCTCTAGTTTTAGAATATAGAGGTAAGTGATAGTGTTTGGTGAATGTGTGCACTGAACTCCAAGTTGCAGCTTCCAGAATATCCTTGGTTAGCACCCCCCTGAGAAAGGCTGCTGATGTAGCTGTAGCCCTGGTGGAGTGGGACCTAATGTTAGCAGGTACCTGTTTCCCATGATGCGTGTTGCAGAAACGTATGCAATGACCTATCCATTTTGAAATGGTCTGTTTTGAGATGGCTTTTCCTTGTGATCCTGCAGCATAGGCTACAAAGAGCTAGTCTGATTTTCTGAAAGCCTTAGTTTTATCCAAGTAGTAACGCAATTGCCTGTGAATGTCCAAAGAGTGCAGGAGTCTTTCTCCTTTGTTCTGGGAATTTGGGAAAAAGGTGGGCAAATGAATGGTTTGGTTAAGGGCCACACTGGATACCACCTTTGGCATAAAGGAAGGGTTAGTTCGTAGAGAGACTCTGTCTTGATGAAAAATGAGGAAAGGCTCCACTGCCATTAGTGCCTGTAGCTCTGAGACTCTTCTAGCTGAAGTTATTGCTAGTAGCAGGGCAGTTTTCCATGAAAGAAATTTTAAATCAGCTGAAAAACTGGTTCACAGGGCAGCAGTGTAAGCTTTTCCAGAACAAAGTTGAGATCCCAAGTAGGTGTTGGTGCTCTCCTGGGTGGTCTTACGTTCTTAGCCCCTCTGAGGTACTGTCTTAGGAGTGGATGTGAAAATAAAGGAGGATCCGTGTTGTAATGAGCTGAAATTGCTGAGGCGTGGATCTTAATAGATGAAAAGGAAAGTCCTTTGTGCAACATCTCAGTTAAATTTTGTAGAATCTGAGGAATGTTGGGATCAAGGGGATTTTGGCCTTTAGCCTGGTTCCAGGCGCAAAATCTTTTCCATTTGTCTGAATAGGTTTTCCTGGTGCTTGGCTTCCTGGCCTCCAGAATGACATGCATAACAGCTTTGGATAGAGGTGTCGGCTGGTTGTTTAGGTAATTTGCCATGCAGCCAGGTTTAAAGTCTTGAGCTGGCTGTGTAGAATCTGATTGTCTCACTGGGTGAGCAGGTGAGGAATCTGCGGTAAAATCTATGGTGGGCCTTGGGCCATGTTCCTTAGAATTGGATACCAGTGCTGGCGTGGCCAGTCTGGTGCATTGAGTATCATTTGTGGCCTCTCGAATCTGACTTTCTGCAGTACCTTTGCTAGAAGAGGCAGTGGAGGAAAGGCATACACTGTTAATGTTTTCCAACTGAATGAGAGGGCGTCTACTTTCCAAGCTTGTGGGTGGAATGTCCTTGTGCAAAATTTCTGAAGTTGGTAGTTTTGGGGGTTGGCAAACAGATCTATGTCTGGGCGTCCCCATTTTTGAGTTATCATTGCAAATACTTGTGGATCCAGTTTCCACTCGTGGGGATCCATGATGTTTCTGCTTAGGTAGTCTGCCAATGTGTTTTTCTTTCCTGGCAGGAATTGTGCTTGTAGCTGAACTTGGTAAGACAGTGCTGTGTTCCACAAGGTCATTGCTTGCCTGCATAGAGGGTAGGAATGTGTGCCCCCTTGCTTGTTTATGTACCACATTACTGTGGTATTGTCCGTCTTTATTATTAGTTGTCCTGGGTGTAAGAGGTCCTTGAAAGCTGTTAGGGCATTCTGTACTGCTAGCATTTCTTTTTGATTGATATGCAGATGCCTTTGATCTGTAGTCCATTTGCCCTGAATGCACTGTCCTGCCATGTGTGCTCCCCAGGCATAGTCCGATGCATCTATTGTCATAGTTTGCCTGGCTGTGGGTAAGGTGAAAGGCTGACCCTTGTTGAGGTGACATGCCTGTGCCCACCATAGAAACTTCTGTTGAAGGCAGGGAATGAGTGGTGGTATTGTTTCCAAGCGGTTGCTGTGCTGAGTCCATACGCTTTTCAGGTACCATTGTAATTTCCTCATATGCAGTTTTGCAAATGGTATTAGTAGAATGCAAGATGCCCAAGGCCTGCAGAATTTTTCTTGCAGGGAGTTGGGTCTTTGTTGCCATTATTTTGAAGTATTGAGTCAGGTGTTGTTGCTTGTCTGGCGTGAGATAAGCCATCTGGGCCGTTGTATTCAAGCTGGCACCCAGGAATATTATGTTTTGTGAGGGCACTAGTTTTGATTTCTTTTCGTTTACTGTGTACCCTAGGCAACTTAGAAGGTGTTTAACAAATGTCAGATGCATTAGAAAAATGTCCTTGCTTTCTGCTTGAATAAGGCAGTCGTCCAGGTATGGGTATATTTGAATTCCTCTTTGTCTTCAGTATGCAATTACTGGTGCCAGGCATTTTGTGAAGACCCTGGGCGCAATAGATAAGCCAAAGGGCAGTGCAGAGAATTGATAATGGGTTGAACCTGCAGTGAAGTGGAGGTATCTTCTGCAATTTTGTCTGATAGGGACATGCAGGTATGCCTCCTTGAGGTCCTACGTTACTAGCCAAGCATTCTTGCCCAGCATGGGAAGAAGCTGCTGTAGTGTTAGCATCTTGAATTTTGGTACTTGCAGATAGGTGTTCAGAACTGAAAGATCCAGAATGGGTCTCCATGCTTTGTCCTTTCTTGGGACTAGAAAGAGTCTTGAGTAACATCCTTGTCCTTGCTTCTGTGTAGGTACCTGTTGAATGGCTCATGTCCACGAGAGCTGCAATTTGTTTTTGTGCCTCTGCCCATTGATTTGGTGGCAGGTTTGGCATTCCTTTTATCCTTGGCAAGGTATGAAAGTGGAATCTGTATCCTTGTGAGACAATGTTTAGGACCCATTTGTCTTTTGTGATGATGTGCCAGTTGTCTGCAAAAAGTGCTAATTTTCCTCCCAAGGGAGTTGCCAAGAGAGATTTGCTTGGTAGTTTGAGGGTTGAGTCATTGTGTTTGTCTTCTGCTAGCTTGGGGCCTGTCTTCTCCTCCTTTCTGGGTAGCAGTACCCCATTGGCGAGGTTTGTAAGGGCCTTGTGACTGACCTCTGCCCCTTGGGCGTCTGTATTTGCCCCTCTGTGATCTGTCAGAAGCTGGAAAGGACCAGTTTTTTGTTGGCCAATTTCTGCTGAAACGAGGGGGTTGTACCTGTAAAAAAATCCTTGACCATCTTCATAGACTTTGCCTTATCTTCCATTTTCTTTAAAACCTCTTCTGCTTTGACACCAAATAATACATTCTGCTGTAAAGGTGCATTCAATAACTTTGCTTTAACATGATCAGGTAGGGTTTGTTCTTTTAACCAAGCATGTCTACATATGACAGACCCAGCAACAGCTGCTCTGCAGGAAGCTTCCAATGAATCAAATCCACATTGTAAAGTATGTTTGCCCACCTGTTCAGCTGCATGCAACAGATCCTGCATTTCCTTGAATTCAGACTGTTCACAATGTGTGCTCATTTTTTGTTTTAATTGAGACATTAGGAATTGCTGATATTTCAGCATGTGAAACTGACAATTTAATGCTCTCACAGCCAGAGTAGCTGAGGTGCATATCTTCTTTCACCATCTATCTAGGGCTCTGGAATACCTTTCAGAGGGCACAGGATTTTTAGCCATAGAAGCTTTAGCCCCTTTGGGACCCTGGGAAATTGTTTCTGGGTCAGCCACAGGGCTTTTATAAAGGAGTTTGTGTGAGTCAGGTACTCTGTAGTATCTGTCTGGTTTGGCTGGAGCAGGAGGTAGAGAGTCTGGATTTAGACTAGACTGCAAGTAAACATCATCCACAATGTCTAAAACTGGAGGGATAGCAAGTGGTCTGTGCTGGGGTAGTAAAAGGAACTCTCAGAGCCTTTTCTTAGAATCAGAGTAGTCCTCGCTTTCCCAGTGGAAATGTTCCCTCATGGTATGTAAAGTTTCCCCAAAGGAGTAGTCTTCAGGAGGAGATGCTGAGGGAATAGAGTCTTCAGCATCAGAGTCTTCATAAGAGGGAAAAGCATAATCCTGTTCCTCAGAAGAATCTGAGGAAATAGAAACCAGGTCAGAGGAAGCATAATCCTCCTTTTGTCTTGGTCTTTTATCTGGAGGGGGATGGGAACCCCTGATTAGGGTAATCAAATCTTCAGCCATCTTAAGCATCTGTTTCTTAGGCATGGGGCCTTGAACTGGAGACTGATGTACAGTCTTTTTTGGTTTTAATGAGTTTTAAGCTTAGCAAAATATTTAATGGTGAGTGTAGTCGGTCTGAAGACACCTTCTGCAACCGAAGGTGTTTCTACTGCACCAGGATCTCCTTCTGCTCCGGTGTCGGAAGGGCCTAATGAAGATGGCTGCGATGGCCTAGTACAGTCCGCTTGAGAATCCGAAGCTGTCTGGAATTCCAATTCTGCGGTCGTCAGGGGCTGTGTAGGCGCCTCACTGAAAACCGGAGAACTGGCGACAGGCCCAGCAGAGGCCTCGTAGTCTGTCTTGTTCCTAGGCTGACTGTCCTTATCCTTGCTTTTTTTATGCATGCCGGTCGTCGGCTGCTCCGACGGCATGATATAATTAAATTTCCTACCAAAGTAATGTCGTGCGAAGTCAAAACGGCATTTGATAGTTTGTTTATTAAACCTAGCACAAAACCGACAACCTGTGACGTCGTGGTCTGAGCCTAGGCAAGGAATACAATAAGAATGGAAGTCCTTATGAGGTATTTGCTTCCCACAAGAAATGCAATTGTTAACTTTTTCTGACATCGGACTGAGGCAAGAAAAGGTTCCCCAACGGGGTACTTAGCTTTATTGAAGACTTCGGACTGAAATTCGATTCGAAAATCTCAGGTGTCGGCCGACCGGCACTTGTGAACTGCTTCGGCTTCAGGCACCGCGCAGCAAGAAAGACTGAAGAAAATGGCGTTGGATGCCTCTTGTATACCCCTGGCACACTGACGTCAGGGAAGAAGCGACAGCAACCGACGCCAGACCAAGACTTTGGAACTCAAGCCGACTGCGGGACTGCCTGACGGCAGGATAACCCAAGTGTGATGACTGCAGCAGGGTAACACAATGAACATCATTTGTTTCTGTGGCATGGGAGCTTGAGAATGTGCTTTGGTCATCAGTTTTCCAGGTGTAGTGCGAACTCTGGGCCTAAGAAATATGGTAGATTTAGTCATTAACAAAGTAGTCAGTTTGATACGAACATCGGAAGGTCTGAATACACCCTCAGGAGCTGGTGCCTGCACAGCGGCTCTGGACCCATCCAAGGTATAGACATCCGCAGATTCCATAGTCGAAGAAGCATCTCGCGGCATACTGGACTCCGAATGGGTCTCAGTAGAGGCCTGTGAATCTGTAGAAGCGGGTAACAGGGTCTGTGAAAGCACTTCACTGAGTACCGGCGAACTGGCAACTAGCTTAACAGAAGCATCGTCAGCAGTTTTGGAGCTATGCGGTCTGTCTCTGTCTTTATCTTTGTGTTTTTTCGGAAGATCGGTAGTCAGATGGCTTACCGAAGCCATTTTGGAATACGGAGAACAAGAGCGAAAGAATTTAGATACAAAAATAGCTTGACGACGAATAGTTCGGGTGTTGAACAAGGCACAAAACTGACAGCGAGGGACGTTGTGGTCTTGGCCTAAACAGGTGACGCAGTAAGAATGAAAATCTCTGTGAGGTGTTTGCTTTCCACAGGCAAGACAATTGTTAATTTTTTCTGACATCGGTTAGAACAAGAAAAAAAGGATCCCCAACGGGGTACTTAGCTTTAGAAGACTTCAGGTTTGAAACTCGAAAAACGAAAATTTCGGGTAGCTGCCGACCGGCACTTGCGAACTGCTTCTGCTTCAGGCTCCCACACGGCAAGAAAAGCTGATGTAATGGCATCAGCTGCATGTTTTATACCCCTGATGTCATGGATGAGGCGACAGCATCCAACACAGAAATCTCAAGAGTCTGGTATTCGGGCTGACTGAGGGCTACCTGCAGGCAGATAAACCCATGTGTGATGACTGCAACAGTGAAACACGAAGAACATCTATCCCATCAACTAACATGTTCACAGCTTCTGACTACCTGTAAAATTATCATCATCCATCTGTTTGTCCAGCCCTAAATAACATTCTACACAACTATGTTCTCAGTCAGTCATTACAACGCAGTGACCAAAACCTCCTGTCTGTCCAAAAACCTGCCAAATCTGCTGGGCATTCCCCTATACTCATACCATGTTGCTAAGGCCTGGAGTTCTTTACCTATATCCAACAGGTCAATACCTTCCTTCCCATTCTTTAAAACCATTCTGAACAACTTCCTAGTCAAAAGCTGGTTCTGTTCTTGCTCAACACTAGGATAAACCATATCCTTAAATGTGAACAAGTACATGTTCATACCTTACACTAACTTGCTGTCCCTTCTTAGCTTATTTCCTTACCTTTATTGATTTTTCTCCCCTGGCTTTCTCTCTAAATATACCATAACCTTGTTTTTCTCTCACTTCATATTGCAATTGCTGTTCACATTACACTAACTTACCTTTACTCTCTCAAAATATTAAACAATATTCATAAATTTATATCTATCCTTAACCAATGTTTTCACATTATGTCCGATTTGGTACTATTTAAACTGTACATGTTTTTGCATTATTTTTGAAGATTGTAAGATTACTGTTTTAAAAATGTTTTGTAATACTTTGTGTTTTTCTCCCTGGGCCTCCAGTGAAAACGGGCTCCTACCCAGTCAGACTTTTCCAGTAATCAAATGTGAATAAATAAATACATGACAATTAAGAAAATGTACTTCCTTGCCTTAATACCTTTAATACATACAACTATCGCTGAAAAAACTCTCCAACCTCAAACTGGAAGTCCCCTTGACTGTACCCTATACAAAACTGTTTTACAATACAACATGAAAGTCACATTACCTCTGTTTTACAGTGGACCACTTGACTTTAGTTCAGGTTCAGAAATAATTATCTCTTTGACAAGATAGAGCAATGAACCTGCAAATATTGTTTGTGGTTGATCATGGGAAACCTATTATATTTTTTAAGTTAAACTGGGTCAGCCCACTAGATGGGCAATGTCTGCTTAAGTGACTTGGTCAGAGTAACAGTAGGCCAAATGGAGGTGGAAAGAGTCAAACCCTTTACCCTTAACTACAGGAAGAAGTTCATTAACCCCTCAGAGTTGTGGCAGACGTACTATTTTCCTAATAGCCACCTGCCTTCCTGGGAGTGAAAGTGAGAGTTTTTTTTACTTCAAAAAAGTTGAATTTTAGTATTCATCACATAAATATGGTGTTGACACGCACAAAGTTTTGATCATGCCAGAAAAATAGGTAAATGAAGTGAGGGAGAGTTGCAATAGTTTCAGAATTACTGTAGCAAATTTGCCTGTTTTGGAGGTCTTTGGCTAGGTTCTTCTGTGTACAAAAAAATGATTTCATTAATTTATTTTTTTTCTTTTTGGCATTTATGATTGCATTGTGTTCTGCTAGCCAAAGAGACAGCTGAGTTAGTGGCTGTTCAAAGTCAACCCATACAGCGGAGTATGAGAAGTTATCTCAATAAATTACCATAATCATCTGTATACAAAACCTCAACACTAGGAATGTCAGTGGTGCCTTATTGAAGAAAAGGGAAAAAAAACAACAAAGCTGACACATTACTAGAAATTCAGTTTAATACAACAAGACAGTGTTTTTATTCTGTGTTTACTTCAGAACTCCATCAAAATCTAAAAAAGTCACTTCTCTTAAGCCCATTTACACAGAAAGTGACATTCAATAAACAAACTAATCAGTTGAGCAATAGAGCAATAAAATTTAAAAATTACACATTTAAAAATAACATGTTTACAAATCATTATACAAGAAATTGTACAAAAAAAAATCAATGTCCTATTAAAACCATACAATCCTCCAACGTAAACATTTAAAAGTATTGACATGATCACATCCATAGATACTCGTTAAATCCAACATGTAAAAATAATTGTTATAAATGTTAAGTGTTTTAAAATCCACAAATTTTTGCTTATAACTTAAATGACCGGTAACAACTATAGTATAAAATATAACAAATATTTAATAACATATGATATATATATACCTTGTGTTTTTAACAAATTATAATTACTATTCATAAATCATAACTTAGCTGCCATAAGACCTAGGACACTACTAATTGATACATTTGCATTATTGTACAATGTTGGGTGATTTTCAGGTTAAATGAGGAAGAGAGAGAAAAGTAACGAAGAATAAATGGTCTTTTAACAAGTGTCAGAAGAAAATGTAGATGAACCAAGTTGTACTTTAAAGTGCCTGTTGTTAAGACAGTCTTTAAACCAGTCCATGGCACAACAGCAAATTACTGCTGTAACCAGGCAGCTAAGAAGGAAGTACTCTACTAGATTAAAAAAAGGCTTTAGTCAAGCCAATAAAACTGCTCTGTAAGAAGTCCTTTGCTGAAGTTTTGAATGATGTCATCTATGAGGTAAACAAAAGCTTTGTAGTGAAGTCCTACATTTTATTTGTTTTCATTAGCAGCATTTTGAAAACAGTTAAAAAGGGTGATTTTTAAGCCTTTGTGGTAAAGTTTTAATTTTTACCTTTTCCTTACCAGCCTTTTATAATAGTTAATAAAGTGCATGCCATCTCATTGCCACAGAGGGATAAAGCCGACTATTGCACAAGCAACTCACCAATGAGTAAAAAACCTGGCAGAAAAACAAGCCTGTGTTCCCCATGTTTAGACACTAATGAACTGACACTAAATAGAAGTAAGTTTTCAACGGCAGCTACGATCAACTGAAAGCAGAGAAAAATACATGGCAGTTTTAACTTCTTTTTGCAAAATACATACTTAGAGAAACTTGTAGGGAAGGATACTTTTTCAGTGTTTATTTTCATGTGGTTTATCTTATCTACTGAGATAACTACAAAGAACTACAAAATTACAGCTGAATGCTGAGCCTGCCATCACCACATGACACAGCTAATACTCCTGTAATGGAACTCAGAACTGTAGTAGTTTATCTTGCTGATTTTAGGGCCCTGGTCAGCCACAGAGACAAGGAGATCCATCAGAAGTGAAGAACATATTTACCTGAAAAGAAATCCAGACACATTCTACCTGCAATAGAATGGACTTAAGCCTAAGGAAAAACCAATGTGGATTTGTAAGAAATAATTTCAACTTTCTGCATTGCAAAGAGAGTGGACACAGAGCTCAAAACTGCTTCTCCAGGACTCTTTAAGGAACAAAGATCCTTAAAAGACTATCCAACCCAGAAGGATCTCAATATGAACAACAGGGACTAAACCTTAGCCCCAAATGCTGTTTCCTAAACAGAAGCTTCTGGATATAAATAATCTTTCATCTCGGTCTTACAAATATTACTTGACCTTCCTAAACCTTTTTTTTCCCCGAAAACAGTTTTATTTGGTTTTCATTATAAACAATACGCAAATGTACATATAACAAATACAGTATTTGTTCAAAAGGTTTTCCAATTTTTGCCATGATATTTTTTTATGAATAATGTTATGAGTTCTATAACAAATGGTTTGCATTTCTTTTTTACAAACAACTTTTGCTAAATTAATAAAATCTTTAAACAGCAAATCTTGTTTACTTTTCCAGTTCAAACTAATAACTTTTTTGGTAATTGCGAGAATTGACCAGAGTAACTGAATCTGAGATTTAGGCATTACATTAGGTATAGGAACACTGAATAGGATTAGTGAGTCAGAAGTATGACAGTTATCAGACCATAAAGCATTTACAAAATATCTGAAGTCTTTCCAGTAGTGAACAACATTTCTACATTCAATGAACATGTGAACCAAGTTGGCCTCTAGTAATTCATCACATTTCCAACATTTGCTTTCACTGTTTTGGAATATAATATTTATTTTATGTGGAGTATAGAAACTCCTGTTCATTAATTTCCATGTATACAATCTCCAATATAATGAAGAAGAGGTACCTTCCTAAACCTTTTGATGAACATTAAATTCCTACGTGACTTTTTCTGCCTTTTAGGTCCCCAGTTTACAAAGGCTGAGAATCAAAAGGGCCACATATTTGCATATGGGCAAATCTAGTAAACTGTGTTAAGAACACTATATACAACCTTATATGCATGAACACATATACATGCCCACTGTATTAAGGAAGTCTTTATGTTAAAAGAAGTTAGATCCTGGAAAAATAGACCACCACTTACGAGTTATACTATATATAGCAGTAATGAAGACACAGCAAAGAATGGCATGAGCATCTGGAGAAAAAAGAACAAACTGAGATTTTGGTAGCAAATGACAAAAGGAGATCAATTAATAAATGCCCTATTGAACTCAGATCAACTTGCATATCCAGGTGTAATATTAGAGTTCAAGGAAGATATACGGAGTTTGAAAAGAAATCATATAAAACCACAGACAGATTTTGTAATCAAGGCTAAAACGAAAACAGCAGTCTGGAAAACGGTAACAAGAACAGCATATAAAACAATATTAAATTTCAGAAAATAATACACTACAAAGATAAAAACAGCATGAAGGAAATGGATAAATAAAAATACTACAGATGATCAGTAGGGGGAAATAATGTTGTACTCCTAGATATGCAACTTAAACAACAAACGTTAGAATTTTTGCACGGAAATATTTACACAGACATTTTATATCGTTACAAGACTTGGAAAAAAAATGCTCCTGCAGACAAGAGACATTTCTGGAGATGTGATTGTTCAGAAAGAGGTTCCTTGAAGCATATATTCTAGAATGTACGGAGCTCTTCAATACAAAAATGAACTGAATAATATCTTAGGTTTTATACATAGGAGAGAATTTAATCCTAGCACAGAGAAGCTTTTGTTGGACCTGAGAAAAAAACATGCAGCAACGAAGTCCAAGTGTTATTCTTTTTAGTACCAATAGTAGATAAGAAAGTTAGAATTAGAAGAAGGAAAACAAAAGACAAACCATCAATAGAAAAGGTGAAAAAGTAATTAGAGAAATTACAAAAATATGAAAGTAAGAGTGATTAGAGATCAGAATTATTAGCTATGCGCTTACCATAACTTGGTATCTGTGTTATCCTTCTCATTCTGCTTCACTCATGGGTCTCGGATCAGATCCTTGGATCCAACTCGCCCACCTTCCACAGACTTTAGCTTCCAGGCTCAAGCTCCTCCCTTACCCACAATCCTCTGTCCCTGTCCCAACCTCCTCAGATCTCGTTTGCCGCCAGTGTGCTCAGACGTGGTTTTCCAGTGCTCAGCTAAGTCTTAGCAGCTTTAATATCTTTTCGCCCCTTTTCAATTATATTTGCTTGTATTGTTAGTGTAATTTATCTCCTCCCTTTTTTCCTTTAGTTTTCAAGGTGCGTTAGGGTTCTCTAATCACTTTTTCCTCCTTCTTTTGGGCTTCGGCCTTTATTTCTCTCTTCCTCTCTTCTATATTTGTACAGTTGTATGCTATAGTTCATACTTGATAACTAATACTTCAGTTGTTGCTAGTAGTTGATAGTTAACCGTTTATAGTTAACTGTTAATAGTTGGTATGCAATTTTCTTGTTGCTATGGAGAAGCCTACAGGTTTTAAAAGGTGCTCCAAGTACGAGAGAAAGATTCCACACTCAGATGCCCATGAATGGTGTGTGTATTGCTTAGGACTGGCTCATCTGGACACCCCTTGCAGCATTTGTGAGGGGTTAAATCCTAGAGCCATCCAAGAAAGGAAAAACAAACTGATCTTGAAAAGTCTTTTGCCCGCTACTCTTTCTACTTCACCAGCGGCTCAAACCCCCTCCAAGCATTCGCTCAGCTCCAAGGTAAAGAAGAGGCGGCTTAAGGAGTGCAGGGCATCTTCGGAGCCACTTGCCAAGGCTTCAGAGGTTTCAGATCCAAAGATGTTGGTGACGAGGCCTATGTCGGCACCATCGGATCCGACTGACTTAACGGCTTGAAGTCAGTCTTTGACTTCTGCCATGTCTCTGGATCTGAGCAGTCCACTTCGGATCCATAGATCTCTGGGTCCACAGTCCTCCTCTAGATCTCCAGGGAGATCCATCACTTCAGTTTCTCCAACTTTCAGACCCTCAGGCATTCTCGTCCATCTTCAGTGGCTTCCTCCAGATCCTCTTGGAGCCTTTATCTTAATATGGACAAAATGGTCAGATCTATCATCAAGGGCCAGATTATAGGTTCATAGGTTCATACTAGGCTATCTGCCCTGGGGCAATTATAAGCCTAGCCCGATTCTGTATGGCTTACGCCACCCCTTGATTTGAGTATACTGTGCCCTTTTTAAGGTTTAGTTTACTGTGCCTCTGTCTAATAGTGACACGGGAGTAATCCCTGGGACAAACCTATGATCCCCCATCCACTTATCGAGATTCTTCTTGAAGAGATTCAGTGAGGTGCGCTGCTTCACACGAACTGGAATTCTATTCAAGAGCGAAGGGAGCCTCTGGGTTATGAACCTGTCCCTCCAGCAAGTTCTATTTATTTCTGTGCTGAGGTTCAAGTCACTCGAGCGTGTGGCTCTAAGGGATTTAGATTTACTGAGGTGGAGCATGTCCATTAATTCTGGATTTGACATAGCTTTGTATGTCAGGCATAGATCGCCTCGAAGTAGGCGGTATGCAACTGAGTAGAGCTGGAGTTTTTTTAACCGAGCAGCATATGGCATCTGTTTGAGACCCTTGATCCTCTTGGTGACATACTTTTGGGGTCTTTCTAATTGCTGCAGGTGTCGGGTAAGGTACATCCCCAAAGGGGCATTGTATTCTATGATGGGCCTGATGAGGGATGAATAAAGGGCATGATTACCTCTCTTGATCTAGATGTGAAACCCTTCGTGATGAGGTGGGCTATGAAGAAGGTCTTTCTAACCACTTTGGCAATGTGGTTTTCAAAGGAGAGATTGCTATCAACTTGGGTCCCCAGGTCCCTAATAACTTTCTCTGTACTTAATGGGTTTCCGCCTATGTGGTAATTTGTGGGCACATTGTTTTGCCAAAGGGTATGACTATACATTTTTGGCATTTAGCTTTAAACCATGGCGCTGGCACCAGTTATCTGTCTCTGTGAGACCTTTTTGAAGGATGTTTGTGTCAGCTGGAGAGTTGATTATGGCGCCCAGTTTGCAGTCATCTGTGAACTTGGTGAGCCATAGTCCTCCCACGTTTGCCTGTACCTCGGAAAAGTATATACCGAACAAGAGTGGTCCCAGGACAGAACCCTGTGGGACGCCACTTGTGACCGGTTTTGAGTCTGACATGGCTCCAGCAACTCTCACTCTGTGGGTTCTGTCTTTGAGCCAGTTTGCAACCCATCTTGTGACATAGGGGTTTATATTTAAGCTGGATAGCTTATCTATGATGCCCGAGTGGGGTATTGTGTCAAATGCCTTTGCAAGGTCCAGATAGGCTGTGTGGACTACCTTCCCTTCATCTATGGCTTTGGTGACTGTTTCAAAGAAGTCAACCAGGTTCAAAAGGCAGGATCTGCCCTTGACAAAGCCAAACTAGGTAGGATCTAGTGTCTGTAGGTCCCCAATGTCTTTGTTTATGAGCTCCATGATGATCCTCTCCATAGCCTTGCAGACTAAGCTAGTCAGGCTTATGGGGCGATAGTTTCCAGGGTCCGTAGAGGCTCCACCTTTGTGGAGTGGGACCACTGTTGCTGTACGCCATTCTGTGGGCACATATCCTGTAGTGAGGCTGAGATTGTATAGCTGTTTTATTTGAGGGATTAGTTCCTCTTGTAGTTCATGTAGGATGCAACCTGAGACGCCATCTGGTCCCATGGAAGCAGTGTTTTTTGCTTTGGAGAGGGCAGCCTTCACCTGAGCATCTGAGATGTTTTGGAGGCAGCCCTCTGCTGAGATAGATACTTGCTCTTTTGGGGGGGAGGGGGTGGAGAAGTCTGCACTGAACCTGTCTGCCAGGATATTGGCGATGTCTGTGGGTTCGGTATATTTTTTGTCGTTTAGAATCAACTCAGAACAAGTCTGGGAGTTGCATCCCAGGTTTCTAACATAACTGAAAAAAGCCTTATGATTGTCTTTGGTGTCCTGTGCAATTTTTCACTCGAAGCTGGCCTTGGAGGATTTTATGAGGGATCGTAATTTTTTGCTAGTACTGATCAGAGATGCCTTCCCTATTAGGGATTTTGCTCTATCATGTAGTAGCTTCCTCCTTCTGTTGCACAGTTTATTTATGGCAGGGGTCCACCAGACTGGACGCCTGCATTTGGATGATTGGGTCTTGGTTTTGTTTGGGATAGCATGATCCATGCATTCCTGGAGATGTCCGTAGAATGCATTTATATAGGATTCTGCAGTTTGGGCTGTAGTTTCCACTGGCCCTGGGGCCTTGAAGGATTCCACTTCGGTTTTGAGAAGTGAGAAGTTCGCTTTTGAGAAGTTTTTCACTGTGGTTTTCTGGGCTGGGGGTGGGGTTGGGATGTGGACATCCAGTGAAATTAATTTATGGTCTGATCTTACCAATGAGGGATATACTTGAGGTGTGGAGCATAGAGTCCCCATGTTGGTAATGATCAGGTATAGTATGCTGTCCCCTCTTGTGGGAGTGGTGACTAGTTGTTCCATAGCATTTGAGTTTATAATTTCCAGGAATCTTTGGGCTAAGGTGCTGGGGCTTGAGTAGTGCTCCCAGTCAATGTTTGGGTAGTTGAAGTCGCCCAATATAATGGTGTTCGGAGAGATCTTCATGTTCTCCAATGTTTTCAGGAAAGCTGAATGGGATTCCTGACTTTGAGAGGGTGGTCTGCAGGATGCTATAAACTGAAAAGCAGTCTTGCCCACTGTTAGTTGCACATGTATGGTCTCCGATACTTCGTGCAATGCCACTAACCTGGAGGTGTGGATATCCTTGATAAATATGGAAACTCCCCCTCCTTTTGTGGTTTGTCCGGGTTTTGGGGCCGAAAAGCATGATAAGAGGTATAGCCTTGGTAGTGCTGGGGTGCTCTCTGGAGCCTTGAACCAGGTTTCTGTCACTGCACAGATATCGATGTTCTCCATACTGAGGAGAGCTTCGAGTGTGTGCATCTTGAGGTTAAGACTTCTGGCGTTTAGCAGCATTACCCTTAGTTTCTTGTTCCTTGTGCTGTCTATGGGGGTGGGTTTGACTTTTGAGCCTTGCCTAAAAAAGGCACTATGGGGGTGGCAAGAGCCTTTGCCAATATCCAAAAGCCCAGTGGTGACAGGTGCAAGCCGTCCCTAGCGAAGCAACGTGGCTTGTCGAGCATGTCATCCAGGGCTGACAAGACACTGGATCCCCTTTGAATGACACCAAAATTTTAGCCAATTGTTAAAATCGATCATTTTGTCTTGGTACTGTGGCATCATTCTAGGTGAGGGTAAGATGCTGCTCAAGGTCAGGGTCATACCAGCCTGGGCTACATGATCAGAGAGCTCCTCTATGTCTCTTTTCATGTAGTCCAGGGAGGTACGTCTCAGGTCATTCACACCAGCATGTACAATGACCGAGTCATATTTGTATTTGCTTTGGAGTGACCTGAGTGCTTGCGTTATGTGTCGGATCCTAGCACCAGACAGGCAGCTCACCGTGACCTTCTCTTTATTCAGCCTGGTGAGCGGGACGTCAGTGTGTCTGACAATAGAGTCACCTATAACAAGAGTATCAGGTGTGTTATTCAGCCTTAAGGGCTGTGGCTGCTTGGCACACTGACTTTGTGGGTTATGTGTTGTGTGTGTTTTGTTTTGAGGTAGCGTTTGCTTAGATGTCTGCTTTGGAGGTCTCTGTTGCTTAGGTAGATTTTTATTTAGAGCCTCCGAGTATGTTTTGTGTATTTATGTGTTTGGTTCGCTGATGTGGTGGGACTATGTGATACTGGAATTGTGTTGTGTGAGGTTACCTTCTCCTCCTGACTGGTTACACCAGTTTTGAGATGAGAGAGCTCAGCCTCCAGTTTGGCTAAATAGTTGCATCTCTCACATATATTTGAACCTGTTTGGAGGAGGAGAGGGTTGTCCGTGTACATGAGACAGTTGTAACATTGCCTCAAAATTCCCAGATTCACCAACTGGACTGGAGAGGAAACCATTGACTGACCTTTGGACATGCTAGAGTAACAGGGAAACTGAATTTAAGACGGACCAATAGAGGACAGGGTAATCGTAGAGAGTATAAGAGTAAGTAGTGCTTATGGTTTAATAGTGCTAACTTGTAGGATTACTTAATTGGAACAGTGAAGGGCCTTAGAATGAGAATATGGTGTTTAAATTGAGAGATAGAGCAGTTCTACGGGAAAAAGTGAAGAGCAGACTTTGTGGAGCCAGGAATAGTTTAAACCCAGTTAGGCGGCACTGCCCGTTGTTGCCCTATTCTCAAAAACGCGCAAAACCGCGCAAAAGAGGGTTTTAAGAGAGGAAGATGAAGGAGTTTTGGAATTGACCCAAAATGGCCAATAAAACTACAGTTTCAAGTCAGTAACCACTCCCACAGGGGCAGGCAGGCTGCTCAATGTTTTTCACTGCCACTGATCAACAGAGAGACTTTCCTTCAGATGGGGGTTCTTCCTGCTCCGTCCCCTCATGGATCCGAGCCTGTTCCATCTACTCCTTTTTCTCCTTCTCCGATCTAGGTTTAGGTTTCAGAGTCTTGGGACAGGAGTCTTCCAAGGGATTTGGGGTTGGATCCGAGGACTTTTGTTTCCTCAACTCCTACCGTTATCTTGACTGCTTCCGTTCCAAGGTCTTCAGATCAGAGTGGGTCCCAGATCCGGGATATCATGGCCAAATCTGAGGGGCCAAATTCAGCTCTGATGTTCTTGGATCAGTCTTTCGAACTTCGGCCCTCAACATTGCTGGTCCGGTTCTATTTGGGAGTCAGGGTTCTGGTAAGCTTCCTTCATTTTTCTCGGTAGCGTTGGCTCCTAGGGAGCTTGATGGGGGTCTTCACCAGGACACACGCCTTCCAGGTCTTAGAAAAGGCTTTCTCTGTTAGCAGAGTGCTGGACCCTTTGACTGCTGCTCCACCCCATGTGCCCACTCTGGATCGGGGCCTTGGATCTACCATTTCTGCCCAGGGTCAGCCTGTCTCAAAGGACCTCCAGTCTGTTCCACCATGAGGGGCCCCTTCCTCTTCTGACTCCTCCCCTAAATATTCCACTGAGGAGATCCCATGGAAGAGGATGTGCAAAAGGAGGCACATGGACTCCTCTATGGAGGCCCGCCCCGAGGATATGGATTACAATGAGGTAGAGGGGTCTCCTAAATCACCATCAGACGATGTCTCTTTTGCAGCCATCTTAGAGATCTTGGAAGTTAAAAGCTGACTGGTCTTCCAAAAACTCCTCTTCGGAGGAATCAGTATTCCTGGAGGACTTCGGGATGGGACCATGTACATCTTAGGTAGCTCCCCCGGCAGATAGTCTTACAGACCTTGTAGCCCATCAGGCCTGGAAGGAGCCGGACACCATAGAACCAGTACCAAAATGACCAGACAAATTCCTTTCAACCCCGTGACCACGGTTTCTGGAGTAAAGGCATTCCAGTTGATGCTATGGTGGTGGCAGCTGCTACTAAGAAAAAGCTAACCCAGCAGAGGTCAACTGTCCATCTGTCGAACAGGGAGTCCAAAGTAATGGCCAGGTTCAGGAAGCTCGCTTATGTCTCAGCAACCTTTTCACTGAGGGCACTCTATCTGGCACACTATTTGCCTTCAGAGATGCTTGGTTAAGGAACTCTCCGACTCTTTGGTGGAGTGTAGGTCTAAGGAGGAGTTTGATAAGGTTTCTCCTTAGCTGATCACTCTTACTTCTACAGAAAATGCCTCCACGAGACTTGTTTCCCACTCAGTTGCGGGATCTTCAAGAGCAGCTGGCACCATCATCGTGATGCATCCCCATGCTAGGAGGAGGCTGTGTGATTTTGCACAGTCCTTTAAGGCTTCTTTTGTCAATGCCTCCTTTGATGGTTGCTCACTGTTCGGACCATCTGTTAAGGACACCCTGTCCTGCTTCGAGCAAGAAGGTAAGACCTTGTCTGCCATAGGGATTAAGTTTTCCACCCCTCAACGAACCTACTCTAGGAATCAAAGAGAAGCTAAAAAAAAAGAAGTTATGTACTCACCATAACATTCCATGCTGGTAGTCCATCTCACCCTTCATTTTTACATATGGGTTCGGATCCGATCCTCGACTCCGACTCGGCCAATTTTCAAGCTCGAAGACTTCTGGTTGGCTCGTGGCTAAGCAGGTATCCCATGGTGCACCAGTGCAATCCCCAGATTTTGTTTGCTGCTTGCTAAAAACAGGAAAACCCCTAACCAACAAACTAATACTAAAGGGTCACCAACCAAGAGAATTAAATTATCACCTCCATATCTTCCAGGATGGGGGCAGGAGGGCAGTTTGGTAAAAATGAAAGGTGAGATGGACTACCAACATGGAACGTTATGGTGAGTACATAACTTCTTTATGTTAGGTAGTCCAATCTCACCTTCATTTTTACATATGGGACAGCGTCCCTAACGCCTTATTCTTGGGTGGCTCATTGGAAAATACTCCTGAGCACTGTGGAGCCAAAGGATGCTATACCCCTGGATGCCAAATCCAGCTTATAATGAGTAATAAAGGTATGGGGGTAGCCCACTTAGCTGCTGCACAAATATGATCAAGTGGTACCCTGGCTTGAAAGGCTGCAGAGGTAGACAGAGATCTGGTATAGTGAGCCTTGATCCTGTTGGGTAAAGGTCTGCCCTCCGAATTGTTGATGAAGGCTATGCAACTAGAAATCCAATTAGACAATGTCACCTTAGAAATTGGTAAGCCCAATCTGGAGTTGGAAAAAGAGATGAATAACTGATCTGACTTCCAAACTTCTTTGGTCCGTTGCAAATAAAAACGTAGCTGTCTATGAATGTCCAGCTGGTGGAAACGATATTCAGCTGCATTACAGTGATTGGGAAAGAAAACTGGAAGCTCAATGGACTGGTTTAAGGTGGCAGTAGAACAAACTTTGGGAACAAACAAGGGATTGGTACGTAAAGATACCCTGTCTTTATGAAAGATTAAATAAGGTGGCTTAATAGACAGGGCTTGTAGCTCAGAAACATGTCTGGCTTACGTAATAGCTACTAAAAACACAGTCTTCCAAGACAAATATTTTAAAGAAGATGAGTGAGAAGGTTCAAAGGGAGGGAATGTCAATTTGGACAACACAAAATTTAAATCCCAAGAAGCCACAGGTTCTTGTAATGGTGGTCTCAGTAAAGTGACTCCTCTCAAAAAAGTCTTGCATAGCTTATGAGACATAAGGTTGGCATTTGAGGACCCTAAATAAAAATGAGAGATTGCCGCCAACTGTACTTTGATGGTGGCCACAGCAGATCCCTGTTGAAAAAGCTCCAAAAGGAATTCCAGAATCACGGGAATGGGAGCGGTATAAGGATCCACATTCATTTTCTGTGCCCAAATAGAAAACCTTTTCCATTAACTGTCATACAAGCCTTCTGGTTGAGGGTTTATGCAAGGATAAGAGAATATGTGATACTGATGAAGAAACATCATGAAGCCTGACTAGAGATGGAACTGGAGCAGCCATGCTGTCAATTTGAGGGTGTGGAGAGTGGGATGTAGCGAACCCGACATGTGGGTCAATAGATCTGGAACTGTGTCCAGCATCCAAGCATCGTCCAGGAGAAAAGGCTCGAGGAAGGGGAACCAGACCTGACAAGGCCAGTAAGGAGCAATGAGGATCAACTTGCTTCCCAGCCGACTGGCTTTCTCAATCACTTTGGGGATAAGAGGGAATGGAGGAAAGGCATATAGAAGTCCCTTGGGCCAACCGTGGACCAGAGCATCTCTGGGTGTTTCCCCTGGATGGGGAATTAGGGAAAAATAGCTGCTGCACTTGGCATTGACTGGGCTGGCAAAAAGGTCACAGCAAGGCTGTCCCCATCTCCGGAAAATCTGTTCCACTACTTCCCGTTTCAGTGACCACTCTTGAGGCAGTAAGATTGCCGGGCTTAGCTTGTCAGCTATCATGTTGGTTGTCCCCGGAATGTGCATTGCCACCAGAAAGCGCTGGGAAGAAATCGCCCATTCCCAAACTCGCATGGCCTCTCGACAGAGTGGGTAAGATCTGGTACCACCCTGTTTGTTGATATACCACACAACCGACATGTTGTTCGATTGCATCGCAATCGTCCCTGGAGGAAGAAGGTCCTGAAGTGCTTGCAACGCCAGAAGCACCGCCCTCATCTCCAGAACATTGATATGCAGATAAGCCCTGTCTTCTTGCCCATGTGCCATGGACAGTCCTGCCAAGATAATGCCCCCCCCACCCAACCTGGGAGGCATCCATGGTCAGAGTGGCAACGGGTTGGGCAGGCACAAGGGGAGCTCCCATGAACAAGTTGTTGGGGGCTATCCACCAATGAACTTTTTGCATGATTCTGTCAGTAGGATAGGGTGACTCAGTGGTATATATTGGAATGACCACTGGGAACACAGGAGCCATTGGAGGATTCTCATGTGCAACCTGGCTAAAGGTATTAACAGAATGGTTGAGGCCATTGTACCGCAAAGTTGAAGAATCCATTTTGCTTTGACCTTCCGAAGCGGAAGAAGACGCTGAACTTGTGAGATGAGGTTTTGTGCTCTTTCGGCGGGGAGACAAACTGTCATATCCACTGCGTCTACCTCTGCGCCTATAAAAATCACAGATTGCGAGGGCAGTAATGCAGATTTTTCCCAGTTTATGGAGATCCCTAGTTGAGCACAAAGTTGAATGGTGGTGTTCCTGTTTTGGATGAGTAGATGCCTGGTGGGGGTGGTCAGGAGCCAGTCATCCAAATATGGAAATACCTGGAATCCCTGACGTCTCAAGTGAGCTGCCACTACTGCCATGCATTTGATGAACACCCTGGGGGCTGTGATGAGACCAAAGGGCAGAGCACGAAACTGATAATGACTGACTCCCAGCCGGAAGTGCAGATATCTCCTTGACGCCTTGTCCATTTTTATATGGTAGTAGGCGTCTTGGAGATCCAGAGAGCACATCCAATAGTCTTTCCCTAACAATGGGAGTATCATCTGCAGTGTGACCATCTGAAACTTGTCCTTCTTCAAGGATTTGTTTAATCTGCTGAGGTCCAAAATTGGCCTTCAGTCTCTGGTTCGTTTTGGGACTAAAAAGAACCTGGAGTAAGTTCCGAATCCTGTCTGGTCTGCTGGGATGGGCTGGATGACTCTTTTTAATAGCAACTTGTTGATCTCCAGCGTTGCCTGATCCCTGTGATTGGGTAGAACATCTGGGATCTTTTTGGGAGCCAACGGTGGAAGGGAAAAGGGTATGATATAGCCTCTGGTAACAACGCTTTGTACCCACTTGTCTTAGGTGATATTTAGCCAGGCTTCTGAATACAAAGAGATGCAACCCCCGACTGGCCCCAGAGAAACGCAGTTGGGCCCCACATCAGGAGCATTGATAAGGCCGCCCTCAAAAGAAATCACGGCCTTGCTGGTATTGCGGACTGCCCCTGCCTCTAGGGCAACGTCTACCATTTCCTCCTCCTCTGCTTCTGAAGGAGGGTTCACTCTGTGTGTCCGGAAAGACCCTCTGGGACTTTCTGAACCACATTTTACCTCCTCTTTGACCTTTGGGGTATGGTCGAGAGGGAACGGTAAAACGGACTCTCACGGCAGAGAGAGTCTTTCATTCCTGCTCACACCGAGTGAGTGTTTCTTTCACCTTGGGACCAAACAAGGAGGTACCATCAAACGGGGCATTGGTGAAGGTGGACTTGAATGGCTCCACAAAATTACACAGGCGCATCCACTGTCAGGGCAACTCCTGAACCCGCTGCTCTGCTCACTCCATCAGCCGCATGGGAGATAAGCCGCATGGAGGAGTTAACTACAGAATTTAGGTTGGACAACTGAGCAGAGATCCTATCAGGGACTCCCTCAGGACAAACACCCTGTATGGAATCTCCTAACTCCTTGAGGAGATCCCTCTGCAACCTCGTGAAGTGGGTAAGATAGTTCAGAGATCCAAGTGCAAATGCCACTGAACTAAATACATGCTTCCCAAATCTGTCCATCTGTCGAGACTCCTTGTTTGGCAGATGAACAGAGGAAGAAGTCTCCGCCAACTCCTCCTTCGTGGCCGCTGCCATCACCATGGCATCTATGGGAACGCCCTTAGACAAGAACTCTTTTCCAGGAGGGGCAGACAGGAACTTATTTGGTCTCCTGGGAACTGGCTCCACGGCATCGGGAGTATCCCACACCTTCTGACTAACCAGATCCATTAGTTCGTCCAAAGGTGGAGACACCCAAGAGGCAGAAGGTTGAAACCTGAAAGCCTTCAGGTACACCGACTCCTCATCAGAAGGGGTGACAGTAGGCCAGTCGCACCTCTGATTAAGGATCTCCAGGCTGTCCACAAAGGAGACATCATCAGACATCAGAGGATGTCTTGGGGGACCCTTTCAACTCCTCGAGGTCAGTGCCCGATGTCAAAGACTCATCCTGGGAGTCTATATGCTTCCTCTTGCATACCCTCTTCCGGGGGGGCTCCTGAATGGACATTCTGGGGAGGCCTCGGAAGAGTGGGGACCACCAGCCGGTGGCTCCTAAGGCTGCAGGTCTCTGCTGTCTCCGGAGAGAGTATTAGCTGAGACTGAAGTGGGTGCCCTGAGGGGAAGAGTGCTTGTACCACTGGCAGGGGCTGTAGATTGAGACAGCACACTCATCATCACCTCAAAAGCCGATCTCTCTGGCTCCGAGGACCTCCCCCACTCTGAAGAGACAAAGGTTTGTGCCGAAGCCAAAGCCATCGGCTCTGAGATAGATGCAGGGTCCGAGCTCAACCTGGCGGAAGCACCAAAAGGAAGGCTCGGAACCGAAGAAGATCGATTCAAACCCTCCACATCGGCGCCGACAGAAGAGCTTAGGTCCCGGGACACGAGGAACGGAGCCGAACGTGTCAGAGCCGAACTTGGCTCCAATGCAGCAGCAAGGGGAGCCGGAACTGAGGGTTCCTCCGCTGGTAACAAGCACTCCGGCTCTGAAAGGCCAACAAGGCTCGGAGGAGGAATAGTAGACAAGGGCAAAACTGGATCGAGTGGCTCCGGAACCGACTGGGTCAAAGCTAACAAAAAGTTAGGCAGGGCTGACGACTTCAGGAGTCTCAGTACTACCCTCTCCACATCTTCCGCAAGGCTCCTGGAAGATATGAAAGATAAAGTAGGGGATCTCGACCTAGGAGGCACTGGAGACTTGATTAGCAAGGAGACCGGTAGGGATTCTACAGACCGGCTCTGAGCAGTAGAGTCAGCTGCTATTTCCAAAGGTTCAGAGGTCGACACCGAAGCACCTGTGACCGTCTCTGATACCATAGTGCTCTCCTTCGGCTCCGGAGACTGAGGAGTCGAGGAGGCAGATTTTGGTAATTTGGAAGGCGGCTCCGAGACACCAGCCAGTGCCGAGGAAGGCCTTTTAGAAGATTTCGATTTGGTTTCAGATCTAGATTTTGTAGACTTGGAAGAAGAAGCCGACAAACTAGATAAGGTTTCCTCAAAGGTTGGTTCAGAAGACCCATGAGTATCAGCTTGTTCTTTCTCTCCTGCAACACTCTAGGAGAGAAAGCATGACAGAACAAGCATGATTCTTGCAAATGGATGGCTCCCACGCAGTAGACACAGCTACTGTGGCCATCCGTTAATGACATTTTCTGGGAGCATTTCATGCATTTTTTGAACTCAGAGGGTTTATGCTCCTTGTTATCCTTTGACACTGCAGAGACACACGCAAAACCAGAGGAGAAATAGGGAAAGAGAGAATAACTGAGGACTAGGTCCTCTAACTAAAACGGGCCTAGCCCTGCAGAAGAATTACACAAAGAGTAGGTCCTCTAAGTTATACGGGCCTAGCCTGGTGTAAGAGAAAATTAGGTCTTCCAACTTAAACAGACCAAGTATTTAACACAGACATACAGAGATTCAGTCACACAAGAAAATTTTTTAGATGTGAAAAATACAAATAGAAGAGTTAAACAAGGACTAGATCCTCTAAGTTAAACGGGCCTAGCCCGGTGTAACAGAAAACTAGGTCTTATAACTCAAACAGACCAAGTATATAACACAGACACACACAGGTTCAATAACACAGGAAAAAATTTTGCAACAGCAATCTTATAAATACGACTTTAGCGGATCCCTGCCAAAGACAAGTTAACAATCCAACAAGTTAACAGTACAAATACATCAACAGGAGCCCCTGTTGATTAACAGCGGAGAAAAACCGCCAAAACTAACGACCTAGGCAAAAAAAGCACAACAGTGCCTAACTAACTGGTACACAGGATACTAAACTACCAAGGTCAAACAAGTCCACAGGACAAATTAGGTAAAGACCTTTAGATATATATATATATATATATATATATATATATATATATATATATATATTCACACTAAATAACAGTAAATAAGCAATATCCACTTATGAATGAAAGAACTGAAAATGACTTAGCCAGAGCCAAGAGAAGCACATTCAAACTCGTCAATGTGGCAAACGAGATCTGGGGATTGCACTGGTGCTGGCAAAAAGGTTACAGCAAGTCTGTCCCCATCTCCGGAAAATCTGTTCCACTACTTCCCGCCACGAGCCAACCAGAAGTCTTCGAGCTAGAAAATCATCCGAGTCGGCGCCAAGGATCGGCTCAGAACCCATATGTAAAAATGAAGGTGAGATTGGACTACCTAACATACTTAGCTCCATAAGTCACAAGGTTTTTTTTCTGGATCAAAGTGGAGAGTTCTCCTCCAGAGACAGAGGAGGATGCTACAGTGGGAGACACCACCCTAGAAGCAGAGGAGGCCCGGAAAATCAGGGCTCTAGGCAATCTTTTCCCGACAAGCCCTTTTAGCACTCCTGAAGCGCTGCCTGACTGTCCTACTCTGGAGGCAGTTGGGGGTCATTTTTCTCTGCATTCAAATGCCTGGGCCCAAATCACAACAAATGCTTGGGTGCAAAACATTATATCCAGAGGCCACTACATTCCCTTTTCTCTTCCCTCACCAAATGTACCAAAGAGACTCCCCAACGTTTGACATTCCACCCAGTCAGAGGGAGTTGGCAGTTACCGAAATGATCAAACTACTGTAGAAGAGTCATCCAAGAGGTCCCAACTGATCATAAATTGTCCGGAACTTACTCCCATTTCTTTTTGGTGCCAAAGAGAACAGAGGACCCACAGTCCATTCTGGACTTAAGCAATCTCAACTTGTATGTGAAGACCAAGTTCTGGATGGAAACGGTTCAGTCCATCCTCCTGTTGCTGAGACAGGATGCTGGATGTGCTCAGTGGATTTCAAGATCTCTTACTATCACATAAAAAATGATAGGTGCTCCACAAGTCATCTGCGCTTCAGCCTGGGAGCTAATCACTTCCAGTTCTGAGCCCTGCCCTTTGGTCTCACCACAGCCCCCTGAGTGTTTATAAAGTGTATGTTAGTGGTTGCAGCTCATCTCCGACTGAAAGGGTTTGAGATATTCCCGAATTTAGATGATTAGCTCCCGACTGCCCCCACTCAGTGTCAAACTTTGTCAAGCTAGAAACTATCTTTACCAATTGTCTTAGTTTCTAGACATTACCATAAACTTAGAGAAGTCAAAACCAATGCTGGTTAAGACCGTGGAGTTCATTAGAGTGTAACCGAACACTATTACTGAAATAGCTGCTTTGCCACAACATCACAGCTACACACTGAAATCTCAAGTCCAAGCCATCCTGAACCCTCCATCTCCTCCAGCCAGGTTGATTCTTCAAGGATCCATGGCAGCTGCTATACTTTTGGTTCCTCTAGCCAGGTACTATGTGCTCATTTTTCAAAGGATACTATGTGTTCAGTGGTCTAATTCTGCATCAGTGCCTACCTGCTCCTATCAGACTGACAAACATTTGCAGGTCTCATCTACGGTGGTGGATTCAAGCAGATCTGATAATCGGCAGACCTTTTACTATCCCCCTCCCTTCAACCACTGTGACAATGGACGCTTCCATCTAGGGTGAGGTGGGGGGCATTTCCATGGGAAGATGGTCCAAGGCACATGAACTCTGATAGAGACCAGTCTGCATATCAACATCCTAGAGATGAGAGCTGTCCTTTTATCGATGCAAGCCTTTCAAGACATTCTCCCTCCAGGGACAATTGCTATTGATACAGACAACATGTCAGTAGTCTGGTACATCAACAAGCAAGGAAGAACCTGTTCGTACCCTCTCTGCAGAGAGGCTATGAGGGTCTGGGAATGGGCGATCTCTTCGAACTGCTTTCTACTTGCAACACGTACTGGGGAAATCCAAACGGTTAGCAGACAGGGTCAGCAGATCTATACTGATGCCCCACAAGTGATCCCTCAGTCAGTAGCAAATGAATTATTCAACCATTTGGGTTTTCCCTGCTGCAACAACAAATGCAGCAGTTACTTTGCTTTGATTTCCCCCTTCAGGGGATTCCCAGAGGGATGCTCTGTTCCACGATTGGCCCCCCGGACTCCTGTACACCTATCCTCCTCTTCCTTTGATTCCCAAGATTTCTCCAGAAAGCCAAACATTTGAAGTGCATGGTGATCCTCATTGCCCCCCTTTGGCCTCATAAGGTGTGGTTCCCCTTCCTCTGGTCTCACTTCAAACATCTTCCATGGATGCTGGTACCCAAATTGGACCTCTTTCTCACCCCACGATAAGATTCCACCCTAGTCTCCCCACACTCAAATTAACTGCATGGTTTCTCCAGTTCCTATGACTGCTAGAGGGTCCATGTTCTCTTCCCCGGTCAAAGCTACCATTTTGGCCTGTCAGAAAGCATCTACTAAAAATGTGTATAAGAGTAAGTGGAAAATATTTACTATTTGGGCTGCCAATAATCACATTG
Source organism: Protopterus annectens (assembly GCF_019279795.1). Taxonomy (NCBI): domain Eukaryota; kingdom Metazoa; phylum Chordata; order Ceratodontiformes; family Protopteridae; genus Protopterus; species Protopterus annectens. The sequence goes on along the minus strand of NC_056729.1, from coordinate 1,701,276,312 downwards.
ATCCCTTTCAGCCCTGATTCCCCCAATTCTGTCTTTTCTAAAATCTTTATATTAGCAAGGTTCTAGTTTTGTGACCATTAAGCTCCAGTTGGCAGCCAGCTGAATTAAGGACATCATATACAAAGTTTCATTGTAAGAAATTTAGCTGAATGGGATGTTGTATTGGAATTTGAGCCTGAAGAGGATTTTATAGCATGCAACAAAGTATCTAAGATCTATATCTATTTAATACAGGAGACTCCAATACAACTGACAATATTGTTCAGTTTTCTAAAAATAAAAGATTCATTCTTAACGTACCAACTGACCTGTAAAGGGAGTCTATAGAGAAGTGGTATTAAGCTAAAAGAAATGTAACTGCTGCCATAGGACAAATGTAACGCTGAGTGTAGCTAGCGACTGTCTTTCAGAAAAACATACAGAAAAGTTCTGTAATGCTGAGGTAAATGTAAATTTATTTCATTTACCTGAGTATATTGCTTTTAGTAAATCTTACAGCATGCAAAATGTACAGAATGAAAAAATAAATAAAATAAAATAATTAAATGTGAAGAATAAGCTATTGTTTTCAGTGGAGGTAAGCACAGCCATAAAGTGAAACTGGCTTTTCAAGTGTACACACATCTGCATGTATCGAAAGCTCAGTATTCCATGAAATGTCACTCCAGACCAAAGTATCATCACCTTATTTGGACTCTAACCCCATCCTAGAGTACTGTGGGTGTAGAAGAAGGAAACTTTACATTCAAAATTAAAGTCAAACAAATATTACAGAAAGTGGGACTATTCAACAGAGAGATAAACTGTTACATGCTAGATCTTACACTGGCTTTGAAGAATGCACACTAGGCAGCACTATGGAGACTGAAGTAAAGCCTGGGATTTACTGCTTGTGAAGCTATGTAACAGCTGTTTGGACGTACAACTCAGAAGCAGAGAGAATTCAGAAATTTAGCTACAGTTAGTGATAGGTTCTATATTCCATTTGTCTGTTAATGCCATATTATTTGTATTTCCATTGTTCAAGTGTAAAGCCACTTATACATTTACCATTACAAAGTGCACTATTTAATTTCTTTTTATATCAAGTAAACAGTATTAGTAGCTTAAGACACTAGTGGTGTGTGTGTGTGTGTGTGTGTGTGTGTGTGTGTGTGTGTGTGTGCAGACCTGAACACATCTTAGCCACTGGCATCTGCCTTTAGAAGAGTGGCTGCTTAAAGCTAACTGCTACCATACAAATATTTTACAGTTATCTTATTTTAAGGGTATACAGTAATTGTGTTCTTGCTGTGCTGGACTGATCTGGCTGGTACGAGTCTATTACTATGAATTCAAGAAAGGGAGTGTTGGTAATAGACAGATGTGATTTCACTGGTAGGAGTATATTACTATGAATTCAAGAATAGACTTGATCTCACTGGTAGGAGTATATTACCATGAATTCAAGAAAGGGAGTGTTGGTAATAGACAGACTTGATCTCACTGGTAGGAGTATATTACTATGAATTCAAGAAAGGGAGAGTTGGTAATAGACAGACAATATAACTCCTTCTGCAGAACTTTTTGTGTGTAATTGTGTACATGCACATGCAAAATAATTGTGGGCAAGTTTCAATTACTGCTGGAAAGCTAGCACTGGAAGTGACTGGGCTAGCAACAAGATGGACAAGAGGAGGAGCCAGTTATTTAGCTGTGCTCTGCAGCTGATCAATGTAAATGTAATTTGGGTGTGGCGGGTGTTGGCAATTGACTAGGACAACAATGTACATTTACCACATGGTCTTAAGGTCAAGCATTCCTTGCAACCTATTTGGCAGCAGTGGTCCAGTTTGCAAGACTGTAGGCATTGTCTTATCACAAATTGTGTGACATCATAAGGTACTGATTTAGCAGTCTCCTGCACAGCTGATCTTCTCTTCTATTCCAGTTCAGCATCAGTTTCTAAGATCTCGCATTTGTGGCAAGAATGCTCTAGAACTGCCACATACTGTTACCTCATACACTATACTAAAAGGCACATCTACCCCCTGAGGCTAGCAGTTCACCCCCAACCAAGGAGTGAGCAAGCATATTCCTGCAAATCAAGAAAAAAAGCTGACAATTTGATATCCACGCTGCTTACAAGTAAAACACAAGTATACAAGTGTATGCCTTATAGGGAACTCCAGAAACCAACTTCCTAGTTATGTCATATAGGTTTAGGAATATCCTTCATACATATGACTGTTACATTGTTTAATAATATGTGTTAATTTAATACGTTAGTGTCTGCTGTAGTTTCTCTAACTTGTTATATGTAATGTACTTACTGATAATTACTTCACCTGGCTGTGTCTAAAAATGATCAATTTTTACTGGTCCACTAACCAGGCAAACAAACAAGCAAGAAAGCAAGCAGAAAAACATAAATAATAAAGTTCATCAGATATGATTTGCAGCTCTCTCAGTTCAACCACAGCTCAGCTTTGTCATGAATATAAGACTAAAGGACTTCAAGAAAAAAAAAGAACTGTTGTAATTGTGTTTGGAATGCAAAAGCACCTTAAACGTGCAAGGAAACCTAGGACCTCAAACACCTTGATGGTGGTTCAATGAAGCTGGTACAAGCCATAAAATATATTGGAATCAGGTTTGAACCATCTATGCTCACACTTAAAACACTGGAAATAAAATTACTTCAGTGGTGTTAGCAACTTCCTAACCCAACAGGGTAGGTTTGCCATTGTCAGGGCTGTACTGTTACCTACCCTGAAGTAGTCCTTACTCATCAGTCTACCTCCTACAAAAAACGTAAACTCTAAGCCCTACAAAACTGCATCTAACACACAATTGTTAATAACATACTTCCTGTGGTCCATGGTTTGATCTCTTAAGCTTCCATTTGCCAACAGTGTAAGTATGAGCAAGTCACTTAACCAGACAGTTCTCCCAAGCTAAGTCCGAAAAAAAAGTCCATGTAGAATGTACTCTCTAGGAACTACACCGGCACAAAAATGGAGAAAGGAAAATTAATTTATTTTATTTTTCTTTGTTGACTGGGTAAGTGTCACTGGTCCTGAGACCATTTTCAACCACAACCTGGGTGCAGAGGCACAAAATAAAACTTTGTAAGAAAACAAAATATAAAATTACATGAGATATCAAATACAGTTATATTTTACAGTTAAAAGATCAAAACAAAGGTTATTATACCAGCAAGCATGACTGCAAGGAGGGTTACAGAAAACAGGCAAGATGAGGTCTGGAATTTACTGGAGGAAATTTGCAAAGAACTCAAGGTATTTTGGGGGAAATAACTCTGGAGTTAAAAGTAATTTTTGCAGCACTAGCCTTAAACAGTCACATGAACAGTCTTGTACAGTGGATATAAAAAGTTTACACGCCCCTGTTAAAATGCCAGGTTTTGTAATATAAAAAATGAGACCACAATAAATCATTTCAAAATTTTTCCCACCTTTAATGTGACCTATAACCTGTACAATTCAATTTAAAAACAAACAAATCTGTTAGGGGAAAAATATAAAAAATAAAAAAGCGTACAATACTCTGGTTGCATAAGTGTGCACACCCTTAAACTAATACTTTGTTGTGTGTGCACACCCTTAACCTAATACTTTGTTGAAGCATCTTTTGATTTAATTACAACATTCAGTCTTCTTGAGCACACACCTGCCATCAATTAAAGAGACTCCGATTAACCCCAAATAAAGTTCAGCTGTCCTAGTAGGATTTTCCTGACATTTACTCAGTTGCCTGCTACAGCAAAAGCCATGGTTCACAGAGAGCTTAGAAAGCATCAAAGGGAACTCATTGTTGAAAAGGATTCGTCAGGAGAAGGGTACAAAAAATTTCTACAGCATTGGATATACCATGAAACACAGTGAAGAGAGTCATCAAAAGTGGAGGAAATATGGGACAACAGTGACGTTACAAAGAACTGGACGTCCCTCCAAAACTGATGAAAAGACCAGACAAAAACTGGTCAAGGAGGCTGCCAAGAGACCTACAGCAACACTGAAGGAGCTGCAGGAATTTCTGGCAAGTACTGGTTGAGTACTACATATGACAACAATCTCCCACATTCTCCATATGTCTGGACTATGGGGTAGGGTTGCAAGACGGAAGCCTTTTCTTACTCAGGAAAACATCCAGGCTTGGCTAAAATTTGCAAAACAATACATCAAGTCTCTCAAAAGCATGTGGGAAAATGTGTTGTGGTCTGATGAGAACAAGGTTGAACTTTTTGGCCACAATTCCAAAAGGTACTTTGGCGCAAAAACAACACTTTGCATCACCAAAAGAACACCATCCCCATGGTGAAGCATGGTGGTGGTGGCAGTATCATGCTTTGGGGTTGCTTTTCTTCAGCTGGGACTGGGGCTTTAGTCAAGGTGGAGGGAATTATGAACAGTTCCAAATACCAGTCACTTTTGGCCCAAAACCTTCAGACATCTGTTAGAAAGCTGAAGATGAATTTCTCCTTTCAACATGACAATGACCCCAAGCATACATCTAAATCAACAAAAGAATGGCTTCACCAGAAGAAAATTAAAGTTTTGGAATGGCCCAGTCAGAGTCCAGACTTAAATCCAATAGAAAATCTGTAGGGTGACCTGAAGAGGGCTGTGCACAAGACATGCTCTCATAATCTGACAGATTTGGAGCACTTTTGCATGGAAGAGTAGGCAAATATTGCCAAGTCAAGATGTGCCATACTGACAGACTCCTACCCAAGACTGAATGCTGTAATTAAATCAAAAGGTGCTTTAACAATGTATCGGTTTAAGGGTGTGCGCACACAACAAAGTATTAGTTTAAGAGTGTGCACATTTATGGAACCAGCGTATTGTTTGTTTTTCAGTTGAATTGTACACGTATGGGGAACATTAAAGGTGGGAAAAGTTTTGAAATTATTTATTGTGGTCTCATTTTTTTATATCACATAAACCTGGCATTTTAACAGGGGTGTGTAAACTTTTTATATCCACTGCACGTAGGCTGTTTAATCAACTGTAGGAACAGTCATCTACAGGCACTTTCACCTTGCTCCTGGTTAGAAGAACTCATGTCCCTAGCTTCTTGTACAGCCCTAAGATTTCCATATCAAAGAACTTCAAAAGCAGCAGTAACTAACCCAAGTTCTGTCTCAGCTTTTAAACAAGAAATGTAGAAGGCTTTTCAACAAACTGTTGGCCTTCAAAAGGTTGTCAGTCTGCTTCCAAAAATCTACAATGAACTGCTCTCATACAGTACAACTGTATCTTTAAACACCTGAGCCCAACTTACTTAACATACTCTGTAGTGTTGCTGAAAGGGAAACCTCCATTTTTAAGGCAACACAGGCCCAAGCACATTCAAGCAGCTCAGGGCTGGCATATTTGCTCTCCAACAATAATCCTTGTACTTCATTTACAGTCCAGACAGCTGAATTCCACATCTGCAAACACTCAACCCCCTTCATATTCTCAACACAAAGTCAGACTCAGTGGGCCAGACATCCTAAATTCCATTAGTGGTTTGGATGACTGACAGAGCTGGCATGGAAAATAGGCATGCCTTTCTGGGATAGGATAGAGTGTGCTGGATAGATCTCTCTCAAGTCCTTATGGAGGTCAGGACTCAGAGAAGATCAATGGGCAGGGATGTGACACTGGATCAAAGAGGCATGGCTGCCCTACGATTTAGGGTGGGCACTTCCTCACAGCACACCTCATGGATCACCCAACCCAGTCTAGAAACATTATGTCCCTCAGAGAGGGGCAGGGAGCTAATGAAGTAGTTGATGGCCAGTTGGTCAGGGAACCAAAATAATACTCCAACACTCACTGATTAGCAGGAATACATTTTTCTTGGTACATGATTATAAAATCCAGGAGTCCATTCTCAATAATACCAGAAACTCCCCACCTCAACACATGCATGTACAAACATGCACTCATGCACAAGCACAGTATCTCGGTGCTCTGCAAATACATCTTTAGCACCAGACAACCTGACCAAACTGTTCAGGAAACAGAACAAACAACCATTCCTGCTACACTCCTATATCCATCCAACTGCCAATACCCTATCTTATCCTTTACAGGGATGTAGGGATACCAAATCCATTCCTGGCAATAAGAGTCTGAAGCACATTCTGGGTATGGTGCTGATCTATCACAGATGCTCTTACATGTGTTCTCAAGTTCAATGGAAAATAGTAAGCAAACTGCCCGGAAGGGTCATTTCAAGTCTAGCCAGTAATCAGCGGTCAGAATAAAACACTGCACCTTGTGGTCATTTTTTTAAACCTTGAGATGAACACTGAAATCAAGAGTATTGAAAGTACAATCTATTCACCTATCCCACAGGTAAAATGCACCTATAAATACTGCCACCTAACTTTGTTCATAGTTCCCAATGCATCAATTACAACACCCTCCTTAATGAATCCATAATCTACTCCTTGACTTACTCAGGACTGCTTACTTTCTAACTGCTATATTTCTTCTGAAACATGTAGGCAGTTCTGACATTTTGACAGCTAAACTTGTTACTGTTATATGGGTCAGATATTCATCATTATTTGACCTCAGAGTGCTCTGTGAACATAAGTACTCTGATTTGTGTTGATGAATACTTCAAAGTTAATTTACCTGAACAATTCTACAAATTTGAGACCTGCAACAAAATTTGTATTTCACTGTTACTGTACTGTCAAATGCATACTAATTAAATAACCTGATGTATGCACTTCAAGCTTTTCTCTACAGGTCTCCAGTGAATAAATAATTTCAGTTTTCTGTAACTAGTTACTTCATGAAACAATGGCTTTAATAGCCTAGTCCTCATATCTGTTCAAATAAATAAGGAAAAAAGAAAAATATGATCTACTTTCAGTACCACCTGCATTTTTTGTGTCCACCTGGGGTCCTACCTCCACAAGCAGTAGGCAAGGTATAAGAGAGAACACTTATGCTTCTAGAAAAGTGCCAACGTGTTTAACATACTAAACACACCTACTAAACGACTGACTGAAGCTGTGCCTTTCCAAGGCCTGTACCTTCAGACTTATGTGGGATTGGAAGGGTCTCAATGGCATCATGGTTTCCATGGCTGGGTCTTTAATAACCACCCTCTTAGGTTTTCCATTTTTCTGTGTATACTTCCTCCTAGAGGAACATTATCTACATTACCTCATGCCTGCATAAAAGTCCTCCAAATTTCTATTTGATTGTATAATTCCTTTGTGCATAGCACACTGTAGACCCATACATTGTAAACTACTGTTTTCTGATACTCTTCTGATGTATTCTAGACACAATTATGTTATGTAATGCAACCACTACCAATTCTACCATGATATGTACTACTTTGATATGTATTACCTACATTCTGCATGCTACTGATATTTGCTATGTAAATGTATTAACTAGCAAATTAACTAGCTAGCTGAAAAAGGACATGTGTCCAGCCGGACTTTCCTGGTAAACCAATGTAAAATAAAATAAATAAATAAATAAATAGAGACTTTGAACGTTCACTTCTCCTTATAGTTAATAGCCAGTTCTCTGGCTGTCAGTACGGCAGGTGTCCCTTATCCTAAAGCAAAGAGCTTCCCGTGCCCCATAAATGCCGTCAAACCTCATCCTCCAAAGAGAAGGATCATCTTGTTAAAAGTTTTTTTTTCTGGCCCCTCCAGGACTGTCATCCATAAAACTACTACTACTGCGAGTCACTTAAGCAGATAATGTTCTCAGACTGACTCTGAAAAAAGTCCATGTGGATTAGTGTTCTACCCTGGTTAACAAATTTAAACAAACAAACTGCTCATTTATTCCTCCATTAAAATGGTAGCAGCAATCTATGGCACAGCTGTCACAGACAGGCAGCTATAAAATGTGTCATTATTATGGCCTTAACCCTGCTACGGTGGTTGACATGGGTTTCTGTGTCACCCTGGGGGTATCGTACACTCTTCCTTTATGCATGTTCCATGAGAGCTACCATCATCAGCTTGGGAATGTCAAGCTGTCATCCCACTGACCTATGGCAGAAATACAAATTACTCATAACCCTAAACTATGTCAAGGCTATTATACACTGCTCTTATTTTAAAAAAGAATCACCTTTACCAACCCTGGAGGTGTAGAGGGGTAAAGCCCTGAGAATGTGTCCTAGGCGACCAGAATTTAATTAGTGGTTGGGGGTATGACAGAGCAGGGAAGGGAGGATGGACATACCTATCCTGGAAAGGATGATGTGGAAGAACAGGACGTACACAGCCACAATCTCTCAGAGTAGTGGCATCACCAGATTGAGCATCCTAAGGACAGGCTATTTGTTACCAAACTACTGTCTGCTGGCAGCATTCATTAGTGAAAGGACATGAGAATGCACTCACAGGAAGAGCGTCATGCTCACCAAATGATTTATAAAAATCAGTGTATACCAAAATTATAAATTCCCCATTCTGAAAGAGGGATGGGCCTCCTTGAAATTGATTACACGTATAGATCTGCAATTGTGGGACTCCACACATATCTGCTGACCTCACAGGATCTGAATGTAGTGAAAGTTTTGAAACACGAGGAGAATAAATCTAAGATGACATCTATGCTTAATTTAGCAGAAGCATATCGACGTCAAGCAGGAATGGAAATTAAACCAGAAATCGAAAAAAAAAACAGGCAGCAACTGAATGTGCTAAAAAAACAAAGAAAAAATATAAGGTGAAAGATCAGATGAGAAGACAAGAAATGTGGAAAAAACAAATATAGTTGAAAATACAGAAAACTTCTGGAAGAGCCTCATGTTGATCAAGAACGAATGCAGGAATGGTTAAGGAGAGGTGAATTCACATCAAGAAATGAAAGGTTAATATTGGCAGCTCAAGATAATGGACTACGTACAAGCTGGTTTACAAAATCCATTGAACATGTGGGAGAAACAGACATATGTAGGTTTTGTAAAACCAAATTGGAAACAGTCACACACCTTGTGGTTGGTTGCGACGCACTAATGGCAGAGGGACTGCATACTGAAAGGCATAATAATGTGGCGAAACTGTTACACTGGAGATTGTGCAAACATTATGCTATCGAAGTGGCTGAAAAACACTGGAAACATGAGCCACAAAGAATCATAGAAAATTATGAAGTTTGTATCACATGGGATCACCCAATACCAACAGTTCAAAAGATAGATGCTAGAAAACCGGATAGAGTGGTCCAAGAAAAGAAGACAAAAGTAGCATTGATCATTGAAATCACCACACCTAGTGACTACAGTGTCTTGCGAACAGAGAGACACAAAGTCATAAAATACCTGGATCTCAAGGTAGAAATGAGAGCCATGTGGAAGAAAGATACCCAGACAGTTCCAACAGTAGTAGGAACAACTGGTTTTATAAAAAAGAATTTACAATCGTATTTAGATATGTTACCAATTCATGTAACACCGTACGAATTGCAGGAGGAGTCATTACTGGGCACATTGCAGGTGCTGCGAAGAGCAATTTTGGCTAACATCAAAGAGTGAAACAATACTAATTTCATGAAACTTTAATCGTACTTTGACTTAGGAATGGGGTCCATTCCCATCATGGTTTTGGAAACCCAAAAGACTTGGAGAAATTAAAAACGACAGAAGAATGCAGTGTACACCCCCCAAGATGACACAGGTAGCTTATCACCCAACCCACCGAGTGGGGTTAGTCTACACAAACACCTTCACTGCCAGGATGCCAGTAACTGATCAAACAACCCTCACAGCTGCTTCCATCACTGCTACTCTGAAGAGCTCTTGCCCCTGTACTTTTCTAGGGTAATTCCCTACTAAGGGTGAATAAAAAGGAAGAATCTTACTGGGGGACACCTGATTATCAGTATTCAAGGGGGGAGGGCAAAAAGCATCTTGAAAAAAACTGCTTTTATAACGTTAATGTTGTGCAATGTGCACTTCATTCTTCTAACAGTTTTTACCACAGACAGTTTAATTTTACTCACTGGCAGCAAACACTAGCAAAAAGCATTCCCCAACAAAAGCATTTTTAAAAGCAAAAATAAAGTTTAGTAAAAAAAGAACTACACATTTTGTTTCATTTAATGGGGAGGTAGTAGTGCACATTCCAGTCTGGATAATTATTTCAATGTTGCATAAGGAGATCTGTCAAAACATTTGAAACATGAGGCCTTATTAACTTTATATTTCCTTACCTAAATCATTTATTCGATTCAGCTCTTCTGATGGTGTGATTATGTCTGAATTTTGTCCCTGTCCTTCAACAATCCTGAGTTCTTCTAAGGACAATCCTGAGCGAGTCATTGCTACAGATGTGAAGTCGCTCTGTAAATAAATGCATTAACTGTCATTGCAATATGAAATAAAATACATTTATTAGTTTTCAAAGTTTCATCATATGTATATTTATGTGTGTGTGTGTGTGTGTGTGTGACATACAGTTTACTATAATATGCTCGACATGCGCATGGTCAAATTGAGCTGGGCGATTCCCACATATCGATAGAATGTCAAAAACTGGCATTACCAACTGTCTGAACTTGCTTCCATTCCAGACCCATGTTAGTGCTTCCTCCTGGGTCTGGAGTGATAGGGATTTTCACTGGTTTTGTTGGATATACCGGTATTTCGCATGCCAACTTTAGTGCAAAGGTTGCAGTCATTGTTTGACTTGACCTCCTGCATGCTGTATATATGACAGAAAACCATATGATACACATGTCCACACACAATTTATATTTTATAAGCAAAAATATGTAGTATAAAACATATCCAAACATACAAGGTGAACTAGGATTTTATGCGTTTCTGGTAATACAATCAAACCATGGAAACACTTTTTTAGTTTTTAGACAAGGTTTATTTACAGGGACAAATGGAAAAGCATTTCCTTGTAAAAAATGCATCTGTCCAAGGATGATGAAAGAATATCAGCTATGCAGTGAATAGCAAACGTTATGCAGGGACTGTCTCAGTTAAGGGAATAAAATAATTTAATACAGGCATGCTGGAAAAAAGAAGAAGAGGGCATGAGAGAAACAGGTAGGGAAAGGGCATAACAGGAGAAGTCAAATGATCCATTATTAGTCATCATCATTTTTCTACATTTCATGACAATCACACAAGACTCTTGGGGTAATTAAATCATAGGAGAACAACATCTTCCAGAAAACGAGATATTCAAGAATAAAGCGGTATTAATGGAAAACAGAAATGATGTTTTTGGAGTTCAAGGCAAGTTATCAAACCCTTAGCACACTGACTCACAGCCTACTGAATCCAGAAAACTGCCTCCTCATTTTCTCAAATATCAGGTGCATAACAGTCCAGAATTACAAACAACTGCTCAAGTGAGGGAGGCTATTAGGCAAATGTACTGTTTAAAATTAAAATTTCTAAATGATATAGCACTACATTTAATGTCTGATCTACATATAACAGTGACAATGCTACTTTAATGACAAACTACAATGTTTCATTTCACTATCATGTATTCAGTCATTCTTCCACTATATACAATTATAAGCTACACAATAACTACACTAGTCACCCCAGATTAGCAAACTTTTAATGGGACAGGCAAAAAAGTAACTACAGTCCATAAACCTTGAGAAAGACACTATTACCCCTCTGAATGTTGTCCAATTTCAGTTGTAATAATAAAATAGAAGGGAAGGGATAGGATAAATGCACCATCCCCCCTCCTGCAAAAAAAAAAAATATATATATATATATATATATATACACATATATATAAAGTAAAAAAATGATTTCCTATTGGTTGCTTTTGAAATGCACTGGTGCTTCCTAATGCAATTCAGGGCATCATAACCGCAAGACCAAGAATTAAAAAAAAAGTCTGAAAATAAAAGGAGAAAATACAATGTTGAACTTCGCTATTCTCTTTTAAAGTTTTTTTTTTGAAGGGGCAAGCATACCTCTCAACTTCTTTGCTCAAGAAATCTGCTGGACATAAAAAAATGTACACCTTCAAAAATTATCACGGACAAAGACCCAGAATCAAGGACAGTTTTTATATAATAATCTACTTTGCTCAAAAAGTTAACAGAACAGCTTTTTGTATCAATATGCATTTTATGAATAAGAATGACTGTAATCCTCAATTATTTACCATAAAATCAAAAACTTTTCAAGGAACAGGACAAAATATGAAAAAAAAAAATCAGGGACATTCTACAAGCCCCCCCCCCCTCCCATAAATTATACATAAACCAATTCTAAGATCTCCATACCTCAAAGAAAAGAGAATATTCTGAAAATTGCCAATCTCAGACTTAGAATACCCAAGTCCACATTTTCAGTCATTCAGTTTCACTATTCCAAGACTAATTCTACATACTTTCATAATAACAGATGGTTACACACAGGTATAGATTTAACGACTTGATAATTTTATTTTGATATCTGAAATTGATGGTCATATCTAGCATCTTACGATAAACCTGATTCTGGAATATTTTAATTATACACTGAATCTAAACAAAAAATAAATACATGTGACTATTTCACTGGCTAAAAAAAGAAGTTATGTACTCACCATAACATTCCATCTGTACTGTCCATTTTCATTCTTCCTCAACATACGAGTTCGGATACAATCCTTAGATCCAACTCTGCTGCTGTTTCACAGCTCGTAGATACTACAAGCTCTCCAGCTCCTCTCTTACCCACAATGCCGTAAGTCCCCCTCATTCTCAGATTTTGTTTGCAACTTCTTATTATATGATGCAATGAGCATATTAGCTTTAATATGGAAAGTCACTACCTGGAACTCAAATAGAAAGAATAGAAGGGTGAGACAGAAGGTCTGGAATTGGATCCAGAATCCAAGACGGGTAAACTAGATGAGGCAAAAGGAAGGAAAACCAAATCTGTTGAGGCCAGTAAGGGGCAATGAAGATGATTTTGCTCTTTAATCTGGATGCCTTCTGTAGGAAGTTTGGATTAAGGGAATTGGGGGGATTAAGCATGGAGGAGACCTGGGGGCCAATCTTGAAGGAGTGTCTTTTGGTGACTCCCCCAGCAGGGGATTAGGGCAAAGAACCTGCTGCACATGTTGTTCAGGGGAGATGCAAATAGGTCACAGCATAGCTGGCCCCATTGGGGGAATACCACTTCTGCCACTTGTTTGTTGAGAACCACTCGTGAGGTAGTATGGACCTGCTCAACTTGTCTGCTATTATGTTGGAGTTTGGTATATGCATTGCTACCAAAAATCGATTTAAAGAGATCATCCATTGCCACACTCTCATAGCTTCTTGACACAAGGGGGTAAGATCTGATTCCTCCTTGTTTGTTGATGTACCATACTACAGACATATTGTCCATTTGAATTTTTTATTTAACATTTGTTTACCGGGAAGGTCCCCCTTGAAACAAAGCTAATTTTCAGCAAAGACCCAGGCAGAAACACTCCAGATGCATGTATTTGTGACGTGGAAGGAAACCCACACGAACTCAGGGAGGACATGCAAATTCTGCAAGGAAGGCACTCCATTTGAGAATTGAACCAGGGAACCTTTTGCTGTGAGGCAACAATGCTACCACTGCACCGTCCTATTGAATTGCAATAGCTCTGGAAGGGAGAGCGTCTCGGAAAACCTGCAATGCTAGGAGCAATGTTCTCATTTTCAGTACATTGATATGCAAGTTGGTCTCTTCAGGGGACCAAGTGCCTGAAACAGTTTTCCCCAAGAAATGTCCCCCCCCACCTGACCAGAGAATTGTACGTGGCCACTGTGGCCTTGGGTTGAGGGAGGAAGAAAGGATGATCTTGTGTATCTGATCTGAGTGAATCCACCGCCAAAGGTATTTTTTGTGGCCCTGAATTATACTGAATTTGTTGGACAAGGGTTGATGTAGAATGGACCAGTGGACTGCAAATGTCCAGTGAAGAATTCTCATATGGTATCTTTCTAGCGGAACTAGAACTATTGCTGTGGACATTGATCCCAGAGTCTGTAAAATCAATCAGGCTGACAGGAATGAGTTTTGGATTATTCTCTTGACTTGAAAACAAATAGTTTGAACCCTTGAGAAAGGGAGAGAAGCTGTCACTGATGTTATGTTGACTAAGGCCCCTATGAATTCTTACATCCGAGATGGCTGAAGTTGAGATTTGTTGTGGTTGACTGTAATACCTAGACTGGAACAAATCTGGAGTACATAGTCTCGAGCTGCTATCAGAATATACTTGGTCAAAGTGATTATGAGCCAGTCATCTAGATACAGAAACAGATGGAATCCCTGCAGTCTCAAGTGAGCTCCTATTACTACCATGCATTTGGTGAATACTTTGAGTTTGTTCATGGCTTCTGGCAGCATGGAGTTATCTGGCACACCAACAGCTAACAAAGAGCATGAAGGAAACAACTCGGAGATTGGACAGCTTACTGCTCTTATTCTACAACTAACCCAGAGGATGGATCGTCAGTATGAACATGTGGGACTGAATAGTACCATTTCTGCTCTTGCACACTCGAATCAGCATGGGGAGGCAAGTGAGCATGCTACTAACTTTCATAATACACCTTTATGCCTCATTTCCGATTCACAGCAAAGTGAGTTGAGACAGGAAGGCACAAAGCATCTGCGCATGGCCGGAATGAGTTTCTCTGACAACAGGAGCTCTCAGAATGCTGAAGGAAGAAATGGACTAACAGAAACTCTTAACAAGGACATTCCTCAGTTGGAGGAGTGGTTGCGGAATGGGGTTTCATTTAACAGAAGCATCAAACACAATAGCCCTTCCTTGGAAGGTAAGGTGACAGATTTTGATGTTAAATTATCACGATGCAAGAAACTTCAACTGGAAAATGCCTACCTAAGGGAATGCACTAGACTTAAAGTGATTCCCAAAGGTTTAAGGGTCTGGCGCTTTCCTACTGGTTTACAGCATGACTCTGTTTTGTACACTGAATTAGTTAACTTATTTGATAAATGTGGGCTCGACCTTTTAGAGCTTTTAATTAAACATAACAACACTGAACTGGAACTGTTATTCAAAGACCTTGCAATTCTAGACTCTGCCATCCGTGAGGATCATACATTTTATTTGTTTTTCTTGTGGATTTTTATCATTAAATACACCTTTGGTTTATCATCACCTGAGTGATTTGTGCTTGTGAAACTCTGCCTGCCAGCATTTTTATTTATTTAGTTTGTTTTGCTGCTTCTGTTTTTTTGAGATCCTATTACTACCTTGCATTTGGTGAACACTTTGGGGGGTAAAGGGCAATACTCTGAACTAGTAATGATGGTCTCCCAGCTGGATACATAGCCATCTCATGGGCTATCAGATCATTTTTATGTGATAGTACATATCCTAGAGATCTATTGAGCACATCCAGATGTCCTTATGCAGAAAGGGCAAAAATAGACTGCCTCCAGAGGTAGGCAATTGGGCCTCCTCTCAGGAGCACTGATAGGATTTGTCAGTGAAAGAAACTCTAGGCCCCTGGTTCTGCGGGCCTCCTCTGTCATGTTGGTGGAGTCTCCCATTTAAGTTCCCCCCTCTGCCCCTGGAGAAATCCTCTTCACATGGATCATGGAATGGACCCTGTGATTTCTTGAACCACATTTTCTGACCACCTCATTCATTCATGGAAAAGGTTCTTTAAGGAGTCAAAAAGTGCACACCCTCTAAAGACAGGGTCTTACCATCTTGCTCGCACCTGGAGTGAGTGTCTTTCACTTTAGGGCCGAATAACAAACTTCTGTCAAAAGAGGCATTGACTAAGGACAACTTAAAGGGATCCACAAAATCACATAGAAGCATCAAGGCATGCCTCCTGATGGAAATGCCTGAACCCTCCACTTTTGAGGCTCCTTCAGCTGCATGTGAAATAAGCCTCATGGATGAGTTTGAAATAGATTGAAGGGTTGCCAGCTCTGAAAAATTAGAAGACTCTGCCTCAGAAGTACTGGTCCCTGAGAGAGATTTTCAAAGTTCCTTGATCAACTCCCTCTATAATCTGGTGAAGTGTCCCAAGTAACTCAGAGACCTGAGTGCAAAGGTCGCTGAGGCAAACGCACGCTTCACAAACCTGTCCAGTGCCTTAGACTCCCTGTTAGGGGATGAATAGAGGAACTCTGTTCCACTAGTTCTTTCTTGGTGGCTGCCACTATGACCATAGCATTCACTGGTACTCCTTTATTCCAGAATTCCCCTCCCTTCTGTGGTGCCAGGATCCAATCTGATCACTTGGGGATTGGGTCAACAGAATAAGGTTCCTTCCATGCCTGCTGAGAGATCAAGTCAATGAACTCATTAGTGGGTAGAGTCACCCAAGAAGTAGTTGGGCGTACCAAATGCCTCCAAGAATACTGATTACTTTTGAGAAGGGCTATTGATAGACTAACCACCCAACACATTACATCCGAGTGACGCCTCCAGGTGCATCTATAGTTAACTCCTACTGATGCCTCTAGGCATCAAATATTGCTTGTTCATATTGCATCAATAATTCCAAAACCATGCTATGTATAAGGTTTTAAAATATTTAATCTTAAAGCTTACACAATGGCAAACTCAAATGCATTAATATTTGACTTCTGTCTACTGTAAATAAATGGATATTAACTGTTATTTTATGATATTAATTTATATAGATATAATGTTCACATTTTTCTAAACATTTCAACCACCAAGTAACACAGACAGAACTCTGTAGCCTCATATGAATACTGTCTGCTAGATGAATAAAATGCTTCTGACAGTATGTGTGCAACTTGAGTGACTGCTGATATTTTGTAAGTTGTTTACAAAATATTACTAATGCAATAGTTATTGTGTTTTCTGTGACTTACAAAATTTGGCTCAAGACCTAGGACTTAAAGAATACTACCACTATAAAAATAGCTTGTGCTGAAGAGTTTGCCATTTATACTTCTTTCATATCCATTATGGTTCCAGAGATATGAACATTTGTTTGAAATGTAAGGCCGTAATTTGATTCTGTCAAAAGGCTAAGGCCCCGCCCACTGGAAGTTACAGTGCAAACTTCCTGAGCTCCATTGGAATGAATGAGTTAAGGATCTCTAAATGTCTCCGAATGAGATGTCATCAGGTGGTGATCTTGGGGACCCCTTCATCAAAATCTGTATCCTCTGTAACTGACTCCTAAGGGGAGTCCAAGTGCCTCCTCCTTCCCCTTCATCAAAATCGGTATCCTCTGTGACTGACTTCTTCAGTGGGATGTTGCAGAGAAGTATCAAAAGAAATAATTATTTCCTGTTGGGTAGCCTGAAGACTTTGGGCTGACTGTCCTTCTGGAGTAGTACATTGAGGCTCACAACACAAAGACATCTGAGATCTGGTGGGAAGATCCAAGGGGGGGTGGAGCCATGTGACCTCTAGAACAGAATACTGTCTTTACTACCTCCAAGGCAGAATGCCCTGAGGAGAAGGAACCATCGGACCACAGAAGGCATCTTCTGGACAGATGGCTCCCTCCGACCTAAAGACACCCCACCCGAGGAAGGAATTGGATCTGAACTATCAAATGCCGAGGCTCCAAGGGGCAGAGATGGCTCCAACAACTTCCGAATTGATCCCAACCCCTCGGATCTGATAACGAAGCTTCTGGTCTGAGAGTCATCCAGCTCTGACACACTTGGAGCTGGAACATTCAGAGAAGATATCAGATCTGAAGATGAACCATTTTTGGATCTGAAACAGTACCAGGAGTCTCAGATCCAGGGGCTCCGAAACTGAAAGATGGATCGCAGAAGGAGTCAGAACTGGTGGGGTTGTACTAGTAAAGGTCTCTGGACCCATGGGGGTAGGAGCTGGGAGAACTCCCATCTGAATTTGTGTCAAGAGAAATTTCATCATTTTGTCCACACCGGAATCTGTGAGACTTCTGGACAAATGGGAAGAGGCTATGAAGGTGATCTAGAATGATGGTGTCTTTCCAGGAATGGAGATGGGAGCCAAGACTGTACAGTTTCTAAGGAAGACGGATACCTAGTTCTAGGTAACTGTTTAGGTTCATGATGAGCTGGATCCAAAGACACAGATCTGGTGTCTGAAGAAGTCAGATCCGAAGGCTTGTCTTTAGGAACCAAAGTTTTTTTGAGTTTTCTTGAGCGGTTCCGAGGTCAGATCCAAAGAGGATAGAGAGGAACCGCATTGCTCAGAAAGTCTCTTCTTAGTTTCCTTACTCTCAGATTTGGAGGGTTAAGCTCCTGCCAGTGATTCTCCAAAGGCTGAAGGAAGAAGGTCCTGGAGAATTAATGTATTTTTCCAGTCTATTAACGTTCTAGGGTTAAAGGCCTTACAGATAGAGCATGAAGACTGCAAGTGTTCAGAAGCCAAACAATGAATGCAAAAATCATGGGCATCTGATAATGGAATTTTATGCCCACACTTGCTATATTTTTAAACCCTGATGGTTTATCTGCATTTTACCACACAAAATTTGTGGAAACAATCCCACTTTTAGAAGTAAATTTATTTATTTTACATTTGTTTACTGGTAAAGTCCAACTGGACAAATAGTCCATTTTCAGCGGAGGCCCGGGGAGAAAAGCTCCATTAAATACAAGAGACAAATCAAAATCAGACATAATACATATAAAAACAGGTTAGATTCCAAATATAGGAAGCATTTAAAGTCCCTCTTGTTACAAAAATATTACAAATAGAAGACACTGTGAAATAAATCTTAGATTACATTTTTAGACTGAAAAATACAGAATAGAATTAATGTAACGTAATTATTAACAAATAACCATACAAGAAAGTATATGACAGAAGCAGGTGAAAAAAAAATCAATGTTTTATAATTAGGTAAAAGCTACCTATAATGTGATTTATAGTAGATTGATATTATAGTAGTAGAAAAAACGGGGTGGGGGGTATACTTCCTCTCTAGCTATTTGTTCTGTAAATACTATCCTGGAGCAGGAGCATACCCATACATTTCCTAAGTGGGATTTGAGAAGTTTTTTGTAGTTAGATTTACTGGCTGCGGTCCTTGTGTTAAGAGGCAAGGAATTCCAAATTTTAGCAAAACAGTAAGAATATAGGGAGTCACCAGGAGAATATTTACTTTTGGTTATGTTTATTAATGATTTGTTGCACAAGTACCAGTTATTTGAGTAGTGGTTTAATAGGTTTAGGAGAGACTGAGAATTTTCTGGTTGGTAAAGTATTTGATGGGCCATAGAAAGTTGGTTCAAGGTGGCCAGATTGGGTAATTCTAGCCAAGAGAGCTGTTTAAGGCTCAAGCAATGATGGGATCTATAAAAGTTGATTCAGATGCAAACTCTGCAATTTTATTACAGCAGTTTTCAAGTTTAAGTCTGATTTCTTTAAACTGACCAGAATGGGAGATGCTTAGAGGAAAGTGGAGACTAGGTGAGCTCTAGCAATAATGGCCTTAGAATTTTTGGTTAGGTATTTTCTACTACTGTACAGGCAGCTAAAGTTTTATATACTTTTTTATGGTTTGGGCAATGTGTAGGTCAAATTTCATGTTGTGATCAATAACAACACTGAAGAGTTTGGTATGGGAGACTGGAGTAACGGTACTGTTACTAGTTGAGGTGATCTTGAATGGTGGGATGGGACTGATAGCTCTTGTTGGATGGAACTGCATCAATTTAATTTTATTAGGGTTCAGTATTAGCTGAGCATTGGCTAGCCATGATTCGACTGTAGTGAAGGATTCTTGGGTTATTTTTTGAAGTTTTTGGAGTGATGGAGCAGAACAGATCAGAGTAGAGTTGTCTGAATATTGTACTAGGGTGGCACTGTGAAGGTTGTTAGCAAAAATAGTGAAAAGTAGGGAACTTAAGATACAGCCCTGTGGAACACTGAAAGTAACAGGCAGATGAGCAGAGGCATTATTTTGCCATTTTACTTCCTGTTGGCGATCAGTTAGATATTCCTGAAACCATGCAAGTGTGATTTGGCTTAGTTTTAGTTCAGATAATGAATGTAGGAGCTTATTATGTGAAACAGTATCAAATGTCTTTGAAAGATAGAAGAAACAAGTTTATCTTCATTCTGATGATGGTTAAAAGTGTCATGTGGGCAGTATTAGCACTGTCACTGGGTCAGATACCATTCTGAGTAGTAGCTAGAAGATTCTTAGATAAGAGATAGTTTAGAATTTGTGAATGAATACATTTCTCTGGGATTTTTGATAAGTGTAGTTGGATATGTCTGTTGAAGTCCCCCCTTTATGTAATGGTATGATATGTGAGCTTTTCCAGAGTGCTAGGGTATTTTTTTCAGAGATGGACCGATTTAAGAGTACAGAGACTGTATAAGAGATGGCCTTGGCAGCGATGTTCAGGTATTTAGCAGGCAAGCTATCTGCTGCACAGGTTGTAGGTTTGAGCTTTTTTTAAGGTATTTGTTTATAATGCTTTCTGGGATAGGTTGAAGGGAAAAGAAATTGTCATTTTGCATACTTGGTGAGAGGGTTGGGGAGGTGTTGAGCAGTTACTTGCAACGGCCAATATGGATTCTGTGAAATATGTATTAAATTGTGTGGCAATGTTATCTGTAGTGTTGTTGGTCAATGGGGATGGTGTGCTGGTTTGACCTGTGTGTAGAATTTTGTTAATGGCAGTTCAGATTTTTGTGGGTTGTTTTTGTGTTCAGATTGTACGTCACTGTAGTTTTTTTGTACTGTCTGATTTGCTTTTTACATTTATTTTGAAGTAATAAGTATTTTTGTTGATTTACTGCATTTTTATTATGAGCCATTTACCCAGGCTGTATCTCTCTCTTTTCGTATGGATTTTGTCTCTTTGGTAAGCCAAGAGGCATAATTTGATTTTATTCTTATTGTTATAGGACGGGCCAGTTTATTTAAGATGTTTAGGAAGATATTGTTAAAATATTCTGTTGCTGTGTCTAGGGAGAGAAATTTTAGTGGCGTCTAATCGCAGCGTCAGAGAGTGGGATACAAAGTTATGTGCACTGAAATTTTTTTGTTGTGGATTTATTGGTATGTGGTACTTTTTTAGGGTTTATTTGGTGTCGGAGAAAGATGCTGGGAAGGTGGTCACTGAGACTATCTGGGAGATAGCCAGAGTGTAGTGATAGGAGGGATGGTTTATTAGGATCCAGTCAATGATGGATTCCTGTTTTGACGCTTTCTCAATACTGGTAGCAGTTTGAATTAAATGAGTAAAGCCATACCTGTTGATATGGTCAGTGGGGTTTACTGAATTACAGGAGTTCCAATCAATATTAAAGTCACCCATTTTTATTGTCCATTGTAGGACATGTTCTAATGTGTTAGTATTATTTCTGGGGGGAGTATAGGCTCCGATTATATTTAACTGTTTGTGTGGATTTTTAGCCTAGCAAACAGTCTCTACATTACTAAAATCTGGGGTGACTTATTCAAAAGTTTCAAGTGTGAGGTGTTTTTTTATATAAAATGACAATGCCACCACCTTTTTTGTTGTTTCTGTCTTTCCTATATATGTTGTAACCAGGAAGAATTATTTCGTTGTTACTGATTTTTGGCCTTAGCCAGGTTTCGGTAATTAGGGCAATGTCTGGAGAATATAGTGAAAGGGTGGTGTGTAGCTCCTGTACCTTAAGTATACTTCTTTGGTTCATACTTAGGATTAACAAGTCAGTTATTTTTCAAGAGAAGCTTAGTGAGTTTTGGTGCTGAATGATGGGCTTATATGGTTATTTTGGTGGCCAGGACTATGGTGTATGTCACCACTAAGAATAGGTTTGGATGCTATATGTAGAATTAATTTCAGGTTTTTAAATATAAATGTCTTGTAATTTAGGGATATCTGAGAATAAAGTTGTTGGGGAGTACTGCAAATTTGGCTAGGTCAATGTATGTGCTATTGTAGATTTTTGAAGTAATAATAAGTGTACTGTTTTTTTGCACTGAAGGACTTGGGAATGGGTAGATATGGGAACATGTGCTAATGTTAAGTTCATTGTGATAAGATGTTAGTTTTGCAGCAATAGTAAGATATGTCTCTTAAATAACTCAAATAACAAGAAGGAAGTTAAAGCAGAAGGCTTGAAATATAGATATATAGAAACAAACTACCTCTTTTTATATATATATATATATATATATATATATATATATATATATACACACACACACACACATATATACACATACATACACACCCTCCACAGGAAAGAGGGAAAGGGGAATACCAGAAATGGTATTAAAGAAATTAACGACAAGCGGTAAGAGAACGATTAACAATGATGGTAATTAAAAGCTACTAATGGTAACAAGAAAAAGACAATATTACTGCTACTGGGTAAAGGGAGGATAAAGAAGAAACTTTTGCGAACAGGAAGGTATAAAAATAATGTATTTTCTCAAACTAACACCCAAGAGCTGTAGCGACCACATCTGTACACAATGGCGGCAAACGTGATCTGGAGAATGAGGAGGGCTACAGCATTGTGGGTAAGGGAGGAGCTTGAGAGCTTGTAGTGTCCATGAGCTGTGAAACAGCAGCCAAGTCAGATCCAGGGATCAGATCCGAACCCACATGTTGGTTCATAAATGAAAACGGACAACGTCAGATGCATCATTTTAGTGATAGTAAACTAACACAGGAAAAATATCCATTCAGCACAAAACTAAACTCATTTGAGAGGTTTGCCATTAAGAGGCTAGTTGCCAGTTTATGAATTAGTATAAAAATAAAAACAAACTAAAGCATCCACATCCAAACTATGCAAGTCAATGAATTTAGACCCATTATATAAACTGTTCCTTTAAGATTAAAAACTAAAAATGAAAGATCCTGAAACATATACCACAGCTTTAGTGCCACAAACAATACAGTAATAATATACTGTATATGTAGAAACATATATAGGTTATCTGCATGCATAGTGCGTTGGAAGGACTTCAGTACCTTCTACATTCTGTGAAAAGGACACACCAGGCTACGGGAAACATCTGCTGTACAATATAATTACTTTAAAACAGTAAGAAATACTTATAAAACAAGTCTAGAGTATAATGCTAGAATTGCCTCTCTGGGATGATGCAGGAGTTGCCTACTCATCAAAATTTACCTGCGATGATTTCACTCTCAAGCTTCAATTGCTTGCTGTTCTGAAAAGAGTGGTTCATCCATTAATCCTAATCATGTATTATTATTAAAAACACAGGAGAAAGGGAGACAACTACTCCCAAGTTCAAATCTTATTTGCTTCTGGGTCTGTGCATCTATCCTACTTCAAGCATTTTCTGTATTATAATATGTCAGAAGCAGCATGTTTGAGGCAGCCCAAGACACTGATTTTTAAAAGTGATGCTATGAAGGAGTAATATATATATATATAAATCTGACAGTTGAAGCATTTAACACAGTTACTAAAACTTAAGAACTCCAACTGAAAGGGTTATGTTAATATGCAGTTTGTTTGTTTGTGTCTTTCGGCTTTTCCCGGTTAGGGGTCACCACAGCGGAACTCCGGTCCACTAATGATTGGTAGTGGATTTTTACGTACCGGGTTACCAGCCCTGATGCACAACCTTCAATGAAGGCACGCCCTATTCACGTATGCCTTCACACAGAAGACGCTCTAGCTGAGAATCGAACGGGACAACGTCTTGCTATGAGGCGACAACGCTACCGCAGCACCACCAACGCAGATATATGTTAATATGCTGTACTGAGCTAAAAATTAAATAAGGGAAAAGGTCAAGAGTCAAATAGGGAGAGAAGATTTCACTTAGAGGTCTTGAATGACTGACACTTTGATGGGGGTAAACTAATATGATACAATGCATTGTATGAGGAATACTGAAAGATTCTGCTGACTGACAGCACAAGGGCATTCACTGCTTGAAGCTCCTTGTGTTCTGACTGAAAGGGCTACTGAAACTATTCGAAATATAAAGTGATAAGTATATTTTTCTGGCACTTCTTTTCAAAGTTCTGTATAATCCTAATTTTTTTGCTTGATTGATTTAGATATATATTTGCTGGCTTCTGATCTATGCTGAAATTGCTGATTTTTCTCCCACCCTTATTCCTGCTGTGTTAAACAGTGGTCTAACAACTTTTTGAGTTTTATCTGATTGTCTCAAGGCTTGCTAATATAATTAATATTCCCTGTTGTTAACCTCTGCATTCATTGCTTGAAGCTCCTTGTGTTCTGACTGAAACTGCTACTGAAACAATTCGAAATATAAAGTGATAAGAATATTTTTTCTGGCACTTCTTTTCAAAGTTCTGTATTATCCTAATTTTTTTGCTTGATTTAGATATTTATTTGCTGGCTTCTGATCTATGCTGACATTGCTGGTTTTTCTCCCACCCTGCGTTAAATAGTGGTCCAACAAGTTGTGTGTCCCTACCCTCCCTATTGGTATCTTTTTCTTATACTTGGTGGCTTAGCAATTGCCAGCCCCTGCTGTATATTTGATCTGTGACACTCCTCCCAGTCTGGTGTCATTAGCTCATTCTACTTAATACAGAGAAAAAAGTTGCACTTTATTCATCTGCTCTTACTGTATGTGTGTTTCTTCCTACTTTATTACGTTACTTTGCTTGTGCTTCTTCTTGAAAGTACTCAATTGTATTTATTCTACTGCATGTATTACTGCTTGGTAGTAGCCTGATTAAACTGTAACTGTATTCTAAGCCTTTTGGTTTAAGCACCTGGGCTTCAGAACATTTATTTTACATTAAGAAGGTTTGTGGTCTGTAATGTTGTGGCAGGACAGGTAGCTTATATCCTTCTAAGTTGGGAATTGCTGATTGAAGGCTGTGTCTTATTCTAAAAGCGCATTAGTTCTGGTTTAAGCACTTGAGCTTCAGGCCAGTTATTTTACATTAAGAATGTTTGTTTTTAGCATTCTTGTGGGAGGATAGGCTAGATTCTGCCCTTCTGAGCTGGGAATTTCTGGTTAAAGGCTTATTGTGCCTGCTTATTTGAACCATTTCTTTCTGAAATTGGTGTGCCTTGTTGTTTGCTGTAGCATAGACTAGATTCAGGCCTGCTGAATCTAGCTTTGTTTCTATAACTTGAGCACTGATCCAGGCCATCTTTTTTGGAGAAGGTTCCCCTGCACACTAGTGGCAGGAGTGTGCAGTTAGAACTTGTCTGATTAAAGACTGCTGGTACAGGGCTCAGTTTTGAGCTTTTTACTGGTTAAGTGGGTAATTTGTTTAAATCAGTTTGATTGTTTTCTATTGTTTTATATATATATATATATATATATATATATATATATATATATATATATATATATATATATATATATATATCAAACAATCAACCACAACCCATAAGGCAAAACAACGTACCCAACACAATAGTAATAGGTGACTCTATAGTCGGGCACACTGATGTCCCACTCACCAGACTAAACAAGGAGAAGGTTATTGTCAGCTGCCTGTCGGGTGCCAGGATCAGTCACATAACCCACGCACTCAGTTCACACCACAAGTACAAATATGACTCTGTCATTCTCCATGTTGGTGTCAATGACCTGAGACGTACCTCCATGGATTACATGAAAAGAGACATGGAAGAGCTCTCCGATCTTGTAGCCCAGACAGATATGATGGAAGAGCTCTCCGATCTTGTAGCCCAGACAGATATGACCCTAGCCCTGAGTAGCATCCTGCCATCGCTCAGAATGATACCGGAGTACAAGGACAAAATGATTGACTTCAACAATTGGCTAAGCTTCTGGTGTCATTCTAAGGGGATCCAGTATCTGTCTGCCTGGGATGACATGATGAACAGACCATGATGCTTTGCTAGAGATGGCCTGCACCTGTCACCCTTGGGATTCCGGAAACCGGCTAAGGCTCTTGCCACCCCTACAGTGCCTTTTTTAGGCAAGGTTCAAATGACAAATTCACCACTGTAACAGGGACAAGCAAGCAAAATCTGAGGGTAATGCTACTTAATGCTAGAAGTCTAAACCTCAAAATCCACCCACTCGAGGCACTCATTAAAATGGAGAACATCGACATCTGTGCAGTCTCAGGGACCTGGTTCAAGGCTCCAGACAGCACCCCTGCATTACCAGGCTATAATTCATACCACACCTTTCGGCCACCTAACCTGGAGCATAACACTAAAGGTGGAGGTGTGTCCATATTCATTAAGGATATCCACACCTCCAGGCTAGTTGCGCAGCATAATGCATCCCAGATTATCCAAGTGCAACTAACTCTGGGCAAGACTGCAATCCAAATTGTAGCTTGCTATAGATCCCCCACCATGTCCCAGGATTCCCACTCCTCATTTCTTGATACACTGGAAAATATTAGGGTACAACCAGACACCCTAATGATGGGCGATTTCAACTACCCCACCATTAACTGGGAAAACTATTCATGTACCAACTCTTTTGCTCAACGATTTCTGGAATTCATACATTCCAACTCCTTGGATCAACTTATCCACACCCCAACCAGGGGCAGCAATATCTTAGACTTGGTCATTACCAACATGGGTGACCGGTGTTCCACACCAAAAGTGAATTCCTCGTTGGTCAGATCTGACCAGAAGCTGATCACACTAGACATCCACATCCCATCCCCACCCCCCAATTAGGGAAACTACCGTAAAATATTTCTCCAAAGCCAACTTCATGCTTCTTAAGACAGAAGTGGCAAAATTCATGACACCCATGCAGATGGACTAGAGGCACGACTGCTGAATCCTACACAATTGCACTTTATAAGCACTTACACAAGTGCATGGATCATGCTATCCCTAACAGAACTAAGATGTTATCCTCCAGAAAAATGAAGCCAATCTGATGGTCCTCTGCCATAAACAAACTCTACAACAGATGAAAGAAACTGTTGCAAAAAAAAAGAGTAAAATCCCATGACTGGAGGAACTCCCTGGTCAGCCTCAGTAAGAAGCTGACATCCCTCATAAAATCCTCTAAAGCTAGTTACGAAAACAAAATCGCCACTGATTCTAAACAGAACCACAAAGCATTCTATAGCTATGTCAAGAATCTCAATGGCAACACTCAGATCTGCTCTGATTTACAGCACAATGGCACTAAATATACAGAACCAAATAATATTGCCAACATCCTGGCAGATAGATTCAGTGCTAACTTTACCCCCCTCTCACCCCCTAAAGGGCCCATCTCTATACCAGAAGAATGCAAAGTTCCTGTAATCACGGATGCACAGGTAAAAACCACACTCTCCAAAGCCAAGAACACAGCATCCATGGGACCTGACAACATCCCAGGCTGCATTCTACATGGACTACGGAATGAACTGGCACCCCACCCAAGTACCATGTTCAATCATAGCCTCACCTCAGCTTTGTGCCCACTGAATGGCACACAGTGACAGTTATCCCACTCCACAAAGGGGGATCCACCACGGACCCCGGGAACTACTTCCCCATTAGCCTGACGAGCCTGGTCTGCAAGGCCATGGAACATATCAATATGGAACTTATAAACAAAGACATTGGTAATCTCCAAACTCTGGACACCACCCAGTTTGGGTTTGTAAAAGGCAGATCATGTCTCCTAAACCTGATCGACTTCTTTGAAGCAGTCACCAAAGCCATAGACGAGGGTAAGGTGGTTCACACAGCCTATCTAGATTTCGCCAAGGTTTGACACCATCCCCCACTCTGCAATTATAGATAAACTCACTAAACTTGGTATAAATCCCTAAGTCACAAGATGGGTTGCCAACTGGCTCCCTGACAGAACCCACACTGTGAAAGTAGCAGACTCCAAATCTGACTTTAAACCGGTGACAAGTGGAGTACCACAAGGTTCAGTCCTGGGTCCTTTCCTGTTCGGTATCTACTTCTCTGAAGTACAGGCTAACACAGAAGATATTTGGCTAACGAAGTTCGCAGATGACTGCAAACTAAGAGCCATAATCGAAACTCCTAACGATGTGGACATCCTACAAAAAGCCATGGCCTCAAGCTCAATGCCAAAAAGTGCACTGTCATCCCCTTTGGTAAAAACTCTGTACCCATGAACTACCACATAGGCGGTAGTAAATGTAACACCGAAAGTGTGGTAAGAGACCTTGGGACACAGGTGGACAATAATCTCTCCTTTGAAAATCACATCGCCACAGTAGTCAGGAAATCTTCTACTTGGCACACCTCATCACAAAAGGTTTCTCATTCAGGAAAAAGAGGTCACTGTTCCCCTCTACTCGTCACTCATTAGATCCATTATAGAGTACAACGTCCCTTTTGGTATGTACCTCACAAGACATCTACAACTGGAAAGGCCGCAGAAATACCTCACAAAGAGGATTACCGGCTTAAAATAGATGTCCTATGCAGACCATCTCAAAAATCTCCAGCTTTACTTCGTCGCATATTGCCTACTCAGAGGCGATCTCTGCCTAACATACAAAGCTATGTCAAACCCAGAGCTATTGGACATGCTCCACTTAAAGAAATCCCAATCCCTCCGAGCTACAAGCTCTAGGGACCTAAACCTTGCACCACAATAAACAGAACATGCTGGAGGGATAGATTCCTGTCCCAGAGACCTCCCATACTCTGGAACAAACTACCTATCTATATCAAACAAAGCTCCTCATTAGCATTCTTCAAGAAAAATCTTGATGATTGGATGGGAAATTGGAAATTCACCCCGGGGATCACTTCTGTGGCTCTGCTCAACAGTGGCACAGGAAAATTATTTTCCTGCGTGGCGAAAGCCAGGGTACCTTTTTGGCTAGGCTTATATAGGCCCTAGGGCCAATAGCCTAGTACCGACCTATGAACATATATGTTTATAGTTAAAAAAAAAAAAAAAACTTTATATCTTAGCATATGTAATGAATGCACAACATGCAAGTATAAATCCGAAAACAAATGAAACAAAGTCCAAACTGGCCGTAATCTTTTATTATAAAACGTAAGCTCTTTCAGGTTAAAAAACCCTTCATCAGACAAACTTCACATAATCATGACAGTCTTTAAATGTTAAAACATTTCTAAAAGCAACCAATTAATTTCTATACGTGACCCGCATTTTCTTTAAGGCTGGTTTTAAAGGTACAGAACTATTTAACCCAGGTGGGTTGTCAGCAGCCAACTGTATGATCCATCTTATCTCTGCATACTCAGTATCATTGACAATGCCCCACCCCCTTTTTTCATCTGTGCAACATGCAGAACCATAAAAACAAAAGTATGATCTGGAAAGATGGAAACATGCTGGTACAATGTATTATGTTTATCCTTCTGTCTAATAGATGACAAATGGTGCAGTATTCTTGTTTTTAACTTACAATTATTGTTTTCAACATAAAACCTTGGACATGACTTGCAGCATGCCAAGTAAACCACATTCTCTGTATTGCAATCTGCATAAAATCCAAATGTGTATTTTTTGTTTGTAACAGGATGTATGAAATAATTTAAACCATTCACATTTGAACATGCTTTGCAATGCCTAGAGGGAAAAGCCCCTGTTCTCATGTGTGCAGAGGAAACACTGTTAGCCTTCTTCTTATTTTTTAAACCAGGTTCTATGCATAACATGTCTTTTATATTACTATTTCGCTTGAAGGTAAATCTAGGTTTCTCATCTAAAATATCCTTCAGGTGATTTAGTATCTTCCAGTTTTGCTTAATAAAATCACATATCCCATATACATAGGTAGGTAGGCGGGTACTAGGCTATCTGCCCGAGGGTATTTATAAGCTTAGCCGGACTGTGTCGGCTTTCACTGCCCCATTGATTAATTAACTGATCCTCTGTCAAACAGAGCCATTGATGTGATCCCAGGGGTGTATTTTCTGTTACCCATCCACTCGTCACATTGTTACTATAACGTAGCATTACCTTGGGTTTTTTGTCATACTTATTAGATGGCTTCAACTTATCTCCCTGATGTTCTTTACTACCAGAAAACCATGGTCTAGCCCTGGCTTCTATGGCTACAACTACGACAGCAGAAGGTTCTGTGGCTGCCAAGGATCCCAATAGCAAAACCTCTATTATGGCTCGGGCTGATGACATCACACAGGGAACCAAACAGCCCAGTACCAGTGTGGGAGCAAGACCAAAAACCTCGCTTCCTTCTTCTTCATCATCTTTTTTTGGAGCAAGGAGCAGTTCTATGACTTTTCCAACTTTCCCAGTACCAGTAAGGAAGAAAACAGGTGAGGTCGCTCTGTAAAAAGGGATGTGAAACAGCGGAGAGTCATGAACTCACTGATTTTAATGACTGTAATTTGTTTAATATAGCTAGTGTTCAACTGACTAAAGAACAAATTAATGTTTTAGGTAAAGGATTATCGTTTGTACCCAGTAGGGCATCAGTATTAAGTGAAATTATACTGGATTTACACATTTTTGGGCGGAATGTTATTCTGAATAACATGTTTAGGGGAAAAAAACATTATACTAATTTTCTTGGGTGGCAAAAGCCAGGGTACCTTTTTGGCTGGGCTTGTATAGGCCCCAAAGCTGATAGCCTAGTACCTACCTATGAACCTAATGTTATGAAACATCTGAGTAATTTTGTACCAGTTATGCACCTCACAGTTCATACTTTTTTAAAACTTGTGAGGATGAAATAAGACTATCTTGACAATGCAACATGCAGGTTTAATAATTGAACTTATTTGGAAAGGCAAGCACTGCTACACCTAAGAAATGATGATAGACTGGTTATCAAACCAGCTGATAAGGTTGGAGCCTTTGCAGTTATGGATACTAAAGCATACATACAATCCTTGGATGCCCTAACCAGTGATACCAGTACTTATAGAAATACCTCACCTTTGATGGTTAAGCAATATATACTCCAAAACAAGATATCCAGCACCAGGAGAAGTTGCAATTAAAATCTTAAAATATATTTATTAGGGCAAACCTAAAAAATCCATAAGCAGCAAACCGGTTTCGGCTGAGTAATAGCCTTATTCAGTGCATTAATGTGAATAAACAATTCCACATGTTTACATAAGAAAAAAGTCAGAAGAATTGATTACAATCATCCATTAATTGTTTAAGTAATTAAGCAAATTAGCTTAACTCATTCAGGCCATGACTGAATAGTGCACCTAACCTGATGATCCATCCTGACTCTTTTTGATTTAAAATAGAATGCCATCCTGATTTACATGTCTTGTTACATTCAATTTACTTTGATTTGGCCCTTATCATTAGAAAAGCGAATTGATGAAGCTTATCTGTTCTGAAGAAGTCTGGATGGACGAAAGCGCTTGACTGTGGATATTGTGTTACTGTGGAGTACACATTTTATTTTGTGTATGCTGCTAATGCTGTGGAGTTTTTATCACATCGTGGAATAAATTGTGTTTTCATCACTCGAGTGAATTCCTTGTTTTTCCAGCATACAGAGTGTGCTCTTAGTGTCAGTTTGTTTCTCTCTGTGTCAGTTTTCATTTCAATATCCCAATGATTATTAATAATGTCTCTAAACCAATTTGTGTTGAATACAAAGGTAGTTACTAACCTGATGGGTTGTGAGGTTTGTTTTTTGGAAATGGTCTGGTCTCTATATTTCAATAACTGACTTCTGTCCAGTTGGTCAGTCAACAAAACTTCGTGCCTGATAGCCTCTGTTGAGAAATCTTTGGGTAAGAACATATTGGCAGGGTATACAGAAAGTTTCCACAGTATAACACCTTACTGCATGCCTCTAGCCATCACCCCACGCCACATCATCTGAAACATTCCCAAATCTCAATATCTACGCATTAAGCGGATTTGTTTCTCTGAACAGTCTCATGGGCCCTGCCAAGAGTTTCTCGGCTGTGCACAGACAATAATGAGTTTCACAAAGAAATAGATGTGTTACATGAACATCTTAAGGAAAAGGGGTATTCAAAGGAAAATTTAGAAAAAACTAAGAACAGTATACTATCTAACAAGGAAGCCAGGCCTAGATCATGGTTTTCTGATAGTAAAGAAAAGCAGGGAGATAAGCTGAAGCCATTTAATAAGTATGACAACAAACCTAAGGTAATGCTACATTATAGCAACAATGTGTATGGGATATGTGATATTATTAAGCAAAACTGGAAGATACTAAGAGGTGACAATCACTTGAAGGATATTTTACATGAGAAACCTAGATTTACCTTCAAGCGAAATAGTAATATAAAAGACGTTATGCATAGTACCTGGTTTAAAAAATATTAAGAAGGCTAACAGTGTTTCCTCTGCACTCATGAGAACAGGGACTTTTCCCTGTAGGCATTGCAAAGCATGTTCAAATGTGAATGGTTTAAATTATTTTATACATCCTGTTAAAAACAAAAAATATACATTTGAGTTTTATACAAATTGACATACAGAGAATGTGGTTTACTTGGCATGCTGCAAGTCATGTCTGAGTTGGTTATGTTGGAAAAACTAATTGTAAGTTAAAAACAAGAATACTGCACCATCTGTCATCTATTAGACAGAAGGATAAACATAATGCATTGTACCAACATGTTTCCAGCTTTCCAGATCATACTTTTGTTTTTATGTTTCTGCATGCTGCACAGATGAAGGGGGGGGGGCATTGTCAATGATACTGAGTATGCAGAGTTAAGATGGATCATACAGTTGGCTGCTGACAACCCACCTGGGTTAAATAGTTCTGTATCTTTAAATCCAGTCTTAAAGTAAAGGCGTTTCAAGTATAGAAAGTAATTGGTTGCTTTTAGAAATGTTTTAACATTTAAAGACTGTCATGATTATGTGAAGTTTGTCTGATGAAGGGTTTCTTAACCTGAAAGCACTTACGTTTTATAATAAAAGATTACGGCCAGTTTGGACTCTTTGTTTTTGGATGTGTTCTTACAAGAGGTTCGAGTGGAGTCCTTAAAGGAAGCTAAGAGGCTTGTGTTTTGCTACAACATGCAAGGATAGTCTGTTGATTACTACAATCTTGACAGGGAGGAGTATAAGGAGGAAGAGATAAAACTAATGAGCTGTATAATTAATCAGCACTACGAACAATAATTCTAAGAAATGAATATATTCACTGTGCATCCCAGTACCTTTCCAACAGCCAATTCAGTGGAATTTTGAAATGCATTTAAAGCGCTCATAAATTCTTACCTTTCTGAAGTATTCATCATCAAAGGAGATTTTGGCAGTGCCAGACTGGCGTACTCCAGAACCATAGTCAGGGGCTTCTTCATCAGCTGTTTGTGAGCAAATAAAGGTGCATCACTAAGCTATGTCGAAAGTAACAATGGTATTCAATATAAGAAGATGAAATTTCCCTACTTGTTAAACAACTGAAAATTACAAACAAGATCCAAGTACATTCAGCCACTGCAAGGTTTTCAAAAAGTCACAAAATCAAGCTAGCAATGTAAACTGGGATGGATGGTCTAAAGTTAAAACAACTACTAGAGATTAGTATCTCTGTTGACAGCAGGTTCAAAGATCGCAAAAGCTCCAAAAAATGAACCAATGACTATTAACTAAATGAAATGCAGTGGAAAATAAAGACAAATGGACAAGGGCCATCCCCTTACTAGTACAAAAAAATGGACAGAAACTCAAGGGAAATGTGTACATTTGGTTATAACAAATGATTAAATTATATGCCTGCAACAAGTTTACATGCTTGAACCAAGACAAGCTTCTGAAAATGGACCAAGATATTCAATGAGAAGATCACTCAACCACAACTAAACTTTTAGGATGTTCTACCACACAGCTACATATGGCTTCTGCTGTCATACAAGACAAAGTTGCTGAAAAACACCAAAATGAAATGGTCGTGTTTGTGTGTTAGAAAGAAAGGGGGTGCCATTATTAACCATTTGTCTTCCTGAAAACAGTGATAAAACAGAATAAGTACAAGGATGGTGGGCTACTTTGCTTGAAGGGTCTGCATCCTGCTGGTGTTTAGTTGTGCCCTTGGCAGTATGGTATCCCATCATGCCCTAGTGTTTTTTGTCCATCCTATGTAGCAAGTTATATGATACTGCACATTTTCTCAGTTTAGGAACCCATCCTTCCTTTTCTCCAGGGGTATGTGTAGCCACTGTGTACCTGCTTCACATTTAAACTGTGGTGGTGTCCATGATCATTGCTTTGTCTAGATTCACCATTCTTGCAATTAAGAATCCCATTCCTTGTCCACCTAAATATTACATGTTACCGCCTCTGTATCAGGTGCATTTCTGCATTTTTAAATTCTGTTGGCCTTCATTCCTCCTGTAGCCCAACCTATGTACTCATTCCATCTCTGCAGTAAGGTACGTGCTTTGCAGAAATAACCCACCAGAGACAGAGTGGACTATTTTAAAAAGCTGTCTTGTTTTCACCTGTCAGGTAGTAGACTGTCTGCCAAAAGCAAGTCTCATTTTTATTGTCTCTGAAGTCATACACAACCAGACAACTGAAGTTGCTTAGAATCAAAACATACTCCTTTTCTGTCAGAATCACTTAATTGTTGTATTGATTCTATATGTGCCATTAGAAAAATTCTATCAACCAGGAATTTCCATGCCCTGCAAATATCCACAATAACACATTTTCCATCTCTCTTCTTCTTCTTCTTGCCATCTGCTCTTGTAATTTTTTTAATATTAAACATTTGCAAACTGAAGTGAACTGACACAATGTAGGCCCTTTTTAGACATGAACCAGTCGTCATGACAAGGGTAAATACACAATTACAGTTTAGAGGCAACCAACCAGCACATTTCTGGAAAGTAGGAAGAAGTCAGTGTACCTTTTTTCCTACTGAAAAAAAATGGGTTAACACACAGCACTGATAAAGTACAGACACCAATGTAAGGAACATATAATACCGCAAGAAATTAACAGCAGAGTCTACAGAATAGGCAGCCAATTAACAGCAAGCATTCTTACCATGAAGGCTGTCTTTGTTTATGCTACACTTCTATACAGTTTCTCAGAAAAGACTGATACGGGGGAGACAGAAAATGGGGGGGACACAAAGTAACAATACATGCTGTAAAACATGTTTCCATCCATCAGCAATGGAGGGGGGACACTTAAAATGGGGTATTCTATCAAAGTGGAAACAAAAGCATAAATATGCATGACTAGTGAGACACTTAGGATATTGTCATGAAATGTTAAATGCACAACAGACCCCATTAAAATGGTTATAAGGACAAATAAAAGACATTTTGCAATTATCCAAGATTCAGATTTTTGACAGTCAGACCACGTAAACTGGCAAAAAAATGTGATTTTAGTGTAAGTACTATGCAAGACGCCAAGCAGCTAGAAAAAGAACAGTAATTATTTTTAGCAGCTAGAAGGTTCTCTTACAGTAACTGAAGAACAGAAATACAAATGAGGAGATGGGATGCATACTGGTAATAGGCTGGTGACGGGTTACTGGACAGAAAAAATAATTGCTTAAAAAAAAACTATCTAAAAAAAATATATATATATATATATATATATATATATATATATATATATATATATACACACACACACACACACACACACACACACACACACACACACACATACATGCATATACATGTGTACATGTACATGTAGATACAACAAATGTGTGCGGTGGAGCTTCTGGAAGTTGGTCTCCAACAAGGAATATATTTCAGGGGCAGAAGCATAGTTGGCTCAACCAGCACCCTCTGCTAGTCTCATGAACTAGGACCCCATCCCCTCAGGTCTTCAAGTTTGAAAAAAAAAGATTATTCCTTCTACTGGCACTGGTGTCCAGAAGCTCAGTGTGACCCACCCCATGCCCCAGCAATTCAGGTCCTGATTCTGGGCTTGCTCCCGACCCTCCTTTCTCACACTTTAGCCAAAAAAAAATCTTCTTTTAAACTGTAGCAAACTGCTACACATGTAGCAAGCAGCTGCTACAGTTTATATCTTGCACAGAGCGCTCCAGTGCCCAGGTTTTAGTTAAAAAAAAAAAAAAAAATGCACTACAGCACTTAGGATTGACAAAAATATAATATTGTGTTTTAAAAGCAAGTACTGCACTAAAAAGCAATCAGGATTACATAAAGCTTATCGCATCCTGCAACACTTTGCACCCAGGGCAGCTGCCTGTCTCACCCCAAATTAATTATGCTACTGTTCAGAGGGAAGAAACATATGGATACCAAAGGAAGGCAAATTTCTGAATACATATATGACAGGCTGGATCCAGCACTATGCGGCCTAGGCAGCTGCCTAGTGCCCAGTGCTGACTAGGGCACCTAGCAATACAATTTTATTTAAAAAAAAAAAAAAAAAAAAAAGCACAGAGAGTAAGAGAAGTATTACTACAAGAATAAAAAAAAAAAAAAAAAAAAAAAAAACAACAGCACTACCTTCCTGCTCTGCTCTGTGTATGAACATCAAACAGATATTGCTTGGCTTGCAACAGCTCCAGCCTTTTCAATGGTAGCTGCTATCAGCCTTTTTTTTTTTTTTTTTTAACACCTTTAATAAATTATCACTTGTGGCATAGGCAAGCTTACATTTATATAAACATAATCAAACCACATTAACAAGTTCACGTTCACAAACATTACAGGATATATAACAAAATATGTGATGTATAATCTAAGCAACATTACACACATTATTCAGCTCCTGACTTCTCTTAAACCACATTCCTCCTCCCACAATTTCTATTTTTTTCTACGTAATTTACTCCTACCCTTTTCTAAAGATCCTTTTATCTCTGCTACAATATTCACTACTTCAAGTATAGCTGGTTTAGATTTTGATTTTGATTTTCTAGTAATTGCTTTTTTGGCAGTAACCAGAATTAAACTTAACAAGGCCTTTCTGTGTCTAGGCAATTTAGATCCTGTATCCCAACTCAAAAAGTACATTTTTTAGTTACACTCATCTGATCACCCAGTACTCCTGGCATAGTACTCTGTAGGGAGATTTTTAAGTCTGGCAACTCATTACACTCCCATATCATTTGTTCCCAGTTGCCTCTTTCTTCCCCATCACACCTCCAAGATGGGCCATCTAGATGAGGAAAAATTTCTGAAAAGTTCATTAGCAAAAAAAAAAATGTTTTGCTTTATGGAAGCACGAATAAACAATATCACTGCTAATATGACCTACCTTATGGACAAAAAAATTAAGTACTTTCCTAACAAACAATAAGACAGGCTGAACTGTACAGCTAGTCCACTTAACAGTTCAGCTGGTTACTTAGAATGCATAAGAGGTCTCTTTGGACAAGAACACTACTTTCAAAGTAGACACTTTTTTTTTTAATCAACAGAATAATGACCGTCTTAAACTTGTCTTACAAAAGGCATGTTCACATCATTTCAGCTTTACGTTTTCTCCTCTTTGGGCCCTAAACTCATGGTCATATGGCTTACAAACATCAGTAGGGGAAGTTCATGCATGAAAAGAGGCAGTTTGATCCACTGCATTAGTAACAGCATTATTTTATGCCACAACAAATGTCTGAAGCATCAAGATCAGCACTGCTATGCTCTAGGAGATGTTCAGCATAAGTATCAGATAATATTACTCCAATTTCCATACCTTATTGTAGGCTTACAATGGAGTAAGACTTTGAGAAATATATTTTGAAATATCCAATTGTTAGCTTTGTCTTGAATAAGTCATTAAAGGCAGATATGGTTAAAGACTATTTTTTTTACTGCAGAGTGCTGCAAACCTACATTAAGGAGCATTAAAGAGAATTCAAGGACTGCAGTAAACTCACAAAATGAGTTAAAACACTTAGATCCTATCAAAATAGCACATTTTTTTCATTATGACCAATACTTTGGGTATGCGGTTTGTGGCACAGTGGTGCAGCAGTAATCGTTGTTGCTTCACAGCAACAGGTTCTCCGGTTCGATTCTTGGCTGGGGTGCCTTCAGTGTGGAGTTTACATGTCCTCCCTGTGTTCAAGTGGGTTTCCTCAGAGTGCTCCGGTTTCCTCTCACATTCCAAAGGCATGTGTTTGGAGCATTTCTTCCTGGGCCTCCTCTGAAAATGGGCTCTGTCCCAGTCAGACTTTCCCAGTAAACAAATGTTAATAAATAATAAATAAACAAACAAACTTTACTCAGGCAGATGCTCCTTACAGCCAAAACCTTGGAAATGTGCCCTGATGCGCCGATTCTATCTATGATTACGTCTTCTACAGCCGTGCCTAAATCCTCAGCACTATAAAATCCAGGAAATCAACACAGGTGAGAGTAAACAGATGCTTGTAATGTGTTATATGTCCAGGGCAGTGGCTGAAAATGGTCTACCATCTGCCAGCTAAAGCAGTCAACAAATACAATAAAGAAGGACACCTCTATAGAATGTAGGAAGATTACTGTAAAGCCTTCCTCACCACCAGTAAATCCAACAGACAGATATGCAATCTCACCTGATAAGACTATCAGATAATCACCTGCCCTGGACTAATACATTAGATACAATAATCCTTGCTGAAGTACACCTATACAGATCTCCCTCTGACCTGATAGGGAAATGCAGATCCAGTGCAACAGATTGTCTTGAAAGGAATTCCAATGTGAGCTAAATGGATGCTTAAACAATCTCATATCTGAATCTGACAAAGGAGACTGCTGAGGTCGCTGATGCTATAAGACACAAGATCTGCAAATAAACTTTAAGTGCAATGGAATATTTCAGGAGCTTGGTATGATGATAACAGAATTCTCTCATGAATAAAGAAAACGTAGTCTTGTACCAAGCCCAGAATGAGCACTGCGACAGGTGCTCGTTTCTTGCTAGTATCCCCTTCCAACCCTGGTTTAAAAGGCAAAAAAATAATGAAGGAATACATTTTGAAATTATTGTAAAAAAATAAAAGTCCTGAGATTTTCAAGTCTATGACTGGAAGGTTTATCTTTTTTGGGGGAACCAGAAAATCCTTGAGAAGTCATCTCCT
Organism: Protopterus annectens; assembly: GCF_019279795.1. Lineage (NCBI taxonomy): Eukaryota > Metazoa > Chordata > Ceratodontiformes > Protopteridae > Protopterus > Protopterus annectens. Next base: position 1,701,237,459 of record NC_056729.1, on the reverse strand, counting down.
TTTTCCCCAAAAGAGACTGGTTTTACTGTTTTTACAGAAGAAAACTGCATCTTCTGCAAAACTGGGAGTGGTACCTTTGGTAATGAGAGGCCTTTATCAAGGCACCTGTGTACAGGTGAAGGCATGTCTGCTTCAGTAAAATGATCACACAATTGCCCTAAACCACAGATCTCCATGGCTGAACATGGAGAGTAAAACCTTCCCCATGACCACTTTACAGCAGCCTGGAAAACAGCTGAGGGTGTTGCTAATCCTCTTTGTTTGATCACTTGGATTGAGGTGCTGCCTTCAGCTGTTGCTAGGGGTTATTTTGGCACTGCTGACATGCTTAGGGAGATGCCACATAAGGTTTGAATAGCTGCATGCCCCTCATTTTACACATTTGCTTAGAAGCTGCAATGATGCGTTTCTGCTTTAAATAAATAATGGGAAACCTTGTGTCTTCTTTCCAATATGTCTTTAAGAGTCTCAATACACATGGTTTAAAAAAAGTTACTTGTAGTAGTGAAAACAGGCACACTGCAGCTGTTACTGAATGTTCACTGGCAGCCCAGAGACTTTCAGCTGCTCATGCCTGGTTCATAGGTTCTAAACAACCTTACAGTCAATAAGACCAACAATAAGCCCAACCAAATTACTCAGTATTGGAGTACGATAAACAACATCCTATATTCAGTATATTTTCCCCACATACCCCAAGTGAAAATCTATGCTATCTCATCCAGACTGGTCTTAAAGATTGCCAGGGAAGTACTCTTGTTTTTTTTTTTTTATTATTTAACAAGAAACATCTTTACTAAATTATCAATTTTTTAAGCTACGATACAGAATCGGAATTGCCTACACATAGTAAGGCCTTGTTGAGTCTAGTTATGGTGGCTGCCAAAAAGGAGTTACTAGATAATGGAAATAAAAGTCTAAACCAACTGTACTAGAAGTAGTGAATATACAACAGAAATAAAACAACTGGAAATGGGATCTTTGGAAAAGGGTAGGAACAAATTACATAGAAAAAATGGTAATTTTTGGAACAATATATACAGAAGAGGAATGAGGCTGACAAAAAGGCAGGATTTGAATGAGCTGTGTAATGTTTGACAGTTACTCGAAAGATTATAAGTGATGTATAATGTTTGCAACTAAAATTAGGTCAGTATGATTTGTTTTCATTTATACAAATGTAAGATTGCCTGTGTCATGTGATGGATATTCAACAATTGTTCACATTGCATATCTGGGTGTAAAAAAATATTGTTAAACGCTATACATGAACATTGATTACATATTGTGCATGACCTTTACTTTTAGGGTGAAAGCGAACTGCAACAGTAAGAATGTGATATATTTAGCAGTTTGTGATGTATGTTCATCCTTCTATGTTGGGAAAACCAACAGGGAGTTGAGATTTCGTATTCATGAACATTTGCTGAATATCAAAAAAGGTATTACTAGCAATACCCTTGCAAAACATGTCTCCCCTCACTGATCCATCACACATATTTAAATTTCAGGTGTTGGAACAGGTCTTTGAAAATGAGAGTGGAGGCGATTTAATAAATCGTACTGAAACCTTGAGACCAGATGGATCATTAGGCAGAGGCATGGGGCTAAATGACAGAATACCAATGAAACCATTATTAATGTTGTACTTATATATTATGGATATGCATATATATACACACACACACATATATATATATATATATATATATATATATATATATATATATATATATATATATACACACACATACATACTTATATACACATACATATACACACACACACACACACACACACATATATACATATATATATATATATACACATCTTTTATTGATGGAATATATTTTTACAAATATATTTTTACAAATATTGCATGGATTAACCCTAAAAATATATATTTGACATTTATGCATTTTCTGATTGATCCATATGACTTTTAATATATGTATTAGTATGAGATTTAGTGTATATATATATATATATATATATATATATATATATATATATATATATATATATATACACACATATATACACACACACATTTCTATTAATTTTTTTTATTTATTTATAGATTACTTAGTAGTGATATGAATGGTTTTCTACATAGGTAGTAAGGTGTCTCTTAGTATAAACATTAGTTCTATAGCTGGTTATAGAGCACATGTCCGCTGTACCTTTAAATTGGAAAATGGTTCTATACTGTGATAGGTTAATTGATACTATATTAACTAATGTTCCTAGCAGCTTTTTTATGGTCTGATGAAGTGGTGTGAAACAACCATGAAAGCGCTAACTTTCTTGATTTTTATGCTGCCTGGAAAAGAATAAAAGCTATTTTCTGAACAATCGGGTGGAACTGCTTTCTGCTTATGGTTGGAATGTTGGTCGTTTTATTCAGTGGACTAACTATTCTGTTTTGTTAACTTCACGTACTATTTATACAACTAGCAACATTCTCTGTGTGTATTAAAGATCCTAAATCGTCTAGACTTTGCTGCATATTTGGGAGACACGCATATATCTCCACTTATTTCTCTGTGAATTGTTTATCCAATCTCTCTTCCCAATCCTTTCTAACCTCCTCTGATTGATTATTATAGTTATCATTCAATATTTTATATGCTCTACTAATTACTCCTTTTTTAACAGTAGCTTATGTTACAGAGTCTACTAAAAACTCTACCAGTGCTGGTATTTTGCTTAGGATCCGCCTATTTCTTTCTCTTTTTATCAGTCCTTGATAGGGAGGGCAATCTCTAGACTGCAGTCCAAATAAATTCTTATCCTCTTCCCATTCCATTACCTTTCCTTTGTTCCCAACACCTTGGTTCTTTTGTTACTTTTCTCCAATAAATTCCAGGCCCATCTGTATTCCTAATTGCAGTCATCCTTATCGGCAGGATCTCCTTTCTCCATCCCCGTGCTGGCTTAGTTTTTAGAATACTCTCAGCTACTTTATAATATTATGTATGGTTACTGTTATTCTCCTTAAGGATCTGCACACAAAATCCAAGTCTCTCCTTGTTTCTTGAGCTTACCCAGTTTCATAATTATCCCTTTCCACTTTGAATTATAGGTTTCTGCTTGTGCTATGTATAGGAGCCTTATCTGTGTAGCTCTGACATACCCCTTCAAATCAGGTAATCCCAAACCGCCTTGTTCTACTGGAAGAATCAGTTTATCCCACTTGACTCTTGCCATCTTCCCCTCCCAGATAAAGTCCTTCAGCTCTTTATTAATTGCCATCCACAACTTCTCCTCTGGTTGATAAAAATATGCCTGACCTGTATATAAAACTAAAGGGACTAAAAAGATTTTAACGGCTTGCATATTGCTATCCATCCATATCCAAATAACAGAGCTTCCTGTTTTCTCAGTTTCTGCATTATATTTTGTTTGGTCTCTTCCCACATATCCTTAGCTGCCATACCAGAATCCTTTTTAATCCAAACTCCTAAGTACTTCATTTTATCATGGCCCCAAAAATATGTGTATTGCTGAACTAATTCATGTGTGGGTATATAATTTACAATTATTGTCTTTGTTTTAGCTTCATTAATTTTGTATCCTGAAAAGATTATGAAACTGCCTCAAAACATTCCACAACACTGAAAAGTGAGTTTTATCAGGTACAAAATAATATCATCTGTAAATACAGCCAGCTTTTCTTGACTACCATACCAATTAAATCCTTGAATTTCTGACTCCCTTATTTTTTTTGACAATGGTTCTATATATAATGCAAACAAAGGGGAAAGACAGCAACCCTGCCTGGGTCCTCTGCTCAAACAAAAATTATCAGAGAGGAACCCACAGACTGCCTCCAATCCCTCATATATCCGCCTAAATGACCTTACAGTTTTATCAAGGAATGCAAATGCTTCCATTGGCCAGGGCAGTATTCTTGGACAAAATGCAAGGGAAGTTTATTCCAGAAAGGGGTGATACACTGGGTTATGTTATCTGTCGTACCAGCTGCTATTGTTAGTGTGATGCTACAGGTTAAGTTCACTAGAGCAAGTGTTTGCTTTACCTCTGGTTCTGTTTAGACAAAGAAGTCCATTAAGTGCAGGACCATTCATAGAATGCATGAAAGGTCAAGCAGAAATCACCTTCAGGAGCATATATAAGACTGAGTACAAGGAATGGGGTTTCAGAATGATTTGTTGTATCTCAATCAGTTGAAGTAATTGCAGTTTAGCATTCAAATCACTAAACCAGCGGCAGCACAATGAACTGCTGATCAGCATCCCATGGCAAACACAGTAGTATTTGGCCAAATACTGTCTTCCCTATCACAGTGCTCCTCCTGAGCTGAAGAATTTTGGGACTGTGTGTGTTGTATAAGGTAACTGTAATGTACCCAGCGTAAAGACTACATCTGTTCCCCTTGTTCAGGCGAGTCAGAATGTGTGTCAGATGGTTAATGTTTTGACTATCGCCTTTAAATGTTTGGGGAGATATGGAACTCTGACTTCAACAAAAAGTCCATGGATGAAACTAATAATGAAGCAGGCTCCCCTCAAAGTGGTCAAGATTAGAGGTTTTCAAGATGACTGCACATTGATCAACAGGCTTATTTGAGCTGAGAAAACAAAAATTGTGAAAAAGGGCCAATGAACTGTGAGTTGGGGTGAAATTCAGTTACTGGCTAATAATTATACTGCCTGAATGACAGCCAAGAAGAAACTGGGAGAACCCAAGAGAAAATCAGCCAGAAAAAGAAAAGCAAAAACTCTGTCTGGGAAGAATCTTTCAAATTTGTTAAAGCAGTTCAAGTTTCAGCTTTAGTACAGGAGAAGGTTTCATTTAAATAAATGCACTCAGAAGTGTTTAAAATAAATTAAACACTGAAGGAATATCTCATGTGAAATAACAAAATGATGGAAAAAAATAGAAGAAGCTTTAGCTATCAATTCAAATGAACTGAGGCCACTCAAGAACAGCTGTTTAAAAAAACAGAGTTAAAAGACAGACTACACAGAGAAAACCTTTGTTCTGCTGTACCAGAGAAACTGGAAGTAACAGAACACATTAATTTTATGAAAGTACAGATAAGCAACTGGACTAATGTTCAATAGCAGGATCAGTGAGCACATTACAACTACGCTACCAAGCTGGTCATGAGAAAGCGGCCAATACCTGCAAGATCAAGGATGCAAATATGGCAGGCAAGAGAGTTGTTCCTCTTAAAACTGTGGACGAAGAGAAAAGTATTAAAAATTGTGGAGATCAGAGTGTTTGTGGAAAATGATTATTCAGAGTACACCAAGAAGGAGAGAAGCACATTAATCTCAGCAGTCAGGGAACATCAAGAGGTAGGTGTGAGATTCAAGCTCCTGCAACCTGCTATATTAAGAATATTTTTTTTACTTGAGGATTTGAGGATCAAATACATTTTTGATGAAAAACAGGGTAAGGAAGAAATAACATTTATCCAACAAAGAATAAGCCAGCAAGCAGAAAGGGAGACTGCTTCTCACTCTTCTGGCAACATTCATTGAGAGATTTTGCCAATAAAACCTTTTCCAATGTGTAAAGGAAAATGCCTGAAAGACAGAAAAAGGACATGAACTGTGGCGAAAGCCAGGGTACCTTTTGGCTAGGCTAGCCAGGGTACCTTTTGGCCCTAGGGCCAATAGCCTAGTACCTACCTATGAACTGACTAGAAGAACTAGGGCACCTTGGTTTTGAAACACTGACTGGTTCAGGGAGATGGTGATGATCAGGAAGAACACCAGTAACACTAAAATTATTGAATAAATGGGAGACTATAATGCTTCAACCACTAGATTTAGGAATAAATGTGAAATGTGGTTTTGCAAGAAAAAAATGGCTGAGAAAGACTGAAGTTTAGTGTTGACTGCATTTAAACTGCTGGGTGAACTGTAAGGTACATACATACCTCCACTTTACATCATTAACATTTAGGAGGATACTGAAGGGAATGAAGATGCAACTGTAACTAAAACAGTTTTGTTCTTATTAATACTTGCATTAAAAATGTAATGTGAATTGCCTGTTATACAGTAAAGCAGTTTTGTATAGCGTACAGACAGTGGTGCGTCAAATGTAAGGTGGGGAAGTCTCATTAGTGACTGCTTAATATGTTAAACATATTAAAGCAAGCAAACATGACTACTTAGTTATAAGATCTATAGACTTTACATTGTAATAACAAAGGCTGGATAGAAGGAAATTAAAGTTAGGCTTCTGAGGTAGGGGATGGTGTGTAAAAAAGTTTCATATATTAGAAAAGTAAGACAATTTCACTTGTTTTTACATAGACAGATTTCTAGAGTAATGTCCTTGGTTTATGCCATAGACACTTTTTTAAGTAAATAGGCTTTAAAAATAAGAATTAAGAAAGGCACAAAAAATACGTTTCTTGTATTTACAAAGTTATTGGCTATTTTTCCAAAGTCTGCCAATGTTGCATATGACTGCAGGAAGTTTGAACAATGTGTTCTGAGTGAAATTTGCAAACATTATTTCTGCAACAACACTAGCAGTTCTTTTACATTGCTGACTGCTTTCATTTGGAAAGGAGCTGTCTGCAGGTACACTCAATCAACCTTAAGAGCCTGGAGCACTCTTTGCTGAAAAATGTAAGAGGAACAGTGTAACTAACAATGAGAGAGTACTAAGCAGTTACATGAGAATAAAGCTTAAACTGTGGGAAGTCAAAATGTTGTTCAAGTAGTTGCCTCCCTTGCAGCCTTACTACTTCAGTGCACAATTTATTTTATATAGTTAGAGGTAGTCAATGTCTTTTTTCTTAGGGATAAAAGTCCACGTTTACTTAAAGCATGCAAGCTCTTTTTCACATCTGGAAGAACATTGATTAGAAAAGGATATCAATCAGTGTAACTGGCAACACAGGCTGTAACATGGACTTTAGTATGGGCAACCTTAATTTTTGATTGGGTAATGCTTGTTTGTAGTCATCATTTTGGGGCAATTGCTCCTACCTGGAGGGGCAGACTTAATTTCTTGAAAATGCACATAGTTTTTTGTGCTTATTCTACATTAGAGAGGAATTATGGTGGGGTTGAAAATCTATGTAGTTTTTGTTTAAATATTTTCATTGAAAAATAAAGCCTTGAAAAGGAAACATAGGTTCAAATGGCAATGAGAAGAAGGAACTGCATAAAAGATCAGCCTGCAAACACTAGTGTGTGCATTTAAGCCAAATGTTGGAAATACACATTCAAAAGCACTGTTTAACACCTTTAATGAATTATCACTTAAAACACAAGCAAACATACTTTTATATAAAATAAATCAAACAATATTAACATGTTCCCAATTACAAACATTATACATCACACATTTGCTCTTTGTATAACTATCATTAATACACATTACATAAATTGATCACATCCTACCTTCCCTTCAACCTCATGTCTCCTCCAAAAGAGTATTCTCTATATATTGCTCGCACATTTTTCTAACTAACTTTTACCTACCCTTTTCTATAAATTCCACTTAAGATTTCTTTTTATCACAGTTACAATATTCAACACTTCAAATGCAGTTGGCTTAGACTTTGATTTCCATTTTCTAGTAACTTTTTTGGCAAACACCAGAATTAAACTTAACAAGACCTTAGTATGCGTAGCCAATTCAGATCCTACTTTATGAAAATAATATTCTGTATGGCTGCTGTCATCCTCCTTAAGGACATGCATTAAAAATTCCTCTCTCTCCATATTTCCATATGCCTCTTCACTGTTTTGTCCTTCTCCCCTCCCAACTTGTGTTATATATTTGATCCTTAATGATGCATCTCTAAAATATCCCTTCAAATCAAGTAATATTAAGCCATCTTGTTCTACTGAAAGGATCAACTTATCCCACTAGACTCTTGGCCTCTTCCCCAGAAAAATTACTTTAGCTCTTAATTATTGTCCACAACTTCTTCTTTTGTTGCTAAAACATTTCTGACCTCTATATAAAACTAACTGGACTAAAACATTTTCACTGCTTGTGTCTTGCTATCCATAGCAAAAAAAGAGCTTCCAGTTTCTCAGTTTTTGAATTATCGTTTAAGTCTCTTCCCATGTATCCACAGCTGCCATAACAGAAGCCTTTTAATCAATACTCCTAAATACTTCATTTTGTCATTTCTCTACATTTATAGGTATTGCTGAATCAATTAATCTGTGGGTACATAGTTTACAGCTACAGCTTTTGTTTTACCTTCACACAGTTAAAGGACCTATACACAGCACATGCAGAAAACTATACTTCAAAGTAGAAAGGGATGATGTTGAAACAAGGGGAAGCTCAAAAAACAAGGAGAGACTGGGATTATGGATGCAGGCCTTTAAGGAGAATAACAATACTCATGCAGAATATTACATCTGTAAAGTAGCAGAAAGTATTCTACGAACTGAGCCAACATGGGAATGGAGAAAGGACATTCTGCAGACAGGGATGACTGCAATTAGGATATAGAAAATAGGGGGCTGGAATTTATTGGATAAGACTGCCAAAAAACAAGGTACTGGCAGAAAATAACTAGAGAGGGAAAAATGATAAAATGGGAAGATGGCAAGTATTTATTTGGACAGCAAGCTGGCGATTGCCTTCCCTGTTAAGGACTGATATCAGAGTACAGGCAAAACAAAAGAAATAGAGGGGTCCTAAACGAAAGACCAGCACTGGTACAGTTTTTAGAAGAATCTAGAACAGAAGCTGACATTAAAAAAGGAATAATTAGTACTGCATATAAAATCCTGCATGATAACTATAAGACTCAATCAAAGGAGGTTAGAAAGGATTGGGAAGAGAGACTGGATAAGTAATTCACAAAGAAACAATGGGAGGACATATGTATGTCTCCCAAATATGCACAGAATCTAGAAGATTTAGGATTTTTGCTTTGAAATGTTTACAGAGATATTTTTAAACCCAAAGTAGACTCCAGAGAATTTTTCCTCAGGTAGACAGCAAATGCTGGAGGTGTGACGGGGAAGAAAGAGGTAACTGGGAACATATTTTCTGGGAGTGCTGTGAGTTGGCAGACTTTATGGATTCCCTGCGGGATGTACTGTTGGAGATGCTAGATGGGTGGATTGGTGAGATTAGGGAGATGATTTTTCTGAGCTATGATACAGAATCTGAATTGCCTAGACATGGTAAGGCCTTGCTGTCTCTAATAATGGTGGCTGCCAAAAAAATCAATTGCTAGAAAATGAAAATCAGACTCTAAACCAACTATATTAAAAGTAGTGAATAAAGTAACAGAGATAAAAAACTTGAATTGAGATCTTTAGAAAAAGGTAGGGGCAAATTACATTGGGAAAAATTGTGGGAACAATACATATAGGGGAGGAATGAGGTTTAAAAGAAGGCAGGACTTAAATGAGCTATGTAATGTTTGACTGAAAACGACACTGAGATGTCCTTTTCTGGTTCTCTGAGGTACAAAATAACATTGTCTGCACTAAAAGCAACTTTTTTGATTACCACACCAATTATACCCTTGAATTTCTGAACCAATTATTTTCTTTGCAAATGGCTCTAAATATAACACAACTAATCAGAAAGAAGCCCTCCCACTTTAATTCTCCACAAAACCACACTGATCCTTATCTATCAATGCTGGCAGCACATTTGCTATTCTTTTACCTATTACAGACAAACACTATGATCATAGTTTAAAACTGAAATGGGCCAATATGAAGCTGGGTCTGATAAGTCTTTGCCGTCTTTAGATATTACAGCCAGTACAGCTTTCTTCCAAGCTGTTGGTGCTTCTCCTCCTTTTAAAGCACTGTTAAACATAACCTTCCAGATCTTTATCACCTTCTTCCCTCCTAGTACCCAAGATCCTCCAGGAATGCCTTCTATCCCTGGAGACTTTCCTGCAGATTATACATATCACCATCATCTCCTCCCATCTTAACCATTAATTTTTGAGTCTCACCTACCTCTAACCTTGGCATGCTTAAGTCTTCCATAGATATTTCCATTTGTGCTCTTTCTTGATCTCCACATTTCTCTGTTATACCTCTAAGGATCACTGGATATTTTTCTTGTTCTAGGCTCCCTAACTTTGTCAACAATCATTTCTACTTTCTGTAGCTTAAGTCGTTGTGCTAAAAGTTTTTGTGCTCTTGAGTTAATATCAAAAACAGTTTAACAGCAGTCTTTCTAAACTTGTGTATTATCTGGATACTCCCTTATTTTCTCTTCAGCACTCTGCAACTGCTCATCTTCTTGTTCTGTGAGATTTCCCTTATTCTGCAATACTTTAACCTTTGTCAGCCCCTCTAAATAATTGATATTACTTCTTAATCATTTTGTCTTTTTCTTTTCTTTCTACTTTATTTTTAAACTCCACTTTCATTTTACCCCACTCACTAGCTATAATTTCTGAAGAAATGTCCGCCTTCCCTAATAACTCAAATTTCTACTAACCATTCATTAAATTCCTCTCTTTTTAACACGTAGGTGGGGAAGTGTCAGTGTCTCATTTTTACTTCATTACCCAGGATTTTTATCTTACTTGTTATTGGTGCAAAGTTAATGGATGTGTATTGAAGTTTTCAATTAAATGCACACGTTCCTGTGAAATATTATTTCTGTCTAGTCTAGCTCAGTTATTCTAACTTGGGGAATAACATATAAATTCTCTCAGAGTTCCTACTACTGAATTCAGGTCTCACATACCAAATATTTTCATAAATGTCTTCAGAACTCTACCCTCTTTTGTTATATTTTCCCTTCTAGGTCTCACAGATACATCCTCACTGTACAAATTAATTTCCATTACCACCTATAACTAATACTCCCTGCTGAAAGCTGGTTATTTCTCCCAAAATAAGCTGCATAATAGCAGTTTTAGGTGGAATATAAATATATATCAACACAATCCTCCTCCATTTCCAGTAGCCCCTTGCTACCATAAATCTACCATTGTTATCTTTCCCCCTATTCTATCACTATTGGAGCTTCTCTAGCAATTAGTATATGTACTTCCAGTTACTTTTATCCCTGATGTTCTGCTAAATATCCATCCCCAAATCCTTTACTTATCAAATTCATATGCTCACTTCTTTCCAACTGTGTCTCCTGTAGCATCGCTATTTACAGTCTGCATTACTTAATATAATTCAATACTCTTACCTTTTTCTGTATACCAGTGAGGCCACTCCCATTCCAAAATAATACAGACAGGGAAATCCATTATGACAAGATGCCATTATTCCCAGCTATTATATATGACATCTTTTTAAATGTCTACTTTTAGCTTTTGTGTTACACCCACCCATGAATGTTTGGCAGGTTGATATTTTATACAGCTGTTTCCTGTTATTTCCATCTGAACCCATGTCACATTTTACAAGGTAATTTATTTTACTGAAAATCCTCATTAATACCTAGATTACTCCAAAACTTACTTAAAACAAACACAAAGAATTATGTATATCTTCAAATAATGAAGTTTAGCCCTCCTGATAGGAACAATTGTCTTAAATCAACAGATACACCCAGATACGTAACCTAAAATTAAGGTTATCCATGCTAAAGCGCATGTTACAGCCCATGCTCCTTCTTACACTAACTGCTGTTTGTTCTTGTCTAATTTTCAATCCCCTCTCAGATTTGAAAAACAACTTGTATACGTTCATAAAATATTAACTTTTAGCCTCAAGAAAAAGAGTATTGGGTATCTTTAAATAAAACTGAATTATACACTGCTTTATTAAATGCACTGAAGTATTTAAGTACAAGGAAAGCTGCTATCTCTTAATCAATTCCAATAATTTAAAACTTTATTTTTTAACAAGATGCTTGCCCTTTTAACACCAAGAACTCTTGGGATCTATTGCCTGCATCTGAAATTAGTTTATATCCATGGAAACATAAGAACAGAATGTACAATTCCCTCATACTCCTCAACTCACACTGGACATGTATTTGCTAAAGGAAAACGTTTCATTACATTCACAGTGTTCTCTTATCTTTAAAGCTCACATGCTTACACAAAAAACTGTTATTAGATTAAGCAATGGGCATTAATCCATTTACCTATGTAAAAGTAAGAAAAAAAAAAATCACATTTTTGCATAAATTATAATTGGTGCATCTTTACTGCCCATCTCCTACCTCAACAAATTAACTTTAAATATGCTTCTGTCCAGCCTTTTTTCTCTTTGTACACTGTAATGCCTACATTTCTTAAAACTTAAAAAGAAAAAAGTCCTAGTTTAATTTAGTAGATTTATCACATGCAACCACTGAAAATGTTTTATTATACAGCATGCAATTTATATAATGAAATATTTTATACAAATATTAAGAACAAATATTGTTTTTACAATTACTTTTCTTTCATTTTAGTATCACTCCAAACATTAATGACAAAGTAGGGTATATTTCTTTCAGTCTCCCCATAAGGTTGACAAAGTCAACAAAAGTCCAGTCTGTCTCAGCCATTTGTTGCTGCAAAACAGGAGGAAGAAAATCATTGGAAAAATTAGGAGGTGCAGCACCCAGCAGGACAAAAGCACTCTCGTTAAACTAAACAACTCAGAGGACAAACAGAGTCTCTACCAAGGCCAAATTTGAGGTAAGTTTGGCCTCCCAGGCCAAGGACAACCACAAAGCATTCTTTAGCTATGTCCACAACCTCAAAAGTAATACACAATTGTGTGCAGAGCTCACTGGAGCCACCTATACTGAGCCAGAAGATATAGCAAACCTCCCAGATAAATTAATTTTCAACTTTACCCCTCTCTCCCTCTCAACCGTCCCTCAGAAAATATCAAATATAACTCCCCTACCTTCCCTCAGGAAATATCATCAAATATAATTCCCCCTACTATCACTAGGGAACAGATCCTTAATGCTCTCTCTAAGACCAATAACACTGCATCAATGGGCCCAGACAATATCCCAGGATGCCTTCTAAATAGCATGAAACATGACCTATAAGGGCGTCTGGAATTTCTATGTAACTGTAGCCTCCAAACAGGTTTCATGCCTCATGAATTGAGAAAGGCAACAGTCATCCCTCTGCACAAAGGAGGGCCATCTACAGACCCTGGAAACTACAGATCCATATGTCTCACTAGTCTTGTATGTAAAGCCATGGAAAGAATGATCACAGAGATGATCAATAGAGATATAGTAAACCTCCAGACAATGGATCCAACCCAGTTTGGTTTCGTCAAGGGCAGATCATACCTACTCAACCTGATGGACTTCTTTGAGGTCACCAAAGTAATGGATGAGGGTAAAATTGTTCACAATGCCTACCTTGACCTGGCCAAGGTATATGACAATACCCCCCTCGGGCATTGTTGACAAACTCAAGAGGTTAGGTACAAACCCGTATGTCACCCGGTGGATAGCCAACTGGCTCACAGACAGGACCCAGGAAGTTAGAATTGGGGAGTCCACCTCTATAAAGAGGCCAGTCACAAGTGGAGTCCCACAGGGATCAGTCCTTTGGCTGCTCTTTTTTGGCATTTACTTCTCAGAAGTCAAGGCCAATGTTAGTGGTCTCTGGCTAACTAAATTTCCAGACGATTGCAAATTAGGAGCTGTCACTGAACCTCACACTGACACAAATGTTCTCCAGGAGGGGCTGATACAGACAAACAACTGGTATCAGAGCCATGGACTAAAACTAAATGCCAAGAAAGGTTTACTATGAAAACCTGGAAATGCACCTGGTCGATTGGACTGTCGAAATCAGGTTTTCCAGGAAGCTAATCATCGAACCTTACAGTACTGAAGCCTGAATATCGATGTCCAGACAGCACATTTAGGTCAAAGGGCACATTTGTCAAAATGGTGAATATCGAACCCTCGACATTACCATGGTTCAAAATGGGGGTTGAAAAATGTTTTAATCTGCTCTATTCCGGTTCGATGACGTGATGACTTGACCGGTTGCATTTCCAGGTTTTCATAGTAAACCTCCAAGAAATGCATAATAGTATCCTTTGGGAAGTCATCCATCCCTGGTAATTATCATATTGACAAAACACCCCTTAGTAATCAGGGGCTTAAAGACACTCATGGATAGTAATGTAGCCTTTGAAAATCATCATGTGTCTACAGTGGTGAGGAAATCATTCTACATTGAGCAACTTATAAACAAAGGTATGGCATCTAAGTCCAAGGAAGTCATTGTTCCACTGTATTCAGCATTCATCACATCTATCATTGAGTACAATGCCTCCTTTGACATGTACCTAACCAGGCATATCCAACAACTGTGCCAGTGGCACAGGCTAAGCTATTGGGAATAACCATAGACTCCCACCTAAAATTTGATAGTCATCTCAACTTAACTATTAAAAAAGTACATGCCAAACTGGGATCACTCTACTGTATCAAACCATTTCTTACCAACAACACAAGATAAGCCATTGCTCGCTCCCAACTTCTATCCACCCTACTCTATGTATCTCCCCATTCTGACTAATCTCAACAAAACTGAACTAAGAGAAATGGAAGCCTGCTATAACAGAATTGCCCACTTTGCTGTAAATTGATCATATACAACTCATCACTGTACTGCTTTGAGACAGCTCCACTGGCTTGAACTGCCCAACCTCCTAACCTACAATCAGCTCTGTCATTCTATTACCCCCCCAATAAGTGTCCTGCCCTCAAAAACCTAGTATATCACTCAACCAAAAGGCCTCTTAGATCAACGAGCAAACTACTACTAGAAGTCACCAACAGCAACAATAGCTTTGGAGACACACTATATAGTAGTTCAGTGGCTAACAAAATGGAACTCTATCCCCACTAGCATAGAAAACACATCGTCCAAAGCCTCCTTTAAAAGCCTCATTAGGTACCATCTCAAGCAAAGTTGGCAGTGCCATGACTGTTCCCCACGCTAGTAAAAGTGGATAAGGCACACATACTAAACCTAGATACTTGATAATAGTTTTCACTCTTACTCACAAACACTGGCTAATGTACAATATATGTACTGTACCTGTGTACTATGTATTTATTCTACCTATGTTCCAAATTTCAGCTGTACACCACAAATCTATTAATTACCTTTATTTGTAAATTAATATTTTCTTGTTTGTTCTCTCCACTGTAACTGTTGATGTGATGCATACCACTGTAAAAACATGTCTATTGATCATGTCTAAATATCTAAATGTATCTGTAATTTTCTATGGGGCCTCTGTTGAAAAAAGGCCTTTTTGGCTCGGTCAGACAACCCTGGTTAACAAATGTAAAATAAAAATAAAATAAACTGGAAGGTCCTGAGAGATTCCTCGCAAAATGAATACAGGATGCAAGTACAATATCCTGTGCAGACCACCTCAAGGCCATACAGGCTTTTGAGGGGATATCTATGCCTGGCATACAGGTCATTGTCAGACCCCACACTGATGGACCTCCTGCATATCCATAAAACAAACAGCACCAGAATTACCCGTTCTAAAGACTTGCACCTTGCCTGTGATATAAACAGGTCCTGCTGAAGAGATAGGTATGTATCCCAGATACTATTATGTCTATGGGACAGGCTCCCCATCCATGTGAAGCAGAGTTCCTCCCTAACCCAATTCAAGTGCAATTTGGACAACTGGATGGGAAACTGGAAATTCATCCCTGGTTTGGCATCTGTGTCTCTAATGGATACAGGTAATCTGTAAATGGCTCATCTCCCAAACCCCTGCTTACACTTATCAAGGGTATCAGAACTTGTTAGAGATTTG
The DNA here is from genome assembly GCF_019279795.1 of Protopterus annectens. Taxonomy (NCBI): domain Eukaryota; kingdom Metazoa; phylum Chordata; order Ceratodontiformes; family Protopteridae; genus Protopterus; species Protopterus annectens. Next base: position 1,701,221,734 of record NC_056729.1, on the reverse strand, counting down.
GAATGCATGTCTAGCCTTAAAAAGGCTCTTGTGGACATTAGCCTAGTAAACACGTATGAACCTATGAAAACCATACTTCACAAATGTGACTGATAATTTACAGTCTCACATTTAGTCACTAATTTCAGTGTTGCTGGTCTTCTTCATGTTCATCTCCATCTCCCAACCCCAAACTCCGGTTCATGTCCGAAGTACTCCTAATTCTTCGACAACCCCTCTGCTTTTTTCAGTCTTTCAAGCATTTTCCTGTGGAACACTGGAAAACGTTTCACTGGCAAAGTCTCTCTATGAGCTTTATTATCAGAAGAATGAGCAGCAGAGTGCCCTTCTGTTTGATGGCTCACTTTGTGTTGGGCAGGCATTTACACTTCCCCCTTAGACTGTTCTACACCAAAAATGAGTTTGATCCTCCAGAAAAACACATTTTTTAGGCATCTTGATACAGCAGCTTGACTCTCACCTGCCTCTCATCATTCCCCGATTGCTGTGATAAATTTGCTTCTCTTCTGCCTGATGCACAGTAAATAATCATTTCTCACAAACGTTCTACTGTCACTAATTTTAATAGTTTGTCCTTCTGTCTCAGTTTTGTCAATCAACTATTTCTGCTAGTATAATTACATTTTTACTAATGCAGGTCTTGGCTGCTATCTCATGGCCATGTTTGGAGCATACACACAAAATGTGCCCTTTCAAGTAACAAAATCCTTCTGTGGAATACTAGTCCAGTTGCTTACTTGTGCTTTCATAAAATTAATATAATCTGTTCCTTCCAGTTTCTCTGGTACAGCAGAAAAATCTCAAGTTGTCTCTGCATGATCTGTCCTCTAACTCTACTATTTTTTGAACCAGCTCTTCTTGAGCAGTCTCATACTCATCCAGCTTTTTCTTCATTTCAGCCTCTGATTCTTGCAATTTCATGAGTTCATCTGAATAAATGTTTGAGGCTTCTTCCATTTCTCCAACCTTTTGTTATAGGAGATGACATAATCCCTCAATGATTCTTCCCTGTCAGTGTTTTCTGATTTTTCTAACTGATTCTCTTTCAGGCCCTCTAGGTTTCTTCTTCACTGGCGTCCAGGTAGTGCACTTACTAGCCAGTATCTGAATTTTATTAACATTGGCAGAATCATAGGTAGGTACTAGGCTATTGGCCCTAGGGCCTATATAAGCCTAGCCAAACAGTACCCTGGCTTTTGCCACCCAAGAAAATTATTTTCCTGTGCCCATGTCAAGCAGAGCCACAGAAGTGATCCCCAGGGTGAATTTCCTATCTCCCATCCAATCATCAAGATTTTTCTTGAAGACTGCTAATGAGGAGCTTTGTTTGATACAGATAGGTAGTTTGTTCCAGAGTATGGGAAGTCTCTGAGACAGGAATCTATCCCTCCAGCATGTTCTGTTTATTGTGGTGATAAGGTTTAGGTCCCTAGAGTGTGTAGCTTGGAGCGATTGGAATTTCTTTACGTGGAGCATGTCCAGCAGCTCTGGGTTTGACATAGCTTTGTATGTTAGGCAGAGATCGCCTCTGAGTAGGCCATATGTGATGGAGTAAAGCTGGAGTTTTTTTGAGACGGTCTATGTAGGGCATCTGTTTGAGGCCAGTAATCCTCTTTGTGAGGTATTTCTGTGGCCTTTCCAGTTGTTGTAGATGTATTGTGAGGTACATACCAAAAGGGGCATTTTACTCTATAATGGGTCTAGTGAGTGATGAGTAGAGGGGAACAATGACCTCTTTTTTCCTGGCTGAGAAACCTTTTGTGATGAGGTGTGCCACGAAGAAGGATTTCCTGACTACTGTGGCGATGTGATTATCAAAGGAGAGACTACTGTTCACCTGTGTCCCAAGGTCTCTTATCACACTTTCAGTGTTAAGTAGACTACCGCCTATGTGGTAGTTCATGGGTACAGAGTTTTTACCAAAAGGGATGACAATGCACTTTCTGGCACTGAGCTTGAAGCCATGGCTTTGACACCAGGCATCTGTCTCAGTGAGGCCCTTTTGTAGGATGTCCACATCATTAGGAGATTTGATTATGGCTCCTAGTTTGCAGTCATCTGCCCTTATCCCTCATTTTCTTTTTTCACACTAGAATAACTGAAGTCAAGCTGTTGATCAGTGTACAGCCATCTTGGAAGTTCCATTAAAAGAACTGTTGTGTATAATAAGTGGGAATAATACCTTTTTATCAAAATAGTTGCTCCATCCATACTATTAAGGAAAGTAAATGGCCTTACAAGTATAGACAAAATGCACAGAGCAGTGAATTATATTACAAATTTTAAGGTGCAAATAGAAATGATGCAGTAGGCTCATTTAGATAGAAATGAGCATATGAATTTTACAAAGAAATTACTTTAGGATGAACATTCAGAAGAATAGCAGGGATAAAGGTGAAGGGAAGTAATTATGCTAAACAGCCCCGACAGTGCTAGAAAAGGGGATAAAAGACAATGCTGATCAATTTGTGGTAGTAATGGGATACTGGCAATAGAGGAGTACTATACTGGCACTTATTTATATTCAAAAGCAAAATCCAGCCAGAAACCATTTAGGGGCAGAATCTTAATTAAATACATGTTGTACTAACATTTCATCAGGGTCATGAGAGGGACAGCTTATTCAACAGGCATAGAAGTCTTTGAGATATGAAGTTATCAAGTTTTGTGGTATTGCTATAAATGTTTACTGAGGCTGAGTGCACTCTTGAATTAAGGCCACATCAGAAGTAATTTCAAGCACAGGATTTCAGAAAGCGGAGGGTCATTTAATGCTTATATCTCAGAGACACGTTGTGTGCTACACAGACGTTCCAGAATCCTGACTACAGTACAGATCTCATGAAGTTTAGACCACAACTACCTCCCATTACCTTCACCAAGTGACATGTTCCCTAAGCAAAGAGGCCAAGATGCCCCTTCTCCAGGCCACTCATCATCCGTGTAAGTGGATGACAGACATGAACTTGAGCTCCACGGCAAGTGAAGGACAAGCTCTCTACAAGGGGGAATAGGATGGATGTCTTTCAAATGAACTCTATAAGGGTGTGAGAGAGGCCTGACTTTCATTTCTTTTACTGTCTGACTGTGTTCAAGCAACCACCTAAGGCTACACATAGCACCCTCCTGCTAATCCCTACGCTGGATACTTTCAACCACTGCATTATCCTCCTAGTAGTGAATTAGGCAAGGAGCCCTTGTGTTTATTTTTCGATACTGCTGAGAGCAACAGAAAGTTTAAATTAAGATTACAAGAACATGTTAGGTATACTAAACATAATAAGCTTAATTGTCCTATTGCACATTTTAGTAGCTTTCATAATTCTGACCCTTATGATTCAGAATCTACTGTTTTAGAAAAAGTGTATTCTAAATATATTACAGATCCGCTTCTTAAGAAGTTGCTTTACAGGAAATCTCTGTTAATTTTAAAATGTAATACCTTACTCCACATAGATCTGAATGCTGAATGTAATTGGAAGATTTTAATTTGATTGTTTAATTGTATAATTCACTAATTTTGAAGTGTATATGAGCTATAAAATGTGGATTTGTACTCATGGTTTTACTCCTTGAAGGCTATTGTAGCCGAGGTGCCAGAGTGTTATTAAAGTCTCTTGTTTTTCACTTTGAGTTGGTTCATTTGGCTTTGTAGTTTTAGGCAGGAGTTTCTCTGACCAAGGTGAATCACTGTACCTTATTGGTAGTCAGACCAGACAGTAGACATAATGTCACTGTAGGTCAAAGCTCATTATTTGGAAGCCACAAAAGCACTTAGAAGGTCTTCACGTATTGAATATGCGAACATAAAAAAACACATGGCCAGTGTTTAAACTGAGCAGGCATTAAAAATGAACTGGCATGGCCAGAGGCCAGTCTCTCCTCCTGCAGTGCATCCCATCTTTGCGTGAGCTAGCACAGGCCACGTGTGGCCCCAAGAAGAATTATTTCACTACAAAAACTGAGAAAATTGAAAAGAAGACCAAGTTAAAAGCAGATCCATCAAGGGGGATCCTTTATACTAGACTGCAAATGTAGCAACACCTGTCATTCATTTATCAAAATTAAGTGTTACCAATGCCAAAAAAAGCAATCACTAGAAAATGGAAATCAAAATCTAAACCACCTTTACTAGAAGTAGTGAATACAGTAACAGAGACAAAATAACTGGAACTGAGATTGTTAGAAAAGGGTAGGAGCAAACTACACAGGAAAAATTGGGAATTGTGGGAAAATACATAAAGGAGAGGAATGAGGTTTAAAAGAAGGCAGGACTTAAATGAGCTATGTAAAGTTTGACTGAAATAGATTAGGTAGATAAGTGATGCACAATTGTATTTATTTTACATTTGTTGACCGGGATAGTCTGACTGGATACATGTCCATTTTCAGTGGAGGCCCAGGGAGAAAAGCTCCAAAGGAAGTAATACAGGCAAAACTGACATAATATACAATAAAGAAAAGCTCCAAAGGAAGTAATACAGACAAAACTGACATAATATACAATAAAGAACAGTTTCAAGCAATTTAACACAGTCTAATAGTCACACGGAGTGTAAGTTGTATAATCTAACATGCTTATCGTCTGGTTAACTAAGTTACAATACAGTAGATTTAAATAATAATACAATACTGGTTCAGTGTTTGCAACTGGGAGTGTGTCAGTATGGTTTGTGATGTAAAATGATTGCAACTAGGATTGTGTTGGTGTGGTTTATTTTCATTTATATAATGTATGATTGCTTATGTCAGAAGTGATGTTTTAATAAAGATGTTTCTTGTTTTAATAAAAGCGGCAGAAACTGAATAATTTATGTAATGTTGCTTAGGTTATATGGCATTTAGCAGTATATGTGAAACATAATGTTAATTTTTAACCTAATACAGTTTGATTACGTTTATATAAATGTAAATGTGCCTGTATCACAAGTGATAATTCAATAAAGGTGTTAAAAAAAAAAAAGCTCCTTCTCTCATTTTGCCCTGCTTTATTTTGTTTTCCCACTCCATTTAGTAGAACTTATGTCTTAACATAACTTGGCATCTGTGCTGTCCATCTTCATTCCTCCTCATGAATGGGTCTCAGATGTGACCCTTGGATATGGCTTGGCCATTTCTTCCAGACTTGGATCCAACTCTCAAGCTCCTCCCTTTACCCATAATGCACTACACCCATCCCAGCACCTCAGATCAAGTTTGCTTATTCATCCTCCATAGATTTAAGGGACAGGATAGAGAAACATGAAAGATAAAGAGGCAATGGAGGCTCAGACAAGGGACACAAGCAGGAGGATGGTTGGGTGGGAAAGTCAGGAGGAATGAAGATGGACAACACAGATGCCAAGTTATGGAAAGACATAACTTTCTAATCTGATGCTGTCCTCTTCATTCCTTCTCATGAATGGGTCAGAGACCCCAGCTATATAGTTCCTGGGTGGCCCACGTGGAAGGATATGCCGGAGTAGTGTTGAGCCAAAAGAAGCCCTGTTTCTAGATGGATTCAATAGAGAATGTTGAGTTTCTGAAAACTCGACTTTCATATGCCCGAGACCATATGCTTGACTTTTCAGAAACTCGACATTAAGAAATAAACCACAAAAAAAAAAAAAAAAAAAAGTCACACACATCATTAATGCAGGGGGGGCAAGCTCCCTTGCACCCCCACCGTGTGGGGGCTGCGCCCACCACACTCCCCCTACTTAAATATACCAACTCAAAGAATGCACTACAGTGGAGAAAGGGACATCTCCTGTTACGTGTTGTATGCAGAAGCGCAAAACAGGAGATTTCCGGTTTCCTCGCTACAGTGCAATCACGGACATAACATTTTCAGGTAGGAAAGGTGCAGGGGGTCTTGCCCCCATACAAAAACAATATTTATTACTTTTTTTTTTTTTAATTTCTTCTTCAATGTCAAGTTTCTGAAAAATCGATCATATGGTCTCAACCATATGAAATTCGAGTTTTCAGTAACTCTACATTCTCTAGTGCTCCCTTCTACATACCACATTCAATTTGTAGTGCGTAATGAAGGTGGCTGCAGCATAAATATCATCAATGGAAGTTCTGGATTAAAAGCAGAAGACATAGCCATAGATCTAGTAGAATGCGCCCTTGGAGGTTGAGGTAATTCTAAATCTCTCTGAGAATAAATGAAGGCGATAAAGTCAGTGATCCATTTGGCCAATGTGATCTTTGAAACCGCCTGACCCAATTTGTTAACAGAAAAGGCTACGAACAGTTGGTCTGACTTCCTGTGCTGTTTTGTTCTATACAAATAAAAACATAGCTGCCTAAGAACATCAAGGAGATGAAGAATGCACTCTCTTTTATCAGAAAAATTGGGAAAAATACTGGCAACTGAATAGATTGGTTAATGTTACTTTCTGTAGCTGTTTTGGACATAAATGAGGGATTAGTACAGAAGGAAACTCTATCTTTACCAAAGATTATGTACAGAGATTTACAATATAACACCTGAGCTCAGAAATACTTTTCGCTGAAATAATGTCTACTGACAAGATAGTTTCCCATGACAAAAACCACAAAGTCACAACTGGCTGCAGGTTCAAACAGTTTTTGAGTCAAACTCTGCAGAACGACAGTGAGGTCCCAAGGCAGGGAAAGATCTTTAATGGGGGGCATCAATAAAAAGATACCTCTCATAAATGCTTTGCATAATTTAAAGGAGACAAAGGCAGGGCTTGACTAACTGTGTGAAAATTAGAAATTGCAGCTAGCTGGAGTTTGATGGTAGAAAAACTCGCTACTTGTTCAAACAGGGTGTTAAGAAAAAGTAAAATATCTGACACTGGTGCAGAGAAAGGATCAATGTTTTTGCTGGCAGCCCAAACAATGCCATCGGAACGTTTGCTAGCAGCCCTTGGAACCAAAGTAAAGAGGGGGAGGTGGTCAGAACCTGCTCAGGATCTTCAACCTCCATTCGGAATTGGACCCAAGCTGCCTAGGGCCAAAGCACCTAGGGGAAGAGACAGCTCAGACAAGGATGGAGCCAACCTCAGTCTCCCAGACCTGGTGCAGACATCTCGGCTCTGAGATCTGCTCTGCTCTCAAGGAATAAGAACTTGACTGATCAGGGGCACTATCGGACTTGAGGAAGATGGCTTCCCCGGGGCTGACTCTGACACTCTCTGGAGTCCTGAAACTTAGGCCCTCAAAGCCAAGGGCCGGATTGGAGAAGGAGTCCTGATGGCATGGGCCAGGTAGATCACGGATCTGAAAGGGGACAGAGCAGACACTACCCCCCATCTGAATCTGGGTCTTGAGGTATTTCTCATCATTCTGTCCATGTCTGCCTCAGACCAGCTTCTAGAGGGCCTAGAAGAAGCCAACTACGGTGGTCTGGAACAGCCAGGCTTTGGTGAAGGGGAATGCCCTAGCCGACTTTAGAGGCCTGCTTCAAGTTCTCAAAGCCACAACCCTAGGATCTGATGCTGGGGCAGAAGGAAAAGGAGAAGATATGGTGATTATCTCAGTCAGATTTGAGGAGGTCTGTGGATCCAGTGAGGCAGTAGACTTCTTCTGATCCGAGGAGGACAGATCTAAAGTTTTCTTGGATTTACATTTGGGCTCCAAAGGATCTCTCAGGAAGGCAAAGAGAAACCTCTTCTTAGGCCCCTTGGAGGAGGAAGACAAAGCCATTGAGGGGGTCTGAGCCTCGGATGCTGAAGAAAGACGAAGACCCCTCAAGATAAGCTTCTTGCACCTGTCTGCCAGCATACACAGACTGAAGGACACACACACGTCACAATTCACCTGGAGATGGTCTGCACCTAAACAGCAGATACACTCCTTGTAGGCATCTTGATTGGGGATCTTGCATCCACAAGAAATGCATCGTTTAAAACCTGGAGATGGTTTGTCTAACATAACAGCTGAATGACAAACCTGACCAAAGCCTGCCAAAAACAAAAACATGCTACAGCAACTGTCTGCGCAAACTGAATTCTGCCAGCTAACACACACACACACACACACACACACACACACACACACACACACTATTTAAGACTAGTTCTAAGAAAAACTATGATAATTAACAACTGTAACCCTAAAACACACTTCACCGCAAAAAAAAAAAAAAAAAAATTATACATATCTATATAAGGATCCCTATCAGTTGATCGAAGTTTCAAAACTTCGAAGACCATATCTTTGCAGTTTTGAAACTTCAAAATAAAAATAAAAAAACAGTAAAATAAAACAAAACAACTTACCTGTACATTTGTGCAGGAGGGCAACCCCCCTGCACCCCCACACCCTCTGCTACTTAAATATACCAACTCCGAGATCGCACTACAGTGAGGAATGACAAATCCTGAGTTCTGCGTTGTACGGCGATTTCAATACAAAGTGTTCGAAGTTTCAAAACTTCAAACATATGGTCTCAGCCATATGGTCTTCGAAGTTTTAAAAATTCGATCAACTGATAGGGATCCATATATATGTATAATAAGATGTGCGTCTGGAGCGTTTCCCCCTGGGCCTCCACTGAAAATAGGCACTGCCCTAGTCAGGCTTTCCTGGAAAACAAATGTTAAATAAATATAGATATATATATATATACACACAAACACACACACATATATACATATATACACACACACACACATACGCATTTATATATATATATATATATATATATATATATATATATATATATATATATATATATATATATACCTAAACCACCTTACCGCCAAAAAACTTTACAAGAAACACTATAAGGAAAAAACTCTAACCTACAAACTTTTAAAACTAGAAACTAACACACTAATGCTACACACGGGAGTAGCACACTATTAAGTTCTAACTATTAAAAATTGAAAAAACTGACAAAGGATCTCAATTGGAGAGAGAGAGAGAGAGAGAGACCAGATCTTCCGTCTGGCTTTGAATGTGGCAAATGAGATTCAAGTTGCTGGGGTGGGTGTAGTGCATTATGGGTAAAGGGGAGGAGCTTGAGAGTCAGATCCAAGCCTGGAAGAATTGGCAGAACCAGATCTGAAGGTCAGATCCAAGACGGATTTGTGAGGAGAAATGAAGAGGACAACATCAGATCGTGTTACTACAACAAAATATAAACTGTAAAATAAATAAATGAATATATAAATTAATAATCAAGGGCATTTTTGAGAAATTCTGTATAGTGAAATGTAGGCAGCTATAAAACTACTGCAAGCCCAAAAGTACAGTTTTGTACCTACCATAAATGTAGATGTTCGAAGATCCACATTGCTGCAGTCCTTACATATGGGTAGTCCGCTGTCCTCGGTCGGCCCGAATACCAAAGTATTAGGCTGACGTCGGTCATGGGTGCTCAGATCTGACATCAGAGCGTCAGGGTATAAAAGCGCATGACCGACGTCATATCCTCAGTCTTTTCTTGCCCCAGATGTCAGAAGGCCTAAAAAGAAAGGCCACAGCCCAAAAACAGGATACCTCCCAAAAACATGCCCAACAACCAGCATCACCCAGACCATATAGTCTTGCCAAACTACAGAGGGGAAGGAGGGAGGGACTGCAGCAATGTGGATCTTCGAACATCTACATTTATGGTAGGTACAAAACTGTACTATGTTCTTCATCTCACATTGCTGCAGTCCTTACATATGGGTAGAATCCCAAAGCAGAGGTAAAGGGAGGATGGCAAAATCATAAAGCATTAGGGGCTGCTAAAATGCCCTGTAAAATAGCAGTGGCAAATCCAGCCCTAGACTTAGAATAAAGAGGAAGGTGGTAATGTTTAGAAAAACTGAACTCCAAGTGGCTGCTTCCAAAATATCTTTTGTAGCTACCCTTAGAAAGGCAGTAGAAGTGGCAGTAGCTCTAGTGGAATGAGGTCTGATTCGCCCCGGAATCTCCTTACCATGCTGGGAATAACAGGAAGAAATACAAAACCAATCCATTTAGAAATAGTTTGTTTTGAAACAGGTTTTCCCTGAGAACCCAAAGCAAAAGAAACAAACAACTGCTGAGACTGCCTGAACCCCTTGGTTCTGCTCAAATAATAACGCAACTGCCTGTGAATATCCAAAGTATGCAAAATCTTCCCCTTTATTTTGGGGTTTGCATAAAAAGTAGGCAAATGAATAGTTTGGTTCAAGGCCACACTAGAAACCACTTTAGGCATAAAGGAAGGATTAGTGCATAAAGATACCCTATCCTTATGGAAAATCAGGAAAGGTTCCACTGCCATAAGGGCCTGTAATTCAGAAACCCTTCTTGCAGAGGTAATGGCCAACAAAAAGCAGTCTTCCATGATAAATACTTTAACTCGGCAGTACCTGCAGGCTCAAAAGGTTGTAGAGTAAGTTTTTCCAACACAAAATTGAGATCCCAAGCAGGAGTAGGAGCTCTCGTGGGGGTCTTATGTTCTTTGCCCTGTAAGAAATTGCTTAAACAAAGGATGAGAAAATAAAGGAGGGTCACAGTCATAGTGAGCAGAAATGGCTGCAGCATGAACCTTTATCGAGGAGAAAGACAAACCCTTGTCCAATAACTCAGTAAGATATTGAAGAGAAACACTTAAATCAGGCTTGGAAACATCAAAGTCCTTCGCTTTGCTCCAAATAAAAAATCTCCTCCATTTATCAGCGTAAACTTTCCTTGTACTAGGCCTTCTGGCCTCCAAAATAACATTCAAAACTTGTTGTGGAAGCTGAGACCCTCCAGGGTCTAAAACAGAATATGCCAGGCTGTTAGATGCAGAGACTGAATCTTGACATTGAGGAAGTGATTGCCCTCCTGAGACAAAAGATGCGGAATCAAAGGCAGAGGCCATGGAGGCTCCCGTACTGAACTCCTCAGTAGTGGGTACCAATGCTGTCGAGGCCAATCCGGCGCTATCAGAATCATGGATGGCTTGTCTTTTCTGGCCTTCAAGAGTACCTTGGGAATGAGAGGCAGAGGTGGAAAGGCATAGACATGAAGATTGCTCCAACTGAATGATAGGGCATCCACCTTCCAAGCTGTGGGATGAAACATTTTTGTGCAAAACTTTGGCAACTGGTAATTTAGTGGAGAAGCGAACAGATCTATGTCTGGAGTTCCCCATAACACTGTCAGCTTTTGAAATACATGAGGATCCAGTTTCCACTCGTGAGGATCCACTATTTGTCTGCTCAACACGTCTGCTAAGGAGTTCTGTGCTCCCGGTAGAAACCTTGCCTGAAGATTGAGGTGTAAACTGAGAGCAGTCTCCCACAAAATCATCGCTTGCCTGCAAAGAGGGTACGAATGGGTTCCCCCTTGCTTGTTGATGTACCACATGACAGTAGTGTTGTCTGTTTGAATCAACACCTGCCCTGGGTGAAGTAAATCCTTGAAAGCCATCAATGCAAACTGGACTGCTAACATCTCCTTCAAGTTGATATGCAAATGTTGAAGTCTGACAGGCCACGTGTCTTGCACCCATTTTCCATTGAGGTGTGCTCCCCAAGCCTTGTCCGAGGCATCTGTCGTTAGAATCTGACCACAGAGAGTCCCTTGTTTAGGTGACATTCCTGCGCCCACCACAAAAATTCCTTCTGAATGCAAGGTATTATCTGAATGACAGTGTCTAGATCTTGGCAGTGTTGTGTCCATACATTTTTGAGATACCACTGAAGCTTCCTCATATGCAGTTTGGCATTGGGAAGCACCAGAATACAAGATGCCATGAACCCCAAGGCTTGAAGGACTGTCCTTGCAGTCAGCCTGGACTGTAGAGACATTTGATGGAAATAAAGAGAAAGGCTCCTTTGCTTGTCCGGGGTCAAAAAAGCCATCTGGGAAGCTGTATTCAGTCTCACACCCAGAAAGCACATGTCCTGAGAGGGTACTAGACTGGACTTTGTTTCGTTCACAGAATACCCTAGGCATCTTAACACTACCATCACATACTGTAGATGATGAAGAAGTTCGTCCCTGTCTTGTGCAATAATCAGGCAATCGTCCAAATAAGGATAAATCTGTATTCTTCTTAACCTGAAAAAGGCTATCACTGGAGCCAGAACCTTTGTGAACACTCTGGGCGCAGTAGATAAGCCAAAGGGCAATGCAGAGAACTGATAATGTAAATTTCCAGCCAGCGCAGGTACCTCCTGCAACTGAGCCTGATAGGAACATGAAGATAAGCCTCTTTGAGATCCAGAGTTACCATCCAGTGATCTTTTCCCAACAGAGGTAAAAGCTGTTGTAACGTCAGCATCTTGAACTTTGGAATGTCCAGATAAGTGTTGAGGATAGATAAATCCAAAATTGGTCTCCACTTTCTTTGGTACTAGAAACAGGCGAGAATAAAACCTAGGCCCACTTCTGACAGAGGAACTGGCTGTATAGCTCCTATTTGAAGAAGTAAAGAAATCTGCTTGTGAGCCTCTATCCTTTGCCGAGGAGGAACGTCTGGCATGCCTTTGAAAGGAGGCAATGTATGGAAATAGAACTTGTAGCCTCGGTTTATAATGTCCAATATCCATTTGTCCTGGGTGACTAAAAGCCAGTTTTGCTTGAAAAGTGCTAACTTTCCTCCCAAAGGAGCTGCCAGGCAAGAAGAATCTGGCAGCTGAAAATGCAGGTCATTGGGCCTGTTTATGAAAGGACTGGCCCCTGCCCTCACCTGCAGATTGTGCAAGTGAACTCCATGTTCTAGGCCTGAATGTACTGTGAGCTCTGCCCCTGCCACGTCTAGGTCTACCTCTAGACTGAGAATCAGAAGAAGGGTACGTCCACCCCTTAGTAGGCCAATTTCTACTAAACTTTGGAGGCTGCACCTGCAAAAAATCTTTAACAGTCTGCATAGACTTAGCCTTGTCTTCCATTTTCTTCAAAACCGACTCCACAGGGGGACCAAACAAAACTTCAGACTGTAAAGGAGCATCCAGAATTCTAGTTTTAACATGCTCGGACAAATTCTGATCCTTAAGCCAGGAAGAACTGAACCAGTGGCAGCCACCCTAGAAGAGGCCTGTACAGCATCAAAACCACACTGCAAGGAATGCTTACCCACCTGTTCAGAGACATGTACTAAATCTTGCAATTCTTTACACTCTATGCCCTCTGCCAAAGCATCCACTTTAGATTTTAGCTGAGAAAGGAGGAAATTCTGATACTTCAACATATGAAACTGGCAATTTAAAGCCCTCATTGCTAAAGTAGAAGAGGTATACACCTTCTTACCCCATCTATCCAAAGCTCTAGCTTCCTTATCTAGAGGAACGGATTCTTTACAACAGAGGCTCTAACACCCTTAGGCCCCTGACTAATAGTTTCTGGGTCCGCCCTAGGACTCTTATACAGATATTTATGAGCCTCAGGCACCCTGTAATACCTGTCCGGTTTAACTGGCGCAGGAGGCAAAGAATCTGGATTAAGGGAAGCCTCCGAAAACATCTTGAACAACATCCAAAACAGGAGGAATAGCCAATGGTCTATGCTGTGGTAAAAACAAGAATTCCCTAAGCCTCTTCCGTGAATCAGAGAAATCCTGTCCTTCCCACTTAAAATGCTCCCTCATGGAATGCAGAGTTTCTGAAAATGAAAAATCCTCTGGGGGAGAAGCAGAAGGAGTGGAATCCTCTACATCAGAATCCGAATAAGGGAGAAAATCTTGAATATCTTCAGCAGAAGACTCTGAGTCATCTGAGGCCTGATCCAAACTTTCCAACTCTGGCTCCACCCTGGGCCTCTTATCAGGAGGGGGCATAGAACCTCTAATTAAAGTAATCAAATCTTCTGCCATTTTAAGCATGTGCTTTTTAGGCACAGACCCAGAAGTACCTGGAGTGACACCAGAGGAAGGCAAAACAGACCTGCCTTTAGAAGAAGCCTTAGAAATAGTAGCAGAAGGCCTAACCACCCTAGGCATAGAAGGGAGAACAGTAACCTGAGAGGCCCCTTCAGCTTGACCTGACTCCTGTGAGGCCACATCCTACAAAATCAAAGTTTCCCCCTGAGAATCAACAGAAACTACAGAAACTTCAGCCGGATCCACCTGTTCCACTGTAGCTTCTACAGGACCGGCGTCCGAAACGGACGAACCATCCTGTCCAGGTTTCAAAGATTTGTCTTTGCGCAGCTGGGTGGAAGCGGGCGGGGGAGGATCCGACGGCATATTATAATTACACCGCTTACCAAAGACTAACCTAGCGCAATCTAACCTTCGTTTTATGGTGCGCTTATTAAACCTAGCACAAAACCGACACCCGACTACGTCGTGCTCAGGTCCCAAACAAGGAATGCAAAGAGAGTGATAATCGCGGTATCTGTTTCCCACAAGAAATACAATTATTCACTTTTTCTGACATCCGGAATTAACTGAGGCAAGAAAAACAAAAATATTAGCCCAACTTGGTTTCGGTCTGAAACTCAGAATACGAAAATTTCAGAACGCCGAACGGCACTTGCAACGCTGCTTCTGCATCGGACCATGCGGCAAAAAAGACTGAGGATATGACGTCGGTCATGCGCTTTTATACCCTGACGCTCTGATGTCAGATCTGAGCGCCCATGACCGACGTCAGCCTAATACTTTGGTATTCAGGCCGACCGAGGACAGCGGACTACCCATATGTAAGGACTGCAGCAATGTGAGATGAAGAACATTGTGCGCGCATGTGCGCGCGCACACACACGCACACACACACACATCAACCTTTCTTACACGGTTTATATTTCGGCAAACCAAATTCATGTTCCTTGTGGTTGTTGGTCTACCTACTGCTGCAAAAATGAAGCACAATATGATACTCCTTGACTGTGATTTCCTTGGGTTTGTGTCAAATCACTGAATGTCTAATTCTGCAAACCTCTATTCATTGAGATGAAAAGAGTGAACATTCCACTTAGCGAATGTCTCTTAAGTGAAAATTAAAACACTGAATGACATCAGTTGGCCAGCTCCTAGCAGAAGGATACATACAGTGTTATTATGTCAACATTTAGCAAAAATAACTGCATACATATTATACATCAAACATCTCATTACACCTGTCAGTATGCCCTGTAAATATAAAAAGATAATATTATGTCCGATACTGTTGTATGACAGCGTAAGTGTAAACTGAAATATCAGGTATGACAGTTAACTACGTAAAGGTGGTATATTAGTAGTGTCAGTATGAGCTTCCTAGGTTTGTACGGCAGTATCTAAAATGCTATTATAGCTGAAGCATCATAGGAGGTTACTAGGCTATTGGCCCTGAGGCCCTTATAAGCCTAGCCAAGCCAAGAGTTTAGCCCATGTGTAGACAAGTCAGCACCCGATTCCCCTGTCCAGCAGGGACACGGGTGGAATCTCAGGGGTATATTTTCTGTTTCCCATCCAGTTATCTAGGGTGAACTACAAAAGGGGTAAAGAGGTACTCTGCTTGATGTGGAGGGGGAGTCCCTGGGACACATCTGCCCACCAACAAGTTCTGTTGATGTCACAGACTAGGTTGAGCCTGGTGTGCAAGCTACTCAAGTGGAGCTTGACTTGCGGATATGCAAAAGTCCCATCAATGTGGGGTCCATGATCGCCTTGTATGCCAGACAGAGGTCATCTCTGAGGAGTCTGTATGAAACTGAGTAGAGGGATAGGGCATTTAGCCTATCTGTGTATGGTACATGTTTGAGGCCCTGGATTCTCTTGGTGAGAAACCTCTGTGGTCTCTCCAGCTGCTGCATGTGCTTTGCGAGGTACATGCTGAAAGGGGCGTTGTACTCAATAATGGGCCTTATAAGGGAAGAATACAGGGATGTTATGACCTCCTTGTCCCTGGAAGAGATACCCTTACTTATAAGGTAGGCCATGTAGAAGGCCTTCTGTACAACGGAAGCAACATGGTAGTCAAAAGTCAGGTTACTATCAACCTGGGTGCCCAAATCCCTCACGACTAATTGCGTGCTTAGGACGTTGGTATTAATGTGATAATTTGTGGGGATGTCACTCTCCCTAAAGGGGGATGATAATACATTTTTTTGTTTTCAGCTTGAGGCCATGTTTCCGGCAACAGTCATTTCTGAGACCCTCTTGGAGGATGTCTGCATCACTACGGGAAATTATGCCAGCACCCAGCTTGCAGTTATCTGCAAACCTGGTCAGCCATAGCCCACTGGTTTTGGCATGCACCTTAGAAAAGTATATCCCAAATAACAGAGGCCCCAAGACCTAACCCTGGGGTACACCAGTTGTTACATGTCTATTGCTTGAGGTGGTTTCCCCTATTTTGACTAGGTGTGTTCTATCAGTGAGTCAGTTTGCTACCCATCGGGTAACATACAGGTTGATGCTTAGCTGAGAGAATTTATTATGCATGAGTGGGGAAAAGTGTCAAAGGCTTTGGCCAGATCAGGGTAGGCAGTGTGCACAGTCTTCCTCTCATCCATGGTTCTGGTGACTGTCTCAAAGAAGTTGACCAAATTTAGCAGACATGACCTCCCCTTGACGAAGCCAAACTGTGTGGGATTGAGTGTTTTGAGATTGCCAATGTCTTTGTTAATGAGGTCCATGATAATCCGTACCATGGCCTTGCAGATCAGGCTAGTTAGGCTGATGGGTCTATAACTTCCCGGATGGGTTGATGCTCCATCTTTGTGTAAAGGGATGACAGTGGCTGTCCTCCACTCAGCTGGGATGAAAGGGATGACAGTGGCTGTCCTCCACTCAGCTGGGACAAAGCCAGTACTCAGGCTTTGGTTGAATAGGGCGCCTAATGGTGCTGCATGTTCCTGCCTGAGTTCATGTAGGATGCAGCCTGGTATGTTATCGGGTCCCATGGAGGTTGTATTTTTTGCCTTTGAAACAGCAGTGATGACCTGTTTCCTAGATATAAGGGGAAGGGAGCAGGTACTGGGGATGTCCTGATTTACTGATGGGAGGGACAGAGGGGTGAAGTTTTTGCCAAATCTGTCAGCCAGCAAGTTTGCTATATCTATGGCATTTGTATATGTGGTGTCCTTTACCACCAGTTCTGAACAAATCTGGGTGCTTCCTTTGAGGTTGTGGACATATGTGAAGAAGGACTTATGATTGTCTCTAGTAGATGTGGCCAATTTGGACTCGAAGTTGCTTTGGCGGATTTCACCAGTGCTCTTATTTGCTTGTTCAGGCTAAGGAGACATTGATTCCAATTGGACACCTGCTTCTTCTAGGTCTTGGACAGCAATTTTTTCCTTTTGTTATAGAATTTATTTATTGCAGACATCTACCAGACAGGTTTACTCTTCCTTACAGAGGATGACTTAGTCCTGTCGGGTATTCCTGATTCCATGCATCTATACAAATGCTTGTATAGTGCTTTGGTGTAGTTTTGGCTATTGGTGCCAGTTCCTACGGGGGGGGGGGCTGTGCAGCTGTTTAGACCATCCCTCAGGAGGCTGTAATCAGCTTTGGAGAAGTTTTTATGTCTGATCCTAGCTAGAGGCATGTTTGGGGAGATGGTGACTTCAAAGGTGACCACTTTATGGTTGGATCTTACCAGGGAGGATGATACTATAGGGATGCTGCAGTGGTTACTCATGTTGGTTAATACCAAGTCCAAGATATTATCAACTCTTGTGGGGGTACTGACTAGCTGATCCAAGGCATTTGCACTGACAAAAATAGAGTAATCTCTGGGCATTTTTGTTCTGGCATGAAAAGTTCTTCCAATCTATGTTTGGAAAGTTAAAGTCACCCAGGATCAGGGTAAAGGGTTGAATCTTGACAGATTCGAACAGGTCCAAGTAGGCGGATTTGGCATCTTGAGTCAGATTTGGGGCCAGTAGTTAGCTATGATTTGAATAGGGGTCTTGTCAATGGTTAACTACACCTGGTGTGTCTCCTGTGCGTCATACTGTTTGACCAGCCTGGAGGTGTGCAGGTCTTTAATGTATATTGAAGCTCCACCTCCTTTGGCTTTACTGCCCACAGTTGGGGGTCTGAATGTGTGATAGGATGAGTAACCAGGTCATACAAAAAAAAAAAAAAAAAAAATCACCTCACAGAACTTTCCCAGTGTGTTAAGAAATCTGTGCAGTACTATTAAGTCTCAAAAGAACAAAGATGTGTTGCACATTGATGGCTATTTGTATAATCTAGAGAAAGTAGTGAAAGATAAATAGTTTTGGTGTTGTCATTTAAAGAATAAAGAAAAGTATAATTCTGCCTTGTGCATCATTAATGGTATTTTATTTTTACAGCAGTCTTTGTTGAGATAAATAGTGTTTCACATTTAAGGGAGTGTTTTAATATATTTGGTTCAATTGAAGATGTACTGAATTTTCACTTCTTTACATTTCTAGGGTAGTATTACATAGCTCAATAGTGTAGTGTGTACATCATGTAAGGTAACTATAAAGGGTGTTGTTTTCTGTTATTTTTTGTATCACCGAGTTATTGTCACGTTCGCAATGTTGGCCTACTATGGAAACTCGACAATTTGAAATTTGGTGTTGTTCACGTTCACTGAATGGCATGTTCACTGTTTTTCTCTTGATGAATAGAGGTTTGTGGAATTAAACGTTTGATGATTTGACAAAGACCTGATTTCCTTATAGCTTACAGTTATTTAGCTTACTTCTCTCAAGAATCCCACCATCTTCTAAGACCAGCGACAGAGCAACCTTTGCAAAGCACTTATTTACTGGTGTGCAGACAGGATAAGAAACTTAGAGGGACAAGACATTTAGCATCTTATTTTTTGACTGGGTCCAAAGTTTTAATGCCCACTAAGGACACAGGACAGTAAACAGCAACAAAGAATTGCTACAGGAAACTGCCAAATGATGTTACCTCAAGTGCAGAATGTCACAAGGGGCTCCCTACTCCATACAGGGAAGCATCTCAAAGGTAGCATTGGGTTTTCCCTCCCCAAAGTACTGTACACAGATGGATTCAAGGCAAGAAAACAATCTACCAGTGCCTTAATATTCAGTGAATACAGTATTCCCACATAAGTTTATGAAGCTAACATTTAAAGTTCTTCAGCCAGCTCCACTGCTATAAGCTCTGACTTTGATCCAGACAACTGGAGTTTGACTGGCAGGTTAGATACTTGTTGGAGTTGGTGTGGGGGAAGAAAGGAATGATGATGCTTTTAAGACTGCTCATCTCTCTTCCTGGGGATGGGAAGGATCTGTGCTCGTAAGGATACACTCTGATGTAGAATCTACAGTGGAGACTACAGATCATAATAAGATGGCTGTCTGCAATGGAGGCAGGGCCAATCGATTGTGTCATGTAGAGTTGTGACATGCATTGCAAAGGCCCACAGCATACCAACCCCTTCTATGCAAAGGGTCTATGTTAAATCATCGAATGCTTAAAAAAGTGAACGATGACTTATCGAACCCATGTAAGCAAAAGCTTACAATCTCAAATGTTTAGAACAGCGATTTTTTTCCAAGGAAAAAAAATCACTGTTCCACAAAACAAAACAAAAATTTTTTAAATCATTACATAAAGTGGGGGCCTTCGACCACCCCCCCCCACCTAAATATACCAACTCCGAGATCACACTACAGTCACAAAAAACAGCAAAGTAACGGAAGTGGCAAAGCAATTTATTTCCCAGGAAAAGAATTTGCTTATATGCCGTTTTGCTATTTTGCGTTTTCCTGCTTTCAAGTTCGATCAAGACGCATTCACAAGAATGCATCTTCGATCATTTAATAGGAACCCTATGCAAATTTGTTTATGTGGGAGTTATGGCTTTAAAACAAACCAACAAACAAAAAACGGAGGTCTGGCTCAGTGATAGCTCCCCTCAGTTGGTTCTCAACCAAAAAAGAGGAATGATTAGGCCAACTGTTTGAGAGAGGGTCTGGAGACTGGAAAGCAGCAGGGCTAAAAAGAAAGCAAAAAAAGATAATATATGCTGGCTAAGATTAAGATTACCTGGGTATAAGTTCCACTTAAGCTTACATTTTGTGTACTACAATTTTCCTTCAGCTACATAATTCAGTAAATCATTTCATGCACTTTTCAAAGTGAGCTGGGTATGTATCTTGCCACATCTCTCACCCAACCACCATTAGTTTCAGGCTTTTCTTGCCAGGTCCTTCTTTGAGCACCTCCACATCTACTTACTATGCAACCCTGGATATAACCCTTTATAGGGTTGGCCTCATAACTTCTTTCTGAGAGAGAAAGCCTTATGGGTTAGTCTAGGGTAAGAGCGAGAATTCACAGAAAGAGTAATGGACAGGGTGCTGGGAGCAATAATTTTGTGGCAACCATTCAGAATCCCCAACAGAAGGTGTTATGTGCAATGATATCAATGCACATGACATGTGCACCCAAATGTTGTACACAGGACATTCTGTCACACTGCTCGCTGCAACCTGTACTGGAGGGAAAGTCAATAGACTTTATAAGAGGATGCAGAGTTAGTGGTACACTCTACTCCTTTCTCCTAGGACGAGAGCTCGCTAGAGGCCATTTCAATCTAGCCCCCACCTTTCGCCAACATCTTCTGCTCAACAGGTCGATTCCTGAACCTGGGACAGAAGCAACACAAACAGATGCATTTCCTATGTGCTAAAGGGTTGTTACTGCACCATTTCCTACTGCTATCTCTTTGGTTTCATATTTACTTTTGACTGCTCCTATATATATCCATCAAGGTAAGAAAAGCTTCTTGCAGGCAAGACCTTAAATTCAGCAGATGATTATAAAGAAGTATTTGAAAAACATGCATCATTTTTCAATTCCTTACCTGCAATGGCCTGCACTCCTACACGCAGGAAGCCCCTCACTTCCCCCTTCTCACTAACCACAGCAACCCTGTGAACAAGGGGCACTGGATACAGCAAGTTGCTCAAGTAGACAAATGCTCTGGAAAGGAAAAAATATATATACATACCAAAGTGAGTATTAGTCTGAAGTTCATAAAACACACAGCTTGCAGCCTCATATGTAAGATACTAAAAATGCCAGACAGCTTGTACTAGAACTTGGTATTCTTCTGTGCCAAGAGAAATGAGGTTAAAACCACAGATGAATACTGAGCTGTTTACACAGAGGAATACTCTCTTCCCCACCCCAGTACAACTTTATTTAAATGGTAGTTGCAGCATTCAACATTATGTACAACAGGTTAGGCCATAAGTCGCTGATAACGGACAACCTGGCACTTTTCATCAACCAATGTGTAATGTAGTTAACATAAAATTAATCTTTCATTATCTGTTCTGTACCCATTATTTAACCAGACAGATAAAGTACCTGTTCTTATGCCAAGGCAGAATTATAAACTATTTAACTTTGATTCCTTCACCCAGAAGCCCAGTAGTCACAAAATCATTCAAAGAAGGGAAAATCAATTATTTCATTAACTTTTCACTAACTTGATAGGGAAAAAAATTGTAGAAATAACACAGTTTCTACTGGCAAGGAAGTATATTGTTTGTCACTAATGCTTAGATTTAATGCTGATCTCCAAAGGGAAAAGTTGTGGCATATTAATGGGTTCCAGACCACAGAGTTCCATTAATGTTTACTTCTGCTCATATTTCTGAGGGACAAGATGTCTGTATGAATACTGATGAGACCACGAGTAGAGTGGTTCACAAAGCAAGACAGTAATTTCATTAGATTAACTGCAATGAAAACAATGTTTATTTATCAGCAGTCCATAAAAAACACAACTAAGAATGATGCAGTACACTCAGATGATTGTTTTTAACCAATGAATTGACACTTAATGCCTTTGCTCAAAATGGAACATATGTGCAAAAGATGGTGGAAAGCAAAAAACCTGAAGGGACTGAATAAATAAATAAAAATAACACAGAAGCAAAAGTTAAGCCTCAAAAATGATAAATCTTTTGCTAACAGCCAAGCAAATGCGAACTAAAACTTGTGATATACAATGTTATGTATATCAAAAAAAAAATCCAAATGAAATTTAAAAAGACAATAGTGTAAGCTTTTTCAGTCTGCTCAGAGTGGGTAAGCACAAAAAGGCAAACAAGAAAAACCTTTCCAAAAGAACAGAAGAAAACATGACTTCATAATTCCTGGTTTCCAACTTCAAAGCCAAAAATGAAGGAAAAATAGCAAAGGGTCAGCTGGAATACTCAGGGTTTAAAAGAAAAATAATTTTAGCAGAAAAAAGAAAGCATAATGGCATGTGAAAGACAGTGAAAATATCTGAAATACTGTTTCTAATTGATTTAGGCAACTTATCTTAAAACACTGAGTGCTAGAGTGCATAAAGACTTTCTGTAGGGGTGCATCTATTTCTAACTAAAGAGAGTGGTTGTAAGTACCCATAGCACTCTTACATAAGGCAGCAGTTGCTCCTATATATGTATCAGCACCACTGGAGTTTGGACTCCTAACAGCAACAGCTTTGCTGACCCTGGTTCTGCATCTCACAAAGAAGTGCATATATATGCCTACAACCCTTTTCTTAAGCAGACTGAAGAAGGGTCCAACACATCAGCAGTAAGATTGGTGAGGTAAAATGACATGTTCACAACAAAACTAGAAATGAAATTTAACAAACAGAAAAACTGCCAACATAAAAATTATAACAGCCAATGATGAGCAGGCTCTGCTACAGCACACAAAACTCCTGTTTCAGAGTAAATGTACAACTGTGAAAAATATAAATTTTGATTTGAAGAAAGAACCATTACAAACTTCTAAATTATACATTTCTAGCATGCTTTAGGAGATGGCTAAAGGGACAAGCTCTTTTTTGTGCAGTTTGCTCTAAAATTATACATTACAGAACTGTTCAGCTTTACTAACCATAAAATGTAATTTATAACCACTGTGCAAGAGAAGCAACCCCTATACCAAGTATTACACACAAGTACAATTAAGAAGAATATTTGTAAAGAGAATTTGACTAGACTTTAATAATGTGAGACATGTTCAGCTGGCTTCTGCTGTAGGACATGATGACAAATGAGTTAGGACTAGTTACTTTCATTGGCTTCTAACAACAGATACCAGATCCAGTTTAACATTCAATATTCCCTCTCCAGAAATTAAACTATACTTATCACGCATACTTATGTCCACATACACCCAAGTGGTCTGCACATACCACAGAACAGCACTACAGCAGAAGATTCTGGCCAAGCCCCTTAAGAGGGAGTTAAAAAAAGAAAGAAAGAAACAATAAAATCGAAACACAAATGACGACAACTAACTTAAAACATGGATCAATCACATTAATTAAATGAAATTAAAACCAAACTCACTTTTGCAGAAATCATTAAGATCTGAAGGTAGTTGCCAAGCAGTAAAACACAATTTGTTCTATCTAGCTTTACTATTTTATTCTATCTGTGTTTTAGTTGGCAGACCATATAAAACAGTTTTAAAAAAAACATGCCTTAACAGCAGAAATTTAAGCCAAAGTCATGCAATATGCAGGAGCAGTAACTTCACTGACAATCGTTTCCCAATCAACCCAGCACATGGAGACAAGGAGTCTGGCAGTTAGTGCAGAGGATTCCGGCTATGAGCTGTTAACAAATTGCATACTGTAGTCCAGAGTTTGATTCCCTCAGCCTTCATCTGTCTACTGTACAAGCCTGAGTAAGTCACTTATGCAGAGAGCACTCTGAGGCAACTGAGAAAACTGGTGTAGACTCCTCAATGGTCTCCTGGACTTCATAACTTGTCACTACCCATGAAAAAAAATTTGAGCATGCAATCTTACGTGTCAAAATTGAGAGTATGTCAGAAAGCCAAAACACTCCAAAATACCAAATGTTTCTGTATTCTGAGAAAGTGTATGTGCATGTGTACGTTTGTATGTGTGTATGTACAGTACTACTAGTGCTAGGGTTGGGGAAAGGGCATGTGTAAGGGGTGCGTATAGTCTTGTTTAGTGTTATGGTTTGGGTTGAAGTTACAGTTATTGTTAGGGCTAGCTCATGAGTAAGGTACTACAGGTAAACAAAACACTGTGCAACAATTTTACTTACGTGTGCCAACTCTAATTCCAGCCACAGGCACAATGCTGATCCTAACACTATGCACACAAATTACTTCAACACTGTTTATATTTGTGGCATTTCTGTTTGCCTTACAGACTTTTTCCCACCTGTTTTGTGAAATTTAGGGATTGAAGTAATGCCAGTTTAGTGTCATGCACTCATATATAAATATTGTTTAATATGTCAATGTGCAGAAACATTAATCCCAGTTATACTGATCACTGCATGTTGACAAACCTTAACTGACCATTCAAATGACTGAAACCACAGTTAAAAAAGGGAAAAAACCCTAAAAGTAAAAGTAACACCATACCCACTGTCTGCATAGTGACCCTCTTAGGTTTTCATAAGGTCATGTGCAGGGCTGACTCCCCCCATCTCCCCCACACCACTTTACTAATGTGTGGTGACCCTAACCCTTTCCATAGCCATGTAACTAATCCCAGCCCTACACTATACCTTCCAAAAACCATTTCTCCTAACAGTTCCACTACACAATACACACAGTCACACTTCTTATACACTAGCAGACACACAACACAAAAGGAACCCCCCTTACCAAGCCCTTACTGTAAATCACACATACTCCAACCCCTAAAGTTGAAACTTCCTATACATAAACAAACATACAAACACAAACTATCTCCTTACCTAGCCATCATTTTAACACTAACACACAAACACTCCCATCCCATTGCATTAACAAAACACTCACTTACCATACCCAAATGTACATCCCCTACAACAAATAACCAATTCAACAAACATCCGATTGACAAATCCAACATTAGACAACTACAACTTTTAACAAAATCACCTCAGTTGAAAAGTGAATCCTCGACAGAATTAACTGCTACCACACACACACACACACACACACACACATCAGTTTTACATTAGTACTCTGTAAGAAAGTTCTACCTTCAATAGCAAGTTACTTTATTTCACTTATAACAAAAAAAACATATTACACCACATTACAATATATACACAGATTGTGCATTCAATCAAAGAAAACATAAATGCTTTATAAAATAAATCCAGGTTATTCTAGGTTGAAAAGAAAGATCACAGTAGCGAGATCATGATCTGTACATGAAATACTTCAGAAACTACAGTATCTAAGGATTTGTTGGAAATTCTCTTAACAAATGGAGGGAAAATCTATGAATTACTACTATTACACACCTGAAATGTAGAAAGTGATACCAGTAAGTGTCCATTGGAATAAATATTTACTGGGTTGTTTTCCTGCCTGAGTCTGAGTGACGTCCTCCTGTGATATAGCTGCTTAAAGCTGTTTTAAGTGTATATTTTACTGTTTTTGCCTTATCTTTTAAAAGAAAAAATTCCTTGTTTCCCGCCTTTCTAAGCTAGTACAGTCCAGTTTTCAGCTAGTGCTGAATTCAGGGCTGTGATACTAGTTTCTGAGTTGCCCATACTTTACTTGGACAGAATGAAGTTTCTCTGTTCACCTGTGAGAGAGGGGAGCTTTAAGCAACCTATCTTTCCCTGGAGAAGTGGTTCCACCCCAGAAGTTAGTAGTTTATTGGCCATTTTGGGCTAATTTCTATCTCTTTCATTTCTCTACTATAAAAAACGCGTTTGCACGGTTTTGCGCACCGGGCAGTGCTGGTTAGCTACGGTTAAATTATTCCCGGCTCCACTAAGTCTCCTCTTCAGTTTTTCCTTTGAAACTAGTCTAACTCTCAACCTAAGCACTCAAAAAGCATCTTACAGCCCAGCACTTGCTCAGACCTAATAGCAAGCACTAATATACCCTGACACTGATTGCCCAGCAGGGCAAGGCTCTTTATTCACCCCTCACCAACCAAGCGACTAAGCAGCTCACCCTACTATTCAGGCATGACCAAAGGGCAACTTCAGGTGCACTCTCCAGTCCAGCTGGTGAATCTGGGTATCCTGAGGCAATGCTACAACTGCCTCATGTTTACAGACATCCCTCTCCTCCTACCACAAAACACTAACATATGCGAGAGATGCAATTATACAGCAAACTGGAAGCTAAGCTGTCTCCACCCAAGACTGGAACAGACAGTCAAGAGGAGAAGGTTAACACTTGCACCACACCTCCAGCCGCACAGTGACCTACTAAAACAGCAGTGGCAAAAAATACACAAAATCATACTTAGAGGCTCTAAATAAAAACCTGCAAAAGCATCAGAGACCTCCAAAGCAGACACCCAAACAACCTGCACTTTCCGTCACAAACCACACAACACACAAAACACAAAATCAGTGTGCCACACAATCACAGCCCTTAAGGCGAAATAAAGTACAGTTGTGTACACTTACCATAAATGTAGATGTTCGAGTGTATTCACTGTTGCAGTCATTACATTTGGGTAATCTGCTGGCAGGTTGCCCTCAGTCGGCCTGAATATCAAAGTCTTGGGTCCTGCGTCGGCTTCTGTCTCCTCTTCCATGACGTCAAGTCGTCAGGGGTATAAAACATGCAGCCAACGCCATTTTATTCAGTTTTTCTTGCCCCAGATGTCAGGTGCCCCCCCCAAATGGGGAGCAAATATATATATATATATATATATATATATATATATATATATATATAAACAGCAATATATATGTAAATGCACTTTTAGCAACATAAACTTTACCTTCATCTAAAAGCAAATACACCACAAAGGCTTTAGAATATAGTGAAGGAACGAGAAGTTCTAGAAAAAAGGGGGATGGCGGGTGGGGAAACCGGACTGCAGCAGTGAATACACTCGAACATCTACATTTATGGTAAGTGTACACAACTGTACTATGTTCTTCATGTTTCACTGTTGCAGTCGTTACATTTGGGTAGAATCCCAAAGCTATGGATGGGAGGATGGAACTAAATAGCATTAGGAGCAGCTATAAGGCCCTGCAGAACTGCAGTACAAAGCCTGCCCTGGACTTAGAGAAGAGAGGCAAATGATAATGCTTTGTAAAAGTATGAACAGAGCTCCAAGTAGCAGCTTCTAGAATGTCTTTGGATGGAACTCTCTGAGAAAGGTTGCTGAGGTAGAGGCAGCAGCCCTGGTGGAATGTGACCTAATTCCCTTGGGCACCGGTTTACCATGATGCAAGTAGCAGAAAAGAATGCAGTGGCTTATCCACTTAGAAATAGTCTGCTTTGATACAGCCTTCCCCTCTGATCCTGCAGCAAATGCCACCAGTAGTTGCTCAAACTTTCTTAGAGATTTGGTCCTGTTTAGTAGAATCTTAGTTGTCTGTGTACGTCCAGTGAATGCAGAATCCGCTCCCCCTTGTTCTGCGGATTTGGGTAAAATGTTGGCAGGTGAATAGTTTGGTTAAGAGCTACACTGGATACCACCTTAGGCATAAAGGAAGGATTGGTCCTGAGGGACACACTGTCCGGGTAAAATGTATTAAAAGGCTCCACAACCACGAGGGCCTGTAGTTCTGAAAGCCTTCTTGCTGAAGTGATTTCCAAAAGGAAAGCTGTTTTCCAAGATAAAAACTTTATATCCGCAGTAACTGTTGGTTCAAAAGGAGGCAGGGTGAGTTTTTCCAGCACAAAATTGAGGTCCCATGCAGGAGTTGGTGATCTTCTGGGAGGCCTTACATTTTTGGCCCCTCAAAGACACTGTTTTAGCATGAGAAAAGATGGGAGGCTCCATGTTGTAATGAGCTGAGATGGCAGAGGCATGGATTTTTACTGAAGAAAAAGATAGGCCCTTGTCAAGCATCTCAGTAAAGTATTGTAAAATCTGAGGAATATTTGGTTTTGCTGTGTCCGATCCTTGTGCTTGGTTCCAAGCACAGAATTTCTTCCATTTATCAGCATAAGATTTTCTAGTACTAGGCCTTCTGGCTTCCAAAATGACATCCATCACAGATTTATTTATTTTATTTTATTTTATTTTACTTTTGTTGATTGGGCTAGTCTAGCTGGATACATGTCCATTTTCAGTAGAGGCCCAGGGAGATAAGCTCCAAACATAATAAAATTACAAAATAGAAATTACAAAATAAAATTACAAAAATAGAAATTACAAAATAAAAATGCACTACTTACACTAATAGCTTTCATGTGTAGATAAGCTCCAAACATAGCAAAATTACTATATATAATACTTAAATGTTACTAAAGTTCTACTATATAAGAGAATTTAATAGTGTATGGGTTAAAATTAAATAAAAAGTTTGTCTAAGAAGAGGAAAAGTAGTTTAGAGTCTTTGCATGGGTTTTTAGATTTAAGGAGGTACAGGTACACTTGAGGTTCTCATGTTGCCATTTGTAAGTCAAAGTAGGGGAACATGAGATGAAGGTAGAGAACAAATGATACAAATGAGGGCTGGAATAAAGTTAGCTTCTAGGATTGAAGGAAGAGAGGGGACAAAGCCCATAAGGAGGGCATAAGGCAAGAAGAGATAGTAATAGGAAAAGTGAGGTTCAGTCAGGTTTAGAGCAGGGACAGAGCCAATGATTTTTCAAAAGTTCTTTGAGGTATTTTTTGTAGAGAGATGTAGATGAGAGAGATGTGAGTGACATCGGAAGCTTGTTCCATATTTTTCCCACAATGTTGGTAAAAAGGGAGTCTCCAGCTTTGTTATTAGATTTGATATTGGCGATTAGTAACGTGTTAGCTGAACGAAGTGTCGCAAGATTTTTATATGGGGAGATTAGGTTAGAGAGGATTGGAGTATTATTTGGGTGACGAAGGATTTTTTGTGTGATCACTAGTTGATTATATACCAGCTGGTTTTGTAGTTCAAACCACCCGAGTTGTTTAAGGTTGTGACAGTGGTGGGTTCTACAAGGGGTGCTAATCTTGCTATATTGTTATAGCTAGTTTCGAGCTTACTTAGATTAGATTTTGATAGATTGGTATATATAGCAGAAGCATAGAATAGGGTAGAAGTGAGGTGGGTCTGGGCAATGGTGGTTCTAGCTAGAGGTGTGAGGTAAGGTTTAATTCTATACAAGGAGGCAAGTTTTCTATTGACCATCAGTATAGTATTGCTGATATGATTGTCATAGCTGAGGTTATTATCTATGGTAATGCCCAGGAGACGTGTAGTAGTATCAGGGAAAATAATGGTACCATTGTTAGAGGAAATTGTGAAGTAGATAGATGGAGACTTTTGGGTGAGAGCAAAAAGTAACAATTTTGTTTTTTTGGGGTTAAGGAGGAGGCAATGGTCAGTAAACCAATTTTCAACAGTGTTAAATACTGTTTGGGTAAGAGTTTGAAGAGAGATAGATGAATTAGAAGAACATATTACAGTAGAGTCATCGGCATATTGAATACAGGTGGCTTGAGGAAAAACAGTATTGAGGTAATTAATAAAAATGGAAAATAAAAGAGGGCCTAATATAGAGCCTTGTGGGACTCTAATGTTTACGGGGAGGGGTGTTGATAGATTATTATCCCACAGCACTGCTTGCTGTCTGTTTTTTAGATGGGATGTAAACCAAAGTATTGCTTGAGGGTCAAGAGATTGTGCTTTTAGCACACTGATTAGTAAGTCGTGGTTAACCATATCAAATACAATACTGAGAGGTGTTGTTTGAATAATTACATGATCAGCCATGCTGCCAGGTTCAGAGTTTGGAGCTGAGTGTGCAGAATTTGATTGCTCTGCTGAGACAGTAGATGAGGTATTTGAGGCAAGTACCAAGGAGGGAGTTGAGACATATTCCTTAGAATTGGGTACCAGGTGCTGGTGAGGCCAGTGTGGGGCAATTAGGATCATTTTTGTTTTTTCCTGTCTGACTTTAGTAAGACCTTGGGGAGAAGAGGCAGAGGAGGATAGGTGTAGACTGATAGGTTTTTCCAACTGAAGGATAGGGCATCCACTTTCCATGCTCGTCTGTGATAAGTCCCTGTGCAGAATTTGTCCAGTTGATAATTTTGGAGAGAGGCAAATAGATCTATGTCTGGGCTCCCCCATTTCTGTGTTAACATGTTGAAGACTTGTGGATCTAGTTTCCACTCCATAAGATTTCTGCTTAGGTCGCCTGCCACAGTATTTTGTTTCCCTGGCAGGAATTGTGCCTGAAGATGTACTTGGTAGGTCAAAGCTGTGTCCCACAATGCCATGGCTAGTCTGCAAAGGGGCTAGGAATGTGTATCCCCCCTGCTTTTTTATGTACCACATAACTGTGGTGTTGTCCGTCTTTATCAGTAGTTGTCCTGGATGAAGTAAGTCCTTGAAGGCTGTCAGGGCATTCTGAATAGCTAGCATCTCTTTCTGGTTGATATGCAGATGCACTTGTTTTGGGTTCCATATGCCCTGAATGCATCTTCCCGCCAGGTGGACCCCCCAAGCATAGTCTGATGCATCTGTAGTTAGGGTTTGGGTGGCAGGGGGTAGAGCGAAAGACTGTCCCTTGTTTTGGCGACATGTCCCTGCCCACCAAAGAAACTCCTGTTGTAGGCAGGGAATGCGAGGAATCATTGTTTCCAGACTGTGACAAAGTTGACTCCATAAACTTTTTAGATACCATTGAAGTTTCCTCATATGCAGTCTTGCGTATGGAATTAGTAGAATGCAGGATGCCATGAACCCCAAAGCCTGCAGAATTTGTCTTGCAGATAACTGGGTTTTTGTTGCCATCTGTTTGAAGTATATAGTCAGTTGCCTTTGTCTGGCGTAAGGTAAGCCATCTGGGCAGTTGTATTCAAGCGTGCACCCAGGAATGTAAATTTCTGAGAGGGCACCAGTTGTGATTTATTTTTGTTTATTGTGTACCCTAGGCATGCTAGAAGCCTTTTTACAAATGCCATGTGCTGAAGAAGAATGTCCTTGTTTTCTGCTTGAATGAGACAGTCGTCCAAGTAAGGATAGATTTGTATGCTTCTTTGTCTGCAAAATGCAATTACTGGTGCCAGGCACTCTGTAAAGACCCTGGGCACAGTAGATAAGCCAAACGGCAGTGCAGAGAATTGTTAATGCATAAAACCTTTAAAAAAAAAAATCCTTGTTTCCCGCCTTTACTGAACTAGAATAGCCCAGTCTTCAGGTATTGCTGATCTCTGGGCTGTGTCATAGTTCCTGTGTTGCCCATATCCTTATTTGGATAGGAGGAAGTTCTTTGTTCACCAGTGAGAGTGGGGAGCTCTGAGCAGCCTATCTGTCCCTTGAGGAGTGGTTCCAGCCCAGTGACCTGTAGCTTATTGGCCGTTTTGGGCCATTTCCTATCTCCTTCTAACCCCTTGCTTTAAAGCCAGCTTTAGCGCTTGTAATTTAAAGTTTGTCCTGTTTGTTGCATTTACCTGTTGAGGCTACACACTCAAGTGCGCTAGCCTGTGTTACATATTTATTGCATTTTTCTGCTGTTTGTTGCAAAAAAGAAAAAAAAAATTATCCTCGTTTCCTATCTTTCCTGACCTAGAGTAGTCCAAATATAGGCTTTGCTGTATTCTGGACTTTTGGAAAGTTCCTGTGTTGCCCATTTCCTTTCTTGGATAAAGGGAGGCTTCTTTGTTCACCAGTGGCAGTGGGGAGCTTGGAGCAGCCTATCTATCCCTGGAGGAGTGTTCCCAGCACAAGAATCTGGTAATCTATTGGCCGCTTTGGGCCAATTTCTAGCTCATTCAAGTCCCCCTGTATAAAACCAACTTTGGAGCGGTTTTTGCGCTTGTTACTACTCAGCCAAGCTCCTTGTGGTCCTGCAGAGTGGTGCTAGCAGCAGAGAGGCTAAAAGAGCAACTGCTAACCTGATAAAAGTGTTTGTTTTCCTGCTACTACCTGGGCGACTGTCCGATCTAGCTAAACTGCAAGTATTTCTGTTTCTTGAACTGTTTTAAACTGTTTAAAGTTGTTTTTGCACCTGCACTTTTAAAGGTTGTCCTGTTTGTTGCTTTTACCTGTTGAGGCTACACACTCAAGTGCGCTAGCCTGTGTTACATACTTATTGCATTTTCCTGCTGTTTGTTGCAAAAAAAAAATAATAAATAAATAAATTATCCTTGTTTCCTGTCTTTCCTGACCTAGAGTAGTCCAAATACAGGCTTTGCTGTATTCTGGACTTTTGGAAAGTTCCTGTGTTGCCCATTTCCTTTCTTGGATAAAGGGAGGCTTCTTTGTTCACCAGTGGCAGTGGGGAGCTTGGAGCAGCCTATCTATCCCTGGAGGAGTGCTCCCAGCACAAGAATCTGGTAGTCTATTGGCTGTTTTGGGCCAATTTCTAGCTCTTTCAAGTCCCCCTGTATAAAACCCGCTTTAGCGTGATTTTGCGCATAGCGCAGCATCGGGCAGCACCGCTTAATTGGGTTTAAACCATTCTCAGCTCCACAAAGTCTGCTCTTCACTTTTTCCCTTAGAAATGATCTAGTTCTCATAATAAACACCCTATTCCCACTCTAAAGCCTGGCACTTGCTCACTAAAGCAATTATATAAGTCAGCACTAAAAAATTAAAAGCACTACACCCTCACAAACTCCCCTTGAGTACTTTGTTCCAAATTGGCCTTTTTTTTCAATTATAAAGGAATTCCCAATACTATTCTAGCATGTCCAAAGGTCAGTTGTCAATCTCCTCTCCGGTCCAGCTGGTGAATCTGGGAATCTTGAGGAAATGTTACAACCGCCTCATGTACACAGACAACCCTCTCCTCCTCCTAACAAATTCCAACACATGTGAGAGATGTAACCATATAGCCAAACTGGAGGCTAAGCTCTCTCAACTCAGTACTGGCGTAACCAGTCAGGAGGAGAAGGAAACCACACTCACTACAATTCCAGTCTCATATAGACCTACCACGACAGCAAACCAAACACATAAACACACAAAAACATACTCGGAGGCTCTAAATAAAAATCTGCCTAAGCAGCAGAGACCCCCAAAGCAGACACCCAAGCAACCGCTACCCCAAAACAAAACACGTGCAACACAATAGCTCACAAAGCCAGTGTGCCGAACAGTCACAGTCCTTAAGGCTAAACAACACACCTGATACACTTGTAATAGGTGACTCTATCATCAGGCACACTGACGTCCCACTCACCAGGCTGAACAAGGAGAAGGTCACGGTGTAACACAAGCACTCAGGTCACTCCAAGGCATGTACAAATATGACTCAGTCATTGTCCATGCTGGTGTGAATGACCTGAGACGTACCTCGCTGGACTACATGAAAAGAGACACAGAGGAGCTCTCTGAGTATGTAGCCCAGGCCGGTATGATCCTGACCTTGAGTAGCATCTTACGCTCACAAAGAATGATGCCACAATATGAAGACAAGATGATCAATTTCAACAACTGGCTTGAGTACTGGTGTCATTCAAACGGGATCCAATGCCTGTCTGCCTGGGATAACATGCTCGACAAGCCACGATGCTTCGCTAGGGATGGCTTGCACCTGTCACCCCTGGGCTTTCGGATATTGGCAAAGGCTCTTGCCACCCCCATAGTGCCTTTTTTAGACAAGGCTCAAAAGACAAACCCACCTCCATAGGTATCACAAGGGATAAGAAACTAAGAGTAATGCTACTCAACGCCAGAAGTCTAAACCTCAAGTTGCACGCACTCGAAACTCTCCTTAGCATGGAGAACACAGATATCTGTGCAGTAACAGAAACCTGGTTCAAGGCTCCCGAGAGCACCCCAGCACTACCAGGTTATACCTCATACCATGTTTTTCGGCCCCAAAATGTGGACCGAACCACAAAAGGAGGAGAAGTATCAATATTCGTCAAAGATACCCACACCTCCAGGTTGGTGGCACAGCATGAAGCATCAGAGACTATCCATGTGCAACTAACAGTGGGTAAAACTGCCTTCCAGTTTATAGCCTGCTATGGATCACCCTCTCAAACCCAGGAACCCCACTCGGCCTTCCTGAGAACACTGGAAAATATGAAGGTCTCTCCAAACACCATTATACTGGGCGACTTCAACTACCCTAACATACACTGGGAGCATTACTCTAGCTCCAACACCCTAGCCCAAAGGTTCCTAGAATTTATAAACTCAAATGCTATGGAACAACTTGTTACCACTCCCACAATAGGGAAAAACATACTGGACCTGATCATCACCAACATGGGGACTCTATGCTCCAGACCAGAAGTGTATCCCTCACTGGTAAGATCAGACCATAAACTAATCACACTAGATATTCACATCCCGACCCCAGCCCCTGCCCAGAAAACCACAGTGAAAAACTTCTCTAAAGCAAATTTCACACTCCTCAAAACCGAGGTGGAATCCTTCAAAGCCCCCGGGCCTGTGGAAAATACGGTCCAGACTGCAGAATCCTTTATAAACGCATTCTATGAACACCTTCAGGAATGCATGGATGATGCAATCCCAAATAAAACGAAGACCCAATCCCCCAAAGTTAGGCGTCCTGTCTGGTGGACCCCAGCCATAAACAAACTATACAATAGAAGGAGGAAGCTACTACATGATAGAGCAAAATCCCAAAAAGGGAAGGCATCTCTGATCAGTATTAGCAAAAAACTACGGGTACTCATAAAATCGTCTAAGGCCAGCTTCGAGACAAAAATTGCACAGGACACTAAGGATAATCACAAGGCTTTCTTTAGTTATGTTAGGAACCTGGGTGGGAATTCCCAGATATGCTCAGAATTATTCCAAAATGACAAAAAATACACCGAACCCACAGACATTACCAACATCCTAGCTGACAGGTTCAGTGCAAACTTCTCCCCCCTTCCCCACCAAAAAAGGAAATATCTATCCCAGCAGAGTGCTGCCCCCCCCTGACATCTCAGATGCTCAGGTAAGAGCCGCCCTCTCCAAAGCAAAAAACACAGCATCAATGGGACCAGACGGTGTCCCGGGCTGCGTCCTACATGAACTCCAAGAAGAACTAAACCCAAACATAAAACTACTGTTCAATCTCAGCCTTACTACAGGATATGTACCCAAAGAGTGGCGTACAGCAACAGTGGTCCCTCTCCACAAAGGTGGTGCCTCAACAGATCCTGGAAACTATCTCCCCATAAGCTTGACTAGCTTGGTCTGCAAAGCTATGGAAAGGATCATCATGGACCTCATAAATAAAGATATTGGGGACCTACAGACACTGGATCCTACCCAGTTCGGCTTTGTTAAGGGCAGATCCTGCCTCTTAAACCTGGTCGATTTCTTTGAAACGGTCACCAAGGCCATTGACGAGGGGAAGGTGGTCCACACAGCCTACCTGGACCTCGCAAAAGCCTTCGATACATTACCCCACTCAGGCATTATAGATAAGCTCACCAGCTTAAATATAAACCCCTATGTCACTAGATGGGTTGCAAACTGGCTCAAGGACAGAACCCACATGGTTAGAATTGCTGGAGCCATGTCAGACTCCAAACCAGTTACAAGTGGCGTCCCACAAGGCTCAGTCCTGGGACCTCTCTTGTTCGGTATATATTTCTCTGAGGTACAGGCTAACACGGAAGGACTGTGGCTGACCAAGTTCGCAGATGAATGCAAACTGGGCGCCATAATCGACTCTCCAGCCGACACAAGCATCCTCCAAAAGGGCCTCATAGAAACAGACAACTGGTGCCAGAGCCATGGCCTCAAGCTAAACGCCAAAAAGTGTATAGTCATCCCTTTGGCAAAAACAAAGTGCCCACAAATTACCACATAGGTGGTAATCCATTAAGTACAGAAGAAGTAATTAGGGACCTGGGGACCCAAGTTGATAGCAATCTCTCATTTGACAACCACATGGCCAAAGTGGTTAGAAAAACATTTTATATAGCCCACCTAATCATGAAGGGATTCACATCTAGATCAGGGGAGGTCATCGTGCCTCTTTACTCATCCCTCATCAGGCCCATAATCGAGTACAATGCCCCTTTTGGGATGTACCTTACCAGACACCTGCAGCAACTGGAAAGACCCCAAAAGTACCTCACCAAGAGGATCAAAGAGCTCAAACAGATGCCATATGCTGCCTGGTTAAAGAAACTCCAGCTCTACTCAGTGGCACACCGCCTGCTCAGAGGCGATCTGTGCCTGACGTATAAAGCCATGTCCAACCTGGAATTAATGGACATGCTGCACCTCAGAAAATCCAAATCCCATCGAGCTACGTGCTCGAGACTTGAACCTCAGCACTGAAATAAATAGGACATGCTGGAGGGACAGATTCATAATCCAGAGGCTCCCTTCACTCTGGAATAAAATCCCAGTCCAGGTTAGGCAGAGTCCCTCACTGACTCTCTTCAAGAGGAATCTTGATGAGTGGATGGGAGATAGTAGGTTTACCCCGGGTATCACTTCTGTGTCACTGTTAGACAGAGGCACAGTATACTAACCTCGAAAAAGGGCATAGCAAAATTCATTTAAAATGGTTGGCGAAAGCCAAACACACTCTGGCTAGGCTTATAAATGCCCTAGGGCAGATAGCCTAGTATGAACCTATGAACCTGCCCTGAAGCGGAGGTATCTTCTGCACGATTCCCTTATTGGGATATGCAGGTATGCCTCTTTTAAGTCTAGAGTCACTAACCAAGCGTTCTTGCCCAGCATGGGCAGAAGCTGTTGTAAAGTCAGCATTTTGAATTTTGGAATGTCCAAGAACGTGTTCATAATCGATAAGTCCAGTATTGGATGCCAGGCATTGTCTTTTCTGGGTACCAGGAACAGTCTTGAATAAAAACCTTGTCCTTTTTCCTGTTCTAGTACTGGATGAATAGCCCCCATATCCATGAGGGACGTAACTTGTTTCTGAGCCTCTGCCCATTGATTTTCTGGCAGATCTGGCCAACCGTTTGGAATTGGCAAAGTATGGAAATGAAATCTGTACCCCTGGGATATTATGTTTAATACTCACTTGTCCTGGGTAATTAAATGCCAATTTTGAGCATGAAGTGCTAATTTTCCCCCCAAGGGGGCTGCCAAAAGACAAGTGCTTGGTGATGGTAGAGGGAAGTCATTGAGACTGCTTACTGTAGGGTTGTGCTTTATTTCCTCCAGATTTGGAGGCAGAGGCACCCCATTGCTTTGACCTGTAAGAACCCTGTGATTGGTATCTAGAGCCTTTTGAGTGCCTGGATTTGCCTTGTGAGGCTCTGTTGGATGCAGGAAAGGACCAGTTTTTAGTGGGCCAGTGCCTACTGAATCTGGGTGGCTGCACCTGTAAGAAATCTTTTACAGATTGCATAGATTTAGCTTTGTCTTCCATTTTCTTTAAAACCTCTTCCGCCTTATTACCAAACAGAGTATCATGCTGTAAAGCTGCATCCAACAATTTAGCTTTAACATGATCAGGCAGATTTTGCTCCTTGAGCCAGGCATGC
The DNA here is from genome assembly GCF_019279795.1 of Protopterus annectens. Taxonomy (NCBI): domain Eukaryota; kingdom Metazoa; phylum Chordata; order Ceratodontiformes; family Protopteridae; genus Protopterus; species Protopterus annectens. Next base: position 1,701,184,562 of record NC_056729.1, on the reverse strand, counting down.
CTTCTAGTCACAGATCCAGTAACTGCGGCCCTGCAAGAGGCCTCCAAGGAATCAAAACCACATTGCAAAGTATGCTTTCCAACCTGTTCTGCTGCATCCAATAATTCCTGTAATTCTTTATTCTCCACACAATCAGAAATCAACATCATTTTCTGTTTCAATAAGCCCATAACATGCTGTTGATATTTAAGCATATGAAACTGGCAGTTTAAGGCCCTAATTGCCAAGGTTGCAAATGTATAAACCTTCTTCACCATCTCTCCAGCACCCTGGAATCTCTATCAGAGAGGGTAGGAGTTTTGGCTGTAGAAGCCTTTACACCTTTGGGGCCCTGTGAGATAGTTTCAGGATCAGCCGCAGGATTTTTGAATAAAAATTTGTGGGAGTCAGGAACCCTGTAATATCTGTCTGGCTTACTAGGAGCCGGAGGTAGGGAATCAGGAGCCATGCTTGATTCCAAAAACACATCATCAACAATGTCTAATACAGGAGGCATAGTCAAAGGCCTATGCTGAGGAAGAAGAAGGAAATCCCTAAGCCTCTTTTTTGATTCAGAGAAATCCTGACTCTCCCAATGGAAATGTTCCCTTAAAGTATGCAAGGTTTCTCCAAAAGAATAATCCTCAGGAGGAGATGCAGATGGAATGGATTCCTCTGCATCTGAATCTTCATAGGGTGGAATAGAAAATTCCTGATCAGAAGGGGAATCAGAAGAAATAGAAACCTGATCTGAAGATTCATAATCAGTGTCTTGCCTAGGCCTCTTAGCCGGGGGGGGGGGGTTGGGAACCCCTGATCAAGGTAATTAAGTCCTCAGCCATTTTGATCATATGTTTTTTAGGCATAGGGGCCCGAGCATGTGGCTCATGTGTCAGTTTTTTAGACTTACAAGTTGTTTTTGAAGTTGGCATCTGTTTTATATAGAAATGTTGAGGCCTGAAAACACCCTCAGAAGCCGGTGCCTGCTCAGTGGCTCCAGACCCATCTGAGGGAGAGATATCCGCGGGTTCAATACTCTGGGAATCTCGCAGCATACCAGACTCCGCATGGGTCTCTGCAGAGGCCTGCGACTCAAAAGTAGCGGGTATCAGGGGCTGCGAAAGCAGCTGAGTACCGGCGAACTAGCGACTGGCTTAGGAGAAGCTTCGTCATCGGTTTTGGACCTCGACGGTCTGTCTCTGTCTTTTTCTTTGCGTTTTTTGTGAACTCTTGTAGTTGGATTGCTATCTGACGACATTTCAGGGTAATTAAATCTGGATCCAAAATATTTTGAAGCAAAAATATACCGATGCTTAATAGTGCGTTGGTTAAATCTAGCACAAAACCCACAGCAAGACACGTTATGATCTGGGACTAGGCAAAGAATACAGTACAAATGAAAATCCTTAAGAGGTATTTGCTTCCACAAGTAATGCAATTATTAACTTTTACTGACATCGGTAAGGAGCAAGAAAAAGTTTCCCCAATGGGGTACGTAGCTTTAATTGAAGACTTCAGTTCTGAAACTCGAATGCAACAATGTCAGGTGTCGGTCGACCGGCACTTGCGAACTGCTTCTGCTTCGGGCACCGCACGGCAAGAAAGACTGAATAAAATGGCGTTGGCTGCATGTTTTATACCCGACGACCTGACGTCATGGAAGAGGAGAAAGCAACCGACGCAGGACACAAGACTTTGATATTCAGGCCGACTGAGGGCAACCTGCCAGCAGATTACCCAAATGTAATGACTGCAACAGTGAAACACGATGAACATCATACCTAACACACTAGTAATAGGTGACTCTAGTCAGGCACACTGACATCCCACTCACTAGGCTGGACAAACAGAAGGTTACTGTTAGCTGCCTGTTGGGAGCCAGAATCCACCACATAACACAAGCACTCAAGTCACTCCAGAACAAATACAAATATGACTCTGTCATTGTTCATGTTGGTGTGAATGACCTGAGACGTACCTCCCTGGACTACATGAAGAGAGACATGGAAGAGCTCTCTGATCATGCAGCCCAGGCTGGTATGACCCAGACTAGCATCCTGCCTTCACCAAGAATGATACCTCAGTATAAAGAAAAAAATTATCAATTTCAACAATTGGCTAAGCTTCTGGTGTAATTTAATGGGGATCCAGTGTCTGTCAACCTGGGATGACATGCTTGACAAGCCGCGTTGCTTCGCAAGAGAAGGCTTGCACCTGACACCCTTAGGCTTTCGAATACTGGCCAAGGCTTTTGCTGCCCCATAATGCCTTTTTTAGGCAAGGCTCAAAAGTCAAACCCACCTCCGTAAACATCACAATTTTTCACAAAAAACTGAGGGTTATGCTACTCAACACCAGTAGTTTAAATCTCAAAATGCACTCGCTCGAAGCACTCCTCAGTATGGAGAACGTCGACATCTGTGCAGTAACTGAAACCTGGTTCAAGGCTCCTGAGAGCACCCCAGCACTACCGGGCTACAACTCATAAAACACGTTTTGGCCACAGAACATGGACCAAAACACAAAAGGAGGGGGTGTATCCATATTCATCAAGGATACCCACACCTCCAGGTTAGTGGCGCAGCATGATACCTCTGAGATCATCCATGTGCAACTAACATCTGGCAAATCTGCAATGCAAATTGTGGCCTGCTACCGATCACCCTCCATGACCCAGGACCACCACTCCACCTTTCTGGAGACACTGGAAAACATGAAGGTCCTACCGAACACCCTGATATTGGGCGATTTCAATTAACCTACCATTCACTGGAAAAACTACTCGAGTACACATTCCCAGGCGCAGCACTTCCTGGAATTCATCAACTCAAATGCCCTGGATCAGCTGGTAAACTCCCCTACCAGAGGTGAAAACATATTGGACCTGGTCATCACCAACATGGGCGACAGGTTTTCCACACCGGAGGTCAACCCGTCACTGGTTAGATCAGACCATAAACTAATCACTCTGGATGTCCACACCCCACCACCACCCCCAACTAAGTAAACCACAGTAAAAAACTTTTCTAAAGCAAACTTCACCTTACTTAAGACAGAGGTGGTAAGTTTCACAGACCCCAACGCTAAAGGATAACGCTGCCCAAGATGCAGAAACCTTTACAAATGCACTCTATGAGCACCTACAAAGATGCATGGATTGTGCCTTCCCTAGCAAAACCAAGACTCACTCCTCTAAGAGAAGGAAACCAGTTTGGTGGACCCCTGCAATAAACAGGCTATACAATAGAAGGAAACTAGTTCAGAAAACAAGCAAATCCCAAGAAGGAAAAACATCCCTGATCAGTATCAGTAAGAAACTAAGGTCCCTCCTGAAACCATCCAAGGCTAGCTTCGAAAGAAAAATAGCCAAGGATTCAAAAGATAACCACAAACCCTTCTTTAGCTATGTTAAGAATCTAAGTGGCAACTCGCAGATATGCACTGAACTAGTGCAAAATAGCACAAAATATACTGAACCTACTGATATTGCCAACATCCTGGCAGATAGAGTCAGTGCAAACTTCACCCCCCTCTCACCTCCAAAAGGGTGGGCTTTCGGATATTGGCAAAGGCTCTTGCTACCCCCATAGTGCCTTTTTTAAGCAAGGCTCAAAAGACAAACTCGCCTCCATAGGTATCACAGGTATCACAAGGGATAAGAAACTAAGAGTAATGCTACTCAATGCCAGAAGTCTAAACCTCAAGATGCACGCACTCGAAACTCTCCTTAGCATGGAGAACATCGATATCTGTGCAATAACAGAAACCTGGTTCAAGGCTCCAGAAAGCACCCCAGCACTACCAGGTTATACCTCATACCATGCTTTTAGGCCCCAAAACTTGGACCGAACCACAAAAGGAGGGGGAGTATCAATATTCGTCAAAGATACCCACACCTCCAGGTTGGTGGCATAGCACGAAGCATCAGAGACTATCCATGTGCAACTAACAGTGGGTAAAACTGCCTTCCAGTTTATAGCCTGCTACAGACCACCCTCCCAAACCCAGGAACCCCACTCGGCCTTCCTGAGAACACTGGAAAATATGAAGGTCTCTCCAAACACCATTACATTCGGCGACTTCAACTACCCAAACATAGACTGGGAGCATTACTCTAGCTCCAACACCCTAGCCCAAAGGTTCCTAGAATTTATAAACTCAAATGCTATGGAACAACTTGTTACCACTCCCATAAGAGGGGAAAACATACTGGACCTGATCATCACCAACATGGGGACTCTATGCTCCAGACCAGAAGTGTATCCCTCACTGGTAAGATCAGACCATAAACAAATCTCACTGGATATTCACATCCCGACCCCACCTCCTGCCCAGAAAACCACAGTGAAAAACTTCTCTAAAGCAAATTTCACACTCCTCAAAACCGAGGTGGAATCCTTCAAAGCCCCCGGGCCTGTGGAAAATACGGCCCAGACCACAGAATCCTTTATAAACATATTCTATGAATACCTTAAGGAATGCATGGATCATGCAATCCCAAATAAAGACCCAATCCTCCAAAGGCAGACGTCCTGTCTGGTGGACCCCAGCCATAAACAAACTATACAAAAGAAGAAGGAAGCTACTATATGATAGAGCAAAATCCCAAAAAGGGAAGGCATCTCTGATCAGTATTAGCAAAAAACTACGGGCACTCATAAAATCGTCTAAGGCCAGCTTCGAGAGAAAAATTGCACAGGACACTAAGGATAACCGCAAGGATTTCTTTAGTTATGTTAGGAACCTGGGTGGGAATTCCCAGATATGCTCAGAATTACTCCAAAATGACAAAAAATACACCGAACCCACAGACATTGCCAACATTCTAGCTGACAGGTTCAGCGCAAACTTCTCCTCCCCCCCAACCAAAAGGGCAAATATCTATCCCAGCAGAGTGCTGCCACCCTGACATCTCAGATGCTCAGGTAAGAGCCGCCCTCTCCAAAGCAAAAAACACAGCATCAATGGGACCAGACGGTGTCCCGGGCTGCGTCCTACATGAACTCCAAGAAGAGCTAAACCCAAACATAAAACTACTGTTCAATCTCAGCCTTACTACAGGATATGTACCCAAAGAGTGGCGTACAGCAACAGTGGTCCCTTTCCACAAAGGTGGTGCCTCAACGGATCCTGGAAACTATTGCCCCATAAGCCTGACTAGCTTGGTCTGCAAAGCTATGGAAAGGATCATCATGGACCTCATAAATAAAGATATTGGGGACCTACAGACACTGGATCCTACCCAATTCGGCTTTGTTAAGGGCAGATCCTGCCTCTTAAACCTGGTTGATTTCTTTGAAACAGTCACCAAGGCCATTGACGAGGGGAAGGTAGTCCACACAGCCTACCTGGACCTCACAAAAGCCTTCGATACAATACCCCACTCGGGCATTATAGATAAGCTCACCAGCTTAAATATAAACCCCTATGTCACTAGATGGGTTGCAAACTGGCTCAAGGATAGAACCCACATGGTTAGAATTGCTGGAGCCATGTCAGACTCCAAACCAGTTACAAGTGGTGTCCCACAAGGCTCAGTCCTGGGACCTCTCTTGTTCGGTATATATTTCTCGGAGGTACAGGCCAACAAGGAAGGACTGTGGCTGACCAAGATCACAGATGACTGCAAACTGGGCGCCATAATCGACTCTCCAGCCGACACAAGCATCCTCCAAAAGGGCCTCATAGAAACAGACAACTGGTGCCAGAGCCATGGCCTCAAGCTAAACGCCAAAAAGTGTATAGTCATCCCCTTTGGCAAAAACAAAGTGCCCACAAATTATCACATAGGTGGTAATCCATTAAGAACGGAAGAAGTAATTAGGGACCTGGGGACCCAAGTTGATAGCAATCTCTCATTTGACAACCACGTGGCCAAAGTGGTTAAAAAACATTTTATATAGCCCACCTAATCATGAAGGGATTCACATCTAGATCAGGGAGGTCATCGTGCCTCTTTAGTCATCCTACATCAGGCGCATAATTGAGTACCATGCGGCTTTTGGGATGTACCTTACCAGACACCTGCAGCAACTGGAAAGACCCCAAAAGTACCTCACCAAGAGGATCAAAGGGCTCAAACAGATGCCATAAGCTGCCCGGTTAAAGAAACTCCAGCTCTACTCAGTGGCATACCGCCTACTCAGAGGCGATCTGTGCCTGACGTATAAAGCCATGTCCAACCCGGAATTAATGGACATGCTGCACCTCAGAAAATCCAAATCCCATTGAGCTACACGCTCAAGAGACTTGAACCTCAGCACTGAAATAAATAGGACATGCTGGAGGGACAGATTCATAACCCAGAGGCTCCCTTCACTCTGGAATAAAATCCCGGTCCAGGTTAGGCAGAGTCCCTCATTGACTCTCTTCAAGAGGAATCTTGATGAGTGGATGGGAGATCGTAGGTTTACCCCAGGTATCACTTCTGTGTCACTGTTAGACAGAGGCACAGTATACTAACCTCGAAAAACGGCATAGCAAAATTAATTTAAAATGGGTGGCGAAAGCCAAACACACTCTGGCTAGGCTTATAAATGCCCTAGGGCAGATAGCCTAGTATGAACCTAACAATACCGAAAATGTGTAGTGTCCCAAAAATCACAGACGCACAGGTGAAAACAGCCCTTTCAAAAGCCAAAAACACAGTGTCAGTGGGACCAGATGGTGTCCCAGGCTGCATCTTGCACGAACTACAGAACGAACTAACCCCCCACCTAAACACGCTGTTCAACCTCAGCCTCTCCACAGGCTACGTGCCCATAGAATGGCACACAGCAATGGTTATTCATCTCCACAAAGGAGGGGCCACAACTGACCCTGGTACTATCGCCCCATAAGCCTGACTAGCCTGGTCTGCAAGGCTATGGAGCGCATCATCATGTAACTCATTAACAAAGACATTGGGAACCTCCAAACACTTGACCTGACCCAGTTCGGCTTAAGGGCAGATCATGCTTACTAAACCTGGATGACTTCTTCGAGACAGTCACCAAGACCATAGATGAGGGAAAGGTGGTTCACACAGCCTACTTTGACCTCGCCAAGGCTTTCGACACCATTCCCCACTCAGGTATTACAGAAAAACTCACCAACCTGAACATAAACCCCTACGTCATGAGATGGGTTGCCAACTGGCTTACAGACAGAACTCACACGGTAAGAATAGCCGGCTCCAGGTCCGTCTCTAAACCAGTCATAAGTGGTGTCCCAGAAGGCTCGGCCCTGGGACCCCTACTGTTCGGCATATACTTCTCAGAAGTACAGGCAAACACAGGAGGACTATGTCTAACCAAGTTCGCTGATGACTGCAAACTGGGAGCCATAATTGACTCTCCGGCTGACACGGACATCTTCCAAAAGGGCCTTACTGAGATGGACACCTGGTGTCAAAGTCATGGCCTCAAGCTAAATGCCAAAAAATGCATAGTCATCCCATTTGGGAAAAAGAAAAAACACCGACGAATTACCACATAGGTGGCAGCCCCCTTAATATAGAAGAGGTAATAAGAGATCTGTGGATCCAATTATATAGTAATCTCTCCTTTGACAATCATATTGCCAAATCCTATGTGGTCCATCTAATTACTAAAGGGTTTGCATCTAGAAATAAAGAGGTTATGGTGCCCCTCTACTCATCACTCATTAGACCCATCATAGAGTACAATGCCCCATTTGGGATGTACCTCACAAGACACTTCCAACAGCTGGAAAGGCCACAAAAGTACTTCACCAAGAGGATTACTGGCCTCAAACATATGTCCTATGCAGCCCGACTGAAAAAACTCCGGCTGTACTCAGTGGCATATCGCTTACTCAGAGGTGATCTCGGCCAGGCTTACAAAGCCATGTCCAACTCAGAATTGATGGACATGCTCCACCTAAAGAAATCCAAGTCACTGCGAGCCACATGCTCTAGTGATCTAAACCTCGCCACAACAATAAATAGAACATGCTGGAGGGATAGATTCCTGTCACAGAGACTCCCCATGCTTTGGAACAAAATTCCAAATTACATCAGGCGGAGCCCCTCACTAACACTCTTCAAGAGAAACCTTGACGAGTGGATGGATAACAGAAAATACACCTCTGGGATCACTTAATTGGCTCTACTTGACAGAGGATCAGTTAATTAATCAATGGGGCGGCGAAAGCAGACACACACTGGCTAGGCTTATAAATGCCCTCAGTCAGATAGCCTAGTACCTACCTACCTATGAACCTATATAACCCACGTCATTAGTACACCTTAATCTTGCTTCTTCGTATCACACCTCCAGTCACTAAACTTGCTTCCTAAATAGTTTTGTCTCAGAGCAAAGATATGCTACACCTTCTAATAAACCTAATTCAAAATGCTGAAACTCTTAAACCCACATAGGCTCATAGGTGCATACTAGGTTAGCAATCACTAGTGACCTTAAAAGACTAGCTGTGCAACCCAAATACGACCCACAAATTTGATTTATATTTGATTTCTAGGGGATGTTTTACTGACTGCTCTGTCCATCACAGACATAGGAGCCAGAATAGGATGAATTTCCGATTAGCCATCCATTGGTTCAAGTTGTGCTTAAATAAGGATAGGGAGGAATTCTGCTTCACATGCACAGAGAGCTTGTTCCAGAAAATGTGAATTCTCTGAGAAACATAACTATCTCTCCAACATGTCCTATTTATATTGCAAGCAAAATTTAGATATTTTAATATTGTACTTCTGATGCTGTTTGTTTTGCGGATGTGCAAAAGACTAATCAAAACAGGGTCAAGGGATACCTTGTATGCCAGGAAAAGATCACCTCTCAGAAGTCTGCATGACATAGAGCAGAGAGACAGGACTTTGAGGAGATCAGCATAAGACATTGTGTTTATGCCCTGTATTTTTGTAAAGAACCTTTGTGGATGTTCCAGTTGCTGTATGCGTCTGGGCAGGTACATACCGAAGGTGGTGTTATACTGAACAATGGGCATGATGAGGGCGAAGTGCAGTGGTATGATGACTTCTCTGGACCTTTACAAATACTTTTTCAACATACACATCTGTACAAACCAGTTTAATATACACAAGACATACAGTTCTAATATATTTGTAACAAAAGCATCTTGCATAAATCATTTTTTGATATTCACCAATGACATATAATTATTTACAAAATTCCAGCTAGCTGTGCTGGCAGTAACTCCTTTCGTCACAATGTCATTGTAATTTTATTTAATGAGATGATTTCAATTCATTATTCACAGTCTAAAGAAATATATAACTGATCAGAAGAAAGCACTCATTTTATAATAAAAGTTTGATTTTGGTGGAACGAAACATGTGGATTGCAGATTAATTAATTTTTTTTTTTTTTTAATCCACTGCTGGCAGTCAGTACATTGTGTTTTTTTTTTTTTGGCTACTCTGGCAGTTTTCATAGGATGCTGTTCCACTGAATTAATAGGGAATATTAGCACCAATGAACAATGCACCCAAGAGGTGAACTCCGGATTGGAACATAGAGATAAGCAACCCAAATTCCAGAAATGGTGGTCTCTCCAGCTGCTGTCATGCTTAACCATTGACTTTACAGATGAAAATAATGTCACTGAAGCAAAAGGCAATGTAAAGAAATGTAGGTCGAAAGTTGATACTAAAAGTAAATTCAATTCTCCTGTAACCAATGTTACAAACAGTAAAGCAGATGAAGATTGGTATGTAGAGAAAATTTTAAGTTTTCCAGTAATGGACCTGTCTAAAGGTTTGAATACAAGTGTTTCTAGTACTACTACTTTTTTTACACATACATGACAAAACTGCCCTTAGACACAAGAGTTGTCTGGGATGTTTTGTGTTTTAAAGACAGCATCGATATAAATGGGTTCCGACAGGGCTGAGACTAGCCAAACAAAACACTGACATGAATTTAGACCAGAATCTTAAAAAAAAGAATGGGAGGATAGTTTATTTTATTTATTTAACTTATCCTTTGTTGACCATGTAAATCCCAGTAGACTAGTAGCCTTTTTTCAGGGGAGACCCTAGGGGGAAATTTGTTCAGGATATCTGGGAACGCCTCTTTTCAATAGTTGCTGTGAGATCTTTTACATTTACATTAGCTACCCCCAAATAAAGCTGATGGGACCTTGGTTTAGTCTCATATGAAGGACTACACACTCAGGAGTACAGCACCACCCCACCATGCTGTATTTCAATGTCAGTAACTGATCTACCTGGTGTGTGAAAAAAATCCACAGCCTTCTGCACCAAAGGCGAATGTGCTAGTGCCTAGTTATGGCTAGGCTTGTACAGGCCCTAGGGTCGATAGCCTAGTACCAACCGATGAACCTATACCGGATGGGAGATAGGAAATTCACCCTGGGGATCATATCAATCACCCTGCTAGACAGGGGTCCAGGGAAGTAAATATTGTGGGAAGAAATATCCAGGGAATTGTTATGGTTAGGCTTGTACAGGCCCTAGGGCCGATAGCCTAGTACCAACCTATGTACCTACCTGTTGCACTCCTGACACTGGCTTCCTTTATTTACTTATTGCTTTTGTTGACTGTGGTAGTCCAACTGGGCTGTGTCAGCCCCCTTTTAGCCCATTTTTAGTAGAAGCCCAGGTAGAAAAGATCCAGTTACAAAATAGGCAATTTTATACAACACAGAAATATATAATGTTTCAAGTTATGGACATAAAATAACTGAAAGGCAGCTATACTGGAGAAAATCTGCAATAAGTACAATATAGTTTCAGTACATATTAATACAAGACAAACTGACATATACAGTGAGGTTTAAAATGTCAAATCATAATTTTTCATTTACGGGTAGAAGAAAGAAGAGACAGGAGGTATGGGAGACATGAAGAGAAACCAGAAAGGAGGTGATAAAAGTAGACAGCAGACAGTAGTTGAGGAAAGGTGAGTAATGTGTATATGTTAGTTAATATAGATAAAAAGAAAGTTGTAGTGAAACTGAGACAGATATGGAAGGTAGTAAGTAGACGTTGGAATTTTGCTGGAGAAAAAAAAGGCGGTAAAAGCAGAGGCAGCAGAAGTGGTTATTGGATTATAGGAAGTTACTTGGCTATTGGCCCCAAGGCCCTTACAAGCCTAGCAAAGAATTTAGCCCATTTTCCAACAAGTCACCACCCTATGCCACTGTCCAGCAGGGACACAGGTGGAACGCCAGGGGTGTATTTCTGTTTCCCATCCAGTTATCCTGGTTGTGCTTAAAAAGGTTTAATAAGGTATTTTGTTTTACGTGGAGAGGGAGTCTATTCCACAAAAGGGAGAGACTCTGGGACACAAAACTGTGCTGCCAACAAGTCTTATTGATGTCACAGACAAGGTTGAGGTCACATGCGCAAGTTACTCAAGTGGAGCTTGACTTGCGGCAGGAGTCCCCATCAGGACGGGGTCTGAGACTGCTTTGTAAGCCAGTCAGAGGTCACCTCTGAGGAGTCGGTAGGAGACTGAGTAGAGGGACAGGGTTTTTAGCCTATCTGTGTAGGGTACATGTTGGAGGCCCTGAATTCTCCAGGTGAGGAACCTCTGTGGTCTCTCCAGCTGTTGGATGTGCTTTGTGAAGTATATGCCGAAAGGGGGCATTGTACTCAATAATGGGTCTCATAAGGGAAGAATACAAGATGTTATGACCATCTTGTCCCTGGGTGAGATACCCTTACTAATGAGATGAACCATGTAGAAAGCTTTCCGTATAACGAGGCAATATGGTGGTCAACGTCGGTCTGCTATAAGCCTGGGTGCCCAAGTCCCTCACAACTGATTGCGTGCTTAGGACCTTATTATCAATGTGATAATTTGTGGAGACGTCACTCCCCAAAAGTAATGATGAAGCACTATTTGGCATTCAGTTTGAGGCGATGTTTCTGGCATCAGTCATTTGTTTGAGTCAGACCCTCTTGGAGGATGTCCACATCACTAGGAGATGTGATGATAGCAACCAGCTTGCAGTCATTTGCACACTTGGTCAGCCATAGCCCACTACATTTGGCCTGTACCTCCGAGAAGTATATTCCAAACAGAAGAGGCCCCCAAGATCAATCCTTGGGGTACACTGCTTGTTATGGGTCTACTACTTGAGGTGGCTTCCCCTATTTTGACTAGGTGGGTCCTATCAGTGAGTCAGTTTGCTACCCACCTGGTAACATGGATTGATGCCTAGTTTGGAGAGTTTATCTATTATATCTAAGTGGGGAATAGTATTGATGGCTTTGGCCAGGTCAAGGTAGGTGGTGTGCACCACCTTCCCCTTGTCTACGGTCTTGGTGACCGTCTCAAATAATTCGACCAAATTTAACATTCATGACCTCTCCTTGACAAAGCCAAACTGTGTGGGATTAAGTGTCTGGAGGTTGCCAATCTCCTTGTTAAGGAGGTCCATGAGAATCCATTTCATGGCTTTACAGATCAGGCTAGTTAGGCTGATGGGTCTATAATTCCTGGATAGGTGGATGCTTCACCTTTGTGCAAAGTGATGACAGTAGCTGTCCTGCACTTGGCTTGGACGAAGTCGGTACTCAGGCTTTGGTTGGATAGGGTGCCTAATGGTGCTGCAAGTTCTGCCCAAATTCAAGTAGGATGCAGCATGGGATGTTATCGGGTCCCATGGAGGCTGTATTTTTTGCCTTTGAGAGGGCAGTGATGACTTGCTCCCTAGCGATAAGAGGAGGGGGCAGGTACTGGGTATGTCCTGTTTTACTGATGGGGGGGGGGGCAGAGGAGTTGTCACTGAACCTGCCAGCAGGTTGGCTATATCTACAGCGTTTGTGTATGTGGTGCCCTTGACCACCAGTTCTGAGCAGATCTGGGTGCTTCACTTGAGATTGCGGACATATGTGTAGAAGGCCTTATGACTGTCTTTAGTAGATGTGGCCAGTTTGGACTCAAAGTTTGCTTTGGAGGATTTTACTAGTGCTCTTATTTGCTTGTTCAGGCTAAGGAGAGATTGCTTCCAATTAGGCACCTGCTCCTTCTTGGTCCTGGACAACAATTTTTTCCTTTGATTATAGAGTTTATTTACTGTAGATGTCCACCAGACAGATTTACTCTTCCTTGAGGAGGAGGATTTCATCATGTCTGGTATTCCTGATTCCATGCAACTATATAAATGCTCATATAGTACTTTGGTGTAGGTTTGGACATATGCACCAGTTCCTATGGAGGGGGAAGGGGCTGAGAAGCTGTTTATACCTTCACTCAGGAGGTTATAATCAGCTTTGGAGAAGTTTTTTTGTTTGACCCTAGCTGGGGGTGGGGAGGTGGGTTGAGATGGTGACTTTGAAAGTGACTGCTTTGCGGTCAGATCTTACCAGGGATGATGACACTGTAGCGATGCTGTAATGGTTACTCATGTTGGTTAATACCAAGTCCAAGATATTTTCACCTCTTGTGGGGGTGTCAACCAACTGGTCCAAGGCATTTCCATTGAGGAAATCAAGCACTCTTTGGGCATTTGTGTTTTGGCATGAGTATTTCTTCCAATCTATGGGTGGATAGTTAAAGTCGCCCAGGATCAGGGTAAAGGTTTGAATCTTGATAGATTCGAAGAGGTCCAAATAGGTGGAATGGGAATCTTGGTAGTCAGAGCAAAGGGATAACAAACAGAATGAAATTTACATTGCAAAATTGCTTTGTTGAGGTACATGGGATAATGTAGGTAAGGGCCAGGGTAGTCTACCGGAAGGTGGAAGAGCAGAGCCAAATATTTTTAAAGTGTTGTGCTACCAGATTTTTGAATCTAGCAAAACTAGACTTTCCACTGTGTGTTTCCTTAAACCTCTTGTGTTAGAAGCAGCATGGGATATATGCAAATTACCCTTTAAGGACATCAGGTGTTTCAGCTAAATGGCAACTCTGAATGTCCATGATTTTTTTCTTTTGAGTCTATCTAAGGACAAATTCAGGCCCAAAACACCAAGCTCCACTAGCTGTGGACATGCATAAGTGGAATTTTGGCTAACATTTGCCATTTAGCTGAAACATCTGATGTCCTCAAAGGGTAATTTGCATATACCCCATGCTGCTTCTAACACAAGAGGTTTAAGGAAACACACCTGGCATACTTACAACTCTAACTTATACCATGGCTATAATCTAACTCCTAACCCCTTTACTTTACTTCCTCATTTCACTCACCTCCTACCAATCACAACTCTACCACTTCCAACCTCCAACTATTACACTCTCCATTCAATTAAAAGAATCATCTTACACATACTCTATCTCACCATCTCTATTCAACATCTCCCCTACCCAACTTCACAAACACAAAGTCTTAGCACACAATCCCTTACCATCTAAGATAACGCTAAAATATCTGTGTCACAACCACTACCAGTACCACTCCAAACCACCCCTGCTCCCAAACACACTTCTAACTGATGGGGATATCCACCCCAATCTAGGTCCTGCTTCTCCTACAACTTCCTCCATCATCCCAACAGCCACCAGTCTCAACAGCCCCTCCCCAATCCAAAACATCTTAATATATACTCAATTAACATACAGAGCCTCCAGAATAAAACCACAGAACTACACTCCTGGATTACCCTCCATTTCCCACATACACCCTACTGAAACACGGTTAAAGCCCTACATCTCAAACTCTGAAATCCTTCCCCCCATTACAATATCTACTGGCAAGACAAAATGGTTAGGAAAGGTGGTGGTGTCACCATTATGTACTCCGAACACCTCAGTCTATCCCTCCTACCCATCCAAATTTCCACCCCGTCAAACTACTTATCCTAAACTGTCACCTTAACCCACAAAAGAAATTTGTCTTAGTTACGATTTATATCCCACCAGGTAATAACATTCCCATCCTTGAATCCATACTCTCTCAGACAAACACAAATCAGATCTACTCATTATTAACTTAAACGCAAGAAGTATATCCAATAAATTACATGACCTGTACGCATTCATAACCCACTACTCACTTGATATACTAACCATTACTGAGACTTGGCTAAAGCCCACCACCAAAAACAAAGAAATTCTCCTAACAGGTTACAGCATCCTAAGGCAAGACAGAGATACCAAAAAGGGAGGTGGTGTTGCAATTTTATTCAAAAACACACAGCATCCAGCCTCTGAAAACCCCACTTCACAAATTTCAAAAATACAGATACATTAGGCTCTGTTATGTCCCTCAAAAACAATAAGAGAATCAACATCCTCTGCAGTTATATTCCTCCAGGAAATAACACACCTATCATAGAGGAAATGTTAGAATGGGCCACAATCAACCTGCCCCAAGAAACTATTCTGCTAGGCGACCTAAACCTAGACTGGCTAACCTGCAATGCCAACAATCCCTCAACCATATTAACTTACTTGGATTCTCACAACTAATCCAAGAACTCACCAGAGTTGACAAAAAATCCAAAAAACATTCCATTCTTGATTGGACTTTAGTTAATTTCCACAAAGACAGTTATCATGTGGGCTGCCTACCTGCTGAAACTGAGTGACCACTGTCCCACATTCCTCCTTCGTAAACAGGTGAACATATCCAAGCCCATATTGTATAAGGAAACTAGAAATGAACACAAGGTAAACCCACAAATTCTTGACAGCATGTTACAACAATGTAACTGGCACCCACTACAAACTCTAGCATTAGACCAGGCAGTTGAGTTTTTCAGTAATACTTTTATGAATGTACTAAATACAGTAGCTCCCATCAGGGAACGTATGACAAAAGTTAACTATGCCCCCTGGCTAAATAGGACCACAAAAGCCAGAGACAATGCCTGGAAGATCCGGAAAAAGAATAACACTAGCCAAGATAGACAAAAATATCAACAACTGTGAAACCAGGCCAAAAAAACAAACAAAACTACTTCCTAGGTATCCAAAACAAACATTCCAAAAACCCCCAAAAGTTTTGGCAAGCCATAAATTCCCTTCTGAAACCAGGTAAATTCATCACTCTGGCTCCCAACACCAATACTAACAATGACAGCATAGCTTCTCAATTTAACCGTCACTTCACAGAATCTATTCTCTCATTATCTACCCAGCTATCTAACAATAACTCCAATAACAATAATAATAATAATAATAATAATAATAAGTCACCCCAGCTACAGATCACAGTAATTACCCTCCTTCACACACTCACCTGTACCAACTTCCACAGTTAAAAAATTACTCTCAAAACTAAAACCCACCATTCTCTCAGCAGATGGTCTACCCACTAACTTCCTGAAATTAGCTGCAGAGCCCCTAGCCTACCCTGTCTCAGTTCTTATAAACTGCTCCATAAAAGAAGCCTACATCCCCAAACTTTGGAAAGTGTCATATATCCCCCCTACACAAAGGCGGCAACTCCTATGAGCTATCAAACTAGCGCCCCATTGCTATCCTATCCCCCCTTTCCAAGCTCCTCGAGAAATGTATTCACACCCAAGTGATGCACTTCTTAACCTCACATAATCTCCTCTCCCTCACACAGCATGGCTTACGCCCAAACCATAGTACAACTACTGCTCTTCTCTCCTTTACCAACCAAGTTAACCAACTCAGAAATTACAACAACTTTGTATCAGCCATATTCCTAGATCTCTCTAAAGTGTTAGGCAAGGTCTCGCATAACATACTTTTAGACACTCTATCCACCATCCCCTTTGCCCCCTCCACTATTTCCTGGTTCAAAAACAATCTCTCTGATAGAAAACAATCAGTTAAATGGGAAGGTGAACTATCACCTCTACTACCAACTACTATAGGCATCCCACAAGGCTCAATACTTGGTCCTCTAGTATTCACCATTTTCACCAACAAACTACATACCTCCACACTGCATGCATCACTTATACAGTACGCATATGACTCAACCCTAATCTGCTCAGCCCCATCCATTACCACTCTTCAAAAACTTGGCCAAGAATCCTTCTGCTCCGTAGAAAAATGGATTACTGGTATCCAACTGATTCTAAACCCCAACAAGACCAAACTACTTCTTTTCATACCCAACAAATCCAGAACCACACCTCTCTCCTTAACCATCACCTCCAAAAATGGCACCACAATCTCTCCCTCCCCCCATACTAAGCTCCTTGGTGTTGAAATAGATAAGGATCTTAACTTTGATGTCCACATCTCTCAAACCATTAAGAAGGTACATAAAAAAATTAGGAACGCTATACAAGCACAGACAGTTCCTAACAGACCAAGCATGAATCACCCTAGCCCAAACTCACCTTTTGTCTACTCTAATGTATGCATCTCCAGTCCTAACCCACATCAGGAAAACAGACCTAAACAAACTAGAATCATGTTACAGTAAAACTGCAAAATTCGCCAATAACTCCACCTTTAAAAGCCATCACTGTCTTGCCCTAAAGGAGCTACAGTGGTTAGAACTGCCTCAACTAATTGGTTACCACCAACTAGTGCTCACCTTCAACATACTAAAGAATCCCCACAAAACTCCAGCTCTAAACCAACTACTAAACCAGTATTCAGCAAACCGTCCACTACGATCATCCAACAAAACCCTGCTCTGTATATCCAAAGCCAACAATACTGCTGAGAAAGCTCTTTTCTCTAATACCATAAGCTAGGAAATGAAATAACCTCCCCCAAAATATCTCTTCAGCACCATCCATCTCACTTTTCAAAAAGTCACTGAAATCACACCTCTTGCAATCAAGGCTCTGTCCCTGCATCACATAAATGCTCTCCTCTTGCCTACTATCTCTAGTATACAGTACTCAAATAGTCCCACACAGGACCTACTATGTGTAAATTATTATGTCTTGTGTGATGTCTCTTTTGATTGAATCACTTAATGTGAGTCTTTTCTCCCAAATACTGTTATACAGAGTCTACTGTGTAAATTAAGCTTGCTTGGAACAAATCATTGTATGAAATGTCCTTTTTGATTGTACATTTAAACTGTACATATGGTTTGATGTGGAGCTTTTCTCCCCGGGCCTCCACTGTAAATGGACCTTGTCCAGTTGGACTTTCCCGGTAAACAAATGTAAAACAAAATAAATAAATAATAAATACTCTCATGGCTATCACTCAATATCAGCTATGAAACCATTCTGTTGGGAGACGTTAACACTGACTGGCTAAAACTATCTACAATCAGCCCATCACTCACCATCAACCTACATGGCTTTCATCAGCTACTTACTACAACTACTAGATTCAATAAAAATAATAACAGTAGCTCCACTCTTGACTGGATCCTAACAACTAACCTTAACCTGTATCACAACTATACTACCCTACCAGACTCCCTTAGTGGCCAACTTTCTATCCGAGTTCTTAGGCATGCTGTTCAGATACCCAAATACCATCTCTATAAAGACTGTAGCAATCTCTCTGATTGTAACTATAAAACCTTTAATCACAAGCTAAACTCTATAGACTGGTCAATTCTGAAACACATGCCTCTAAATGATGCTATTCTTAATTTCAATTGCACTTTTTTCTCCATCTCTGACTCCCTAGCACCTCTCAGAAAAGTAAGAATCAAAACAATCCACACCCCCTGGCACTCAAAAGATACACTCACTCTTAAGAAAAAGAGACAGCACCTGGAAACAACTGAAGAAAACTAAATCACCTTCTCTTCTCCAAACCTATAAACAACTATGTAATCTGGCTAAAAAATAAATCAATACAGATTAAAAAAAATTCTCCTCCAATGCCCAACTCTCCCATAAGTCTAACCCCAAAAAATTCTGGCACTCTATTAATAAGATCCTACACCCAGACAACCCTTCTACCCCCAACCCCTACCCCAACAAAACACCCCTTGATACTGCCACGCTTCTAAATTCATACTTCACTGAATCTATTCACAAACTCACTCACAATGGTCAGAACAATAACCACACACCCCCACTCCACATTTCACTAATACTCCCTCTTTCACACTCGATCCCATCCCAACATCTTAAATTGAATTTCTCCTGCTTAAGCTGAAGCCATTTTCTCCCACTTCTGACAACCTCCCCCCCAACCACCTTTCTTAAACTAACCGCTCATTCAATAGCCTACCCAGTCTCCAAGATCAACAGATCTATTCAAGAATCCACCGTCCCAGATACATGGAAATCATTCTTTATCACTCCATTACAAAAGGAAGGCAACAGCAATGAACCATCCAACTACAGACTTATTGCTATCTTCTCTCCGCTATCTAAACTCCTTGAAAAATCTATTCACAGACAGCTCAAGTACATTCTAGATAATAATCTCCTAACCCCTATGCAACATGGCTTCAGACCCCATAGTACATCTACTGCCTTACTGTCCTTTACTCAAACTGTTGCTGAAGCCAAGGACAAAATTTACTGGCTTCTTGCCTTTTCTAAAGCATTCAATACCGTATCACATTCCAAACTTCTCAATAAATTATCACAACTCAGTTTATCTCCCTCTACTAAGTGGTTCACTAGCCACTAGCTATCTCATTAATAGACAACAATCAGTAAGAAGGAAGGCTACCTGGCTCCCCTTACTTACTAATGCAAACTGGGATGCTTCACGGCTCGATTCTTGGCCCTTTACTCTAATATTTTCACAAACCAACTGCATACTTCCTGTACAGCATCCTCCCTGATACAATATACAGACGTCCCTACCCTTATTTACTGTACTGACAGTTTCTCTAACCTCCCCTCTACTACTCAACATAGCTTCCTATCTGTAGAAAAATGGCTAACCGACAACCAACTAATTCTAAATCCCAAAAAAACACAGCTACCGCGCTTTTTTCCTAAAACCCTCTCTAACCTCAAATCAACCTTCACCACTTCTTCTCTCGACAATACCATCATACAACCTGACCCACATACTAAACTTCTTGGTGCTATTACCGATGACCAATTAGCATTTGATAACCATATTCTGCACTGTATTAAAAAGACCAATCAAAAACCTGGTCTACTCTATAGACATAAAAAATACCTAGCCCCTGACTTTAGGCAGAAACTAGCTCAGGCCTTCCTCCTTCCATGTCTACTGTATGTCTCTCCCATCTTTTCACATCTACAATCTACTCTTTTGGCTAAACTCTGTCAATCATACTACAGTGTTGCAAGATATGCTAGTAACCAACTCTACAAATCTCATCACTGCCATGCACTAAAGCAACTCCAATGGCTTAACTTCCCCCAGAACCTACTTCACTCCCAGCTGCAAAAGACTCATAGTCTACTCTTAAAACCCCTTTCCTGTCCTTCTCTATCCTCACTAATTATCACATTACACCCCTCCCAGAACTATCTGCAGCTCTGACCAGCTCCTTCTGGACCCCTATAAACCAAACAAATACACTGGTAAACGTCTTTACAAATATAGGATTTCCCATGCATGGAACAAACTTCCCCTTAACACCTGAATTATTTCTAACATAAATCTCTTTAAATACAAACTTAAAACTTTTTTCCTAAATGTCAACACCTGTCACTGCAATGATCTCACTTAAATCCCACCTTACTACCCCTCTCACACTTTTAACACCCACCTATTGCAGGTGTCTCATCTCACTGGCATCTCTTCCTCTTTTTATTGACAAAAAAAAAAAAAAATCAAACTTTTGTACTGCATGTTATGCAGATCATAGCAATATTTATGTAAATTTCATTCTCAGGCCTTTTGTAAATTTCTAATGTTATCATGTAAAGAACATTATTGTATTGTTGCATACAACTTCATTGTCAGATGTTTTTCTTTATGTAACTTTATAATAATAGTCTGGAGCTTTTCTCCTCAGGTCTCCACTGAAAACGGGCCACTGGCTCAGTTGGACTAACCCAGTTAACAAATAACAAATAAATAAAAAATAAAATTAAATAAATAAATAACTATGCCAGCTGGCTGCAGCCCCTCTGATTTTAGCTTTGACCTCCTCATTCAGATGTTCCTTTTCCTCAAGCACCCCTACTAGATACTTCAAGCAGTTAATATTTTCCACTATTATCCCTTTTATCTCAATTTTCATCTTATTCTAATTTCTCCCATTTGCTGCGATGACAACTGTCTCATCTGTACTCAGTTTTATCCTGTGTGTCTTCAGTTTTAGATTCCATTTCTGAATCATTTGCTGAAGTTCTTATTCAGAGTTTGCCTGAAATGCTACATCAACTGCATACGGCAACGATTTTGGTATGTCTCCTCCGACCTGTTTGCTAATATAGTTCATCTCCAGTATTAACAACAATGGGCTCAGAACTGAACCCTGATGCACATCCACTCCCAGTGGGAACCCCTCTGCTTTTAAGCACTGTTTGTACTTGAGTCATTTGGGTCATTTTACATGGCCTGCACTAACTCCACAAATGTTTCCAGGACTTTGAACAACTGCATGATTGCCCATATCATCTTTCTTTGTACCTTGTCACATGCTTTATTCAAGCCTAGGACTGACCAACTGGAGTCTTTTCTCATCTCAAGCTTCTTCTCAACTATACATCTCACTGCAAACCCTGGGTTGGTTGTGCTGAATTCTGATCTTAATCTGAACTTACATTCAGCATTTTCAAGCAGCATGACAGGTGCTTGATACCTCTACAATGCTCACAGATGTGAATGTCCCCTTATTCTTCAATCATCTAGGATATGCCTTTCTCAACACGAGTACCCTCTG
Organism: Protopterus annectens; assembly: GCF_019279795.1. NCBI lineage: Eukaryota > Metazoa > Chordata > Ceratodontiformes > Protopteridae > Protopterus > Protopterus annectens. The sequence goes on along the minus strand of NC_056729.1, from coordinate 1,701,162,953 downwards.
AAACCATATATTCCGTAACTTGCTAAACATCTTTATTATATCTTACCTCATCTGAGCCTGATGCTTTCCCTGACTTTTTCCTTAGTGCTGCCCTTACTACTACTTCAGTGGCCTCCAACTCTTCTTTCATCACAGACTGTGTCTAATGCAGTAGAGCTTCTGTGGATTTTTTTTCATTCAGAAGCTCCTGGAAGTGCTCCTTCCATCTGTGTTTAATGTCCTGCGGACTGACGAGCAGGTTGTTGCTGACATCGCTAATAAAAAGTGAATCTGGAGAATCACCCATTACTGTGTGCAATCAGTGTAGGTTCTTAGCTAATAGACCCTGTTTTTTTCATAAGTAAATAGTGAAACAAGTTACACAGCACTCAACGTTTTGCAACTGCAGTACTTGTAATGTAGTTATATGGCAGTGTTTTGTCTGCCAATCATTTTACGTAGGCAGGACCATTAGAAAGCCAAGTTCTTTTAGTTATGAACACAGTCATGCTATAAAGAAAGAGAACACAAAAAATGCCTGACATAGATACACTTTAAAATGCAATAATGTTAAATGGCTTTTTTTTTTATGTATTAGATACCACAGAACCAAGAAAGCAATACACACACAAGACCAACGCCAAACAACCACGGCAAGCAGGACTGTGGACTCAAGATGGAATTCCAAAAGGTGAAAATAATAGTCATGACCAACGATGTAAAACAATGTAAACAGATTTATTAATTCAAAATCAACAAAAACAACTTTACTGTTTACCACAGAACCAGACATTAGCAATAAGAATACTAAGAATTTGTTAGACACCAAGGAACATGAGTGGCAAGTGAAGCGGGATTGAACAAAAGAGGCAGGCTTGAATGATCATGTCATTTTTACGACTCTTAAAAAAGCAAAGGTTAAAGATTAAACATAAGAATTGATCATTTGATTGCATGATTCTTAAGTAACTTCATTGTAATTTTATTATTTAATGAGTTAGTTTTACTTCATTATTCAGTGTCTGATGAAGTCTGTAACTGATCAGAAAAAAGGTCTTATGCTGCTTTATTATTTTATTAATACATGCGAAATTTCAGTGGAAATGTTTCGGCTTTTCAATCCACGGTTGGTTGTGAGTGCATTTGGTGGATATCTGTGGATATATCTGTGCAAGCATGCAGATGTGTGCACTTGGTGGTTATATCTGTGTAAGTACACAGACGTGTGTATATGTTATCACAACCAGTAAGGTCTTAAGTTTCACAGAGAATATACAAGCCTAAATTAAATAAAGCAATTACTAGGTTATAGCAACAAAGCAGAAAATGGCTGAACCTAAACCAGTACCATAAATGAACACAAACTGATGAACTAGGTAGCATAAAGAACTTTAGGAAGATGAGTTACCTAAGGGAAATATTCGAATTGTAAAGAACAAGTGGAAGATGGAAATGCAATTTGTTTTTAATGCAGCTAGCTGTCTGAAAATTTGGCATATAGAAAAAGGACTTAAGTCACCAAAGATGTGGTAGAAATTTGTATTTACCTTATCATTGATTAACAATTAAAAGAGGCTGGCCACGAGGACTCTCTGGCCATAACCCAGGCTACAAAAGCAAGGCTAAAAGTACACAAGTTTACTTCTGCCAATCAAAAAGCAGGTGTGTGTTTGGTAGGAAGAAACAAGAGTGCCCAGAGAAAATCCACAAAAATACAAGAACAAGCAAACTCCACAAAAAGAGTAACCAGAGATAAAGACTGAACTACAGCTCCTGGAATCATAAAGCAGAAATCTTACCACTGGTCCAACTCTGCTTCAGATTCCACTTGTTTGGAAGGGCAAGTGGGGGACAGAAAAGGGCTTACAGAAATGCAAACATAAAAAGCATGTCCATACTACAATGTTGTTCATAGTAGCAGTAGCCAGAAGCAAAAGGAAACAAAAATACACGATGCAACTTTTTATGCACATCTTAAAAGTGGTACAGATCAGGAGAAGGGCATTTTTAGGAACTTGGCAATAATTTTCAAGTTGGAATATTTTATTCCATTCTAATTCCTGTGACAGTGCATATCAAATAAGAAGGAGAGTTAAGTAAAGTAGTCACTCAAGTCAATGGAACACATGATCTTGAGTCTAATGAAAGAGATTTCAGTATTAACCCACGCTGAAATTGCCCGAAAGAATTTTCTAATTGATGCATATTTCTAGCGATACAATTTTCATTATTACAATGCTTACTTTACTTAACATAAAATGCATAATATAATTATCTAATATTGTCAACTTGATGCCAAAGAAATCTTTTTAATATAACTTACTGCACTCCACTGTTCAGCTTGGCAGGATGGCAATAAATGTTTTCAGAAATAAGTTGGCATTAATTTGTTTTGCAGTGTATAACCAGCGTTCTTTCATTCTAGATTAATGCTGATGTGAATGGCATAAGTTTTAATTTTAAAGTATAATATCTATAATTAGAAATGTCTATTTTCCCCCCAAAAATCCATATATCCTCAACCTCGGATCTGGGTACTACTTCAACACTGACAATCATCTACAGCCAAGGTGTATTCCGTCGGGTGGCTAGCCCTGCTGCAGTTGTTCATCCATACCATACACTCACAATCACACCTATGGCCAATTTAAAGTGCCCAGTCCACCTAATGCATGTCTTTGGAATGTGGGAGGAAACCGAAGCACTTGGCGGAAACCCAAGCGAACACAGGTAGGATATGCAGACTCTGCACAGAAGGTGCCACAATCAAGAATCGAACCGGGGAACCTCTTGCTGCGAGGAGACATTATCTGCTGTACCACTGTGCCATATGCATTTAAAGAATTTTAAGCTCAAAGGTCAGGTAATGTTGTACAACAGGAAAATGTCATCTCCATTTTGAATAGAAAGAATGCCTGTAATCAGAATTAGACTCTTCACATTGCCAGACAGGGAACAGCAGCTTATGTGACATGGAAAGCAAACTGTTGGAGAAACTGTAGGCAGCAACATGGCAAATGACTTGTAGCACACACTTCAGCTGCAGCGTTCATCATCTGGGAAACAGTCAAAGGAGAATTCACAGTAGTGGCAAGCCAGTGGTTCAACAGCCCAGTGTCAGAGTTTGAATACAAAGGTAGAACAGCATTAAGGTATAATGCCTGAAAAAGAGCTGGAAGACAAAAGGCAGTTTTAATTTCTGGGGGAGGGGGAAGTAGTAAGTTTAGGACTCTGTGAAGGGTGTGCTTCATTTTTCCTCTCATGTTTGTGATTTTCATAGACAGGAAATATAGATACACTTGGGGTCTGGAAAGTATCCAGTTTGAGGATATGAGGGTGGATTGCGGATGACGTTGCCCTCTTGACATCAACTGGCTGTGATTAGTATAAGCTGGTATGTTTCACTGCAGAATATATATAAACAACAAAACCTAGAGATATTTTAAAAATATAAAAAAGAAATATGGACATGGGAAAGAAAGAGAGATTTGATATGGTGCAATATTTATGCAAGGGAGAAAGCCAATTTAACTAATATAGATAACGTAGTCTCAAAGATATCCGAAGAGAAATACAGGCAAAGGCATCCAGATATGGAAAATTTCACAATAAAAAATTAACATCACAAAGATGTAATGTGGAAAAGAAGATTAGTAAAGCAGAAGTTTAAGAAATAGAAGTTGAAGTTATGGAGTGCCTGCGAAGTGAAGGATTTAATGTAGAAGTTCTAACACAGACTACGTCACAGCATGATGAAGCGAGTCCCCAGAATGAGGAAAAGCAAGAAGACCAGGAGACATGTGAAGAAGAAATATGGACATGGGAAAGGAAAAGAGATTTAATATGGTGTAATACTTATGCAAAGGAGAAAGCAAAACTAACCAATACAAAAAAGAGCAGCACCAACGATATTTGAAGAGAAATACAGGCAAAGGAATCCGGATATGGAAAACTTTACAATACAAAAAATAAGAAGACTAAGAGGAAAAGTAGAAAAAGAGATCAGTAATAGAGAAGTCAAAGAAATAGAAATTGAGGTTATGGAGTAGCTGCAAAGAGAAGGATTCAGTGTAGAAAATCGAATGTAGAAAGCACTACAACAGAATAGAGCAATGGATATCCAAATTAAAGGGAAACCAGTGGAACAGGAAGCAACTGGTCAGGTGCCATATCAAGATATTTTGGAGCCTTCCACAGGAAACCAGTATAAATGTTCACTTGAAGGTACACAGCAAGGAAAGTAACAGGAAACTGTGGAAAAACTGATGCAGTCAATGTTGAGGAGTGCTAGGCTAGTGAGTTTCCATATGACAGAGCAACAGATGACACAGGATGAAATTGAAGAGAATGTGCCACAGGAAAATGCTACAGAACTTTCTATAGAATGCTCGCAGGAAACGGAAAACAAGGGTTGTGCCCTCAGTTTGGAAGAAAATGAGCTAAGAGAAGAGTTGCTTGATTTAATGGATATGGATATATATATATATATATATATATATATATATATATATATATATATATATATATATATATTAAGATCAATGAGAGAAATAGACTGCAGAAGGTCAATAAAACCCAACAAGTAAGAAGTCTGATAAAACAAATGAATGCAGCAATTATGACTGTTCATAGAGATTCATGTGATATAACAGAAGTTCTTGTGCTTCTTTTGGCTTTTCCCAGTTAGGGGTCACCACAACGGAACTCCGGTCCGCTAATGACTGGCAGTAGATTTTTACGGTGCTGAGGTGCCAGCTCAATGCCCAACCTTCAACGAAGGCACGCCCATTCACTCACGTCTTTTGAATGCCACTCGACCGCGAGAGAACATGCTGACTCCACACAGATGGTGCTCCAGCCGAGAATCGAACAGGAGAACCTCTTGCTGTGAGGCGACAACGCTACCGCTGCACCACCACGGCTTCTCCATGTGATATAACAGAAGTAAACAGGATATATTACTGTGCAGCTAAATTAATAACAGATAAAATTCTACCACAAGATCACAGGGTAGTGAGGGAAAGGAAGGGGAGAAATCGAATACCATCATGAAGTATCGAATAGAGAAAAGTATAAAGCAATTAAGACAAGAAGTGTCACTGTTAGAAGATAATAGAAGAGGGAATAGATCAACAAAAATACTAAGAAAGATAGATGTGATTAAAGCAATGCACAGTATTAGAACAGACCAGGATCTATCATGCACTATCGCAAATAAATTAAAAATTTCAGCATAGGTGGACAAACATAGAAGATACACAGATAAATATAAGGGGAAAGTACAAAATAAGCAATTTATTGATGATCCAATACAAGTTTTATAGATAATTGGGAAATAAGGTAAAGGAATTGAAAGACCACCAAAAAAAGAGTAAGTAGATACATTTTAGAGAAGTATCTATGAAGATCCTGTGAAACGTAACAAAGATGCTAAATGGATAGAAGAAGTAAAAGAAAGAATAAGAAGTTTAAAGGAACAGAATATGAAATGGGATAAAGTAACAGCCAGACAGATTGAAACAAAGTTAAGAAAAGCCTCTAACTGGAAAACACCAGGCCCAGATGCAGTACCTAACTTTTGGTTAAAAGTATTAACATCTTTGCACGAGGATTTAGCCATGAGTAACTATTTATATGCGCACTCCAAACAGACACCACACGGTCTAACAGGCAAAACAATGCTCTTACTTAAGAGTGAACCTGCAAGCTAGCCTAAAAATTACAGGCCATTAACTTGTCTTTTGACTATGTATAAGCTATACACGGGAATTGACACCAACAGAGTTTATAGTCTTTTAGAAGAAAACTCAATTATGGCAGTAGAACAAAAGGGCAATAAAAGAAAGTCACATGGAACAAAGGATAATTTGTTGTTAAAGTTACAGTGGAGAACTGTAAAAAGGGAAGAATCTAAGTATGGCATGGATTGACTACAAAAAAGCATTTGATAGCATCCCACATTCTTGGATAAAAGAGTGCTTAAAAATGTATAAGATACACCTTACACTGATTGACTACATTACAGTAACCATGAAACAATGGCAGACCACTTTGCAATTAAGCCATGATAAAGGACAGATTATTATCCCAGGGATAAAAATTCAAAGGGAGATATTCCAGGGTGACTCTCTGTCACCGTTGCTATTCCGCCTTGCCATTAATCCATTAAGCTGTTAAATTAACATCTTAAGCCATGGCTACAATTTGGCTCCTAGAAAACAACAAAGTCTAATTAATGACTTCTCATCTTCTCTTTGTCGATGATTTAAAACTGTATAGCTCATCAGATGAGGAACTGAAAGCACAGCTGCAGGTTGTAAAAACATTTTCAGATGATATTAGAATGTCATTTGGTTTTGATCATTGTGCAAAAGCAACCTTTAAAGCAAGAAAACTGCAGCACCAGGAAAACATCAGTTTGGGACAAGAATGTGATATAAAAGAACTTGAGCAAGAGGGAGTGTATAAATACTTGGGAATTGATGAAGGATCAGCAATAAAACATGAACAAATGCGAATAAAACTTGGTAAAGAATACTTTAGAAGACTTATTAATCCTGAGAACAGCATTGACATCTAGGGACAAGATCCAAGCTATAAATCAATTTGCTCTTCCTGTCCTAACGTACAGTTTTGCAGTGACTGACTGGCCCCAAAAAGTGTTGGCTAGATTAGATATTAAAACAAGAAGGATGCTTCATGCTCACCAAATGATTTATAAAAATTTGTGTATACCAAGATTATATATTCCCCATTCTGAAGGAGGGATGGGCCTCCTTGAAATTGATTACATGTAGAGAACTGCAATCGTGGGACTTCACACATCTACCGACCTCACAAGATCCAAATGTAGTGAAAGCTTTGAAACATGATGAGAATAAATCTACAATGACTTTTCTGCTTAATTTAGCAGAAGCATATTGACGTCAAGCAGGAATGGAAATCAAACCAGAAGTAGATAAAAACCAGGCAGCAACTGAATGTGCCAAAAAACAAACGAAATAATACAAGATGAAGGACCAGATGAGAAGGCAAGAAATCTGGAAAAAAACATGTATATAGTTGAAAGTATAGAAAACTTCTGGAACAGCCTCACAATGATCAAGAGCGAATGTAGGAATGGTTAAGGAGAGGTGAATTCAAACCAACAAATGCAAGGTTAATACTGGCAGCCCAAGACAGTGGGCTACATACATGCTGGCTTACAAAGTCCATTGAATATGTGGAAGAAACAGACAAATGTAGGTTTTGTAAAACCTAATTGGAAACAGTCACACACCTTGTTGCTGGTTGCGACACACTAATGGCAGGAGGACTGTATACTGAAAGGCATAATAAAGTGGTGAGACTGCTGCACTGGGGATTGTGCAAACATTATGGTATCAAAGTGGCTGAAAAACACTGGAAACATGAGCCACAAAGCATCACAGAAAATTATGAAGTTTATATCACATGGGATCACCTATTACAAGAGTTCAAAAGATAGACGCTAGAAAACCAGATATAGTGGTCCAAGAAAAGAAGACAAAAGTAGCATTGATCATTGAAATCTCCACACCCAGTGACTATAGTGTCTTGCGTACAGACAGACACAATGTCATAAAATACCAGTATCTGCAGGCAGAAACAAGAGCAATGTGGAAGAAAGATACCCAGACAGTATCAATAGTAGTAGGAGCAACGGGTCTTATAAAAAAAAAGAATTTAAAATCATATTTAGATACGTTACCAATCCATGTAACCCCATACGAATTATAGGAGGAGTCACTACTGGGCACACTGCGGGTGCTGCAACGAGCACTTTTGGCTGACATCAAAGATTGAAACAATACCAATTTCATGAACTTTAATCATACTTTGGCTTAGGAATGGGTCCATTCCCATCATGGTATTAGAAACCCAAAAAATTTGGAGAAATTAGAAACAGAATATAAAGCTGTTGGGATATAAATAAGGACCTCCAAATCAAAGAGGATAGTTCTCTCCCAGGAAAGGCTGGGTTGGTACCATCAGATGAGAAGGAATCAGCCACCCTAGGTGGATAAGTTTAGATATTCTGGGGTTTGTTTTCATGAGCGAGATGGTATGGGGGTCAGTAGAATAAGCAGTGGAATGGTGCAGAAGTGGCAGTACTGCAGGTGAAAACAATGAGACTGTAGACACAACTGGAAAAAATGAAGTTCTTTTGCAGGGCAGCTAGGATCATCTTACACGACGGGGTGAGAAGCTTAGCAATCCAGGAGGAATGTGCCACTTTAAGTATGGTTACCACCTGTATGTAACACGGGTTTCTAAACCTGCCATTGGTCTTGCTGTGATCACCCATCTACTCCAGTTCAACAAAGTGTAAATAAAATTAAAAAAACGAAGAGTAGACCTGCTGCTCTTCTGCTTTGATAGAAGTCTGATGAGGTGGTTTGCACACATAGTAGGAATGCCCCCTCGGCACCTTTCATGGGAAATGTACAAGGCACACCCTGCCGGGTGAAAGCCCAGATGCAGATCTAGTGCATGCTACAAAGTACCTTGGTCATCTTGCCTAGGTAGTTTATAGAATTAGTTAGGGATTGTTGCTAGGTACCGAGAAATCTGGCTGGCTTGGTATCAGTGAGACAAGAGTTAACATTTTAGAAAATGGATGATAGGAAATGGTTTGGGGTTCAGTCAGTGAGACTCTCCCTTTATTAGCTATCCTGCACAGTCTGTTCAACTAACCTAAAATGCTCAGGCAGTGAACACAGACTACACATAAATGCTTTGTGGACTTTTAACTCATTACATTTTGCCAGAGTAGCGATAACAATGTGTCAAAAGTAGAGACATTTATGGAAATGATTCAATGAGAACTTTATAAATCATAAGTAAAAGATGATAACAGAAAGACACACCTCATATAACTGGTTACTTAGAGATGTGCAGGTCAAGAAGGTAAACAATGAATATGATGCAGTACAGCTTAGACTACCTGAACAGAGCAACCAGATGGGAGATGGCTCAGGTATACTTACAGAGTACTATGAAACAAAAGGAAACAAATAAAGGTTAATTTTGGATGACTGTAACTAAAATGTTGAATGGAAAGTAAAATACTGGCAATCATTTATTTTATTTTTATTTTATTTAGCATTTGTTTACTGGGAAATTCAGACTGGGACAGAGCTCATTTTCCATGGAGGCTGGGAAAAAGACTCTAGATGCATGTCTTTGGAATGTGGTAGGAAACCAGAGCACCCGGAAGAAATACACTTAAACGCAGGGAGGATATGCAGATTCCACACAGAAGGTACTCTAGCCAAGAACTAAACTGGAAAACCTCTTGCTGTGAGGCAACAATGCTAACCATTGAACCATTGCACCACCCATGGAATCCAATGATTCAGTAATACAAAGGATACAGCTCTTCTGAGGAAAGCAGATGCATTAAGGAAAAATCATTAAAATAATAGGAAGAAAAACTCAGTGTGAAAACAGGGCAAAATAATATAGCCAATTTAAATATGTCTAAAGTATGTCACATAACGTGGGATACTAAATGATGTTTTATATTTACATTCAATAAAAATAAAACATTCTAAGTCACTTGTTCAGGGCTGTAGCCTGTAAACTAAAAGGAAAAAACAAAACCGCAAGAAACTTCTGTGTGGAAGATTTTCAGTCCATATATTTCTCGTTAATCACTAGATATTAATCAGATCAGACAATAGTAGTAGAAGTAGCAAACGTAAACTCGTCAAGTCAAAAAGTAATAACAGAAAATATATAATTCTACAGCATTACTAAGTATTCGAAAGTAATCCAAGCAAGGCAGGCAGTCTGTTTCCAGTGAAAATCCTTTATTTTACATACATACATACAGTGATAACTAGAAATGTATGGACTGAAAATCTTCCACACAGAGAAGTTTCTTACACTGTTTTGTTTTTAGACCCACTACACTTTAGTGGGTTGTTTTGAGACTTCAGGGATACCACGGAGATTACTTGTTTTCTGTAAACTAAAAGGAAGACATGCATATAAAACTGCCACATTTCATGTACCTCTGCAGATACTGCCAAAACCTCTGTATTTTCTGACATTTAACATTTTGGGTGCAAGGAAATTCTAAAACCACCATTCATATCTTCAGACATTCTAATGAGAGCAGTGGGACTAAAGACATTCACAATGATATGGTGGTTGCGCTAGTTCATCAGACTTACTAAGGAGTTTTTGTATTAGGACCTGCAAAGACTAGTCCTAGCTTTGTCTGGACCTTGCAATTAGCAGTCACGAATACATAAAACACACATCTAACAAGAAAAAATCCAGTTACTCAAAGAAAAGCAATATATATGGTGACTTTATGGAAGAAAATAATTTTAAATAGAATATATTTTTTTTAAACTATAGTGTCAAACTGTGTGCATCCCTTAAAAGGAATATTAGACATCTTTTTACTGCATAGTTTTTACAAGAAAACAACTAAAACAAGAACATATCACCGTCGAAACACTGGGGCTTTTTTATTTTAATTTTATTTTTAACCAAACTCATGAGGCACAAGTCATTCAATCTAGAGAAGTGTCCCAGGAGCGGTGTATGGCTAAATAACTTACTGACACACTGAATGAAAGTGGATAATAACAGAATTAATCCAGGACAACAAGATGACGTTCGTTAGCAGCTCAGATCATTTACTTTCTGTAGTATGATGCCAGTCACTTTCAGTACATGTTCTTTTCCAACTAGAATGCTTATTCACTTTAGCACCAGAAGACAATACTTTCTGAAGCTCACTTCCAGAAAAGCTGGTGAAATAATTTGAATGGCTTTACACAGATTACTCTAACGTTAAATGTTGTGGACCTGGTAATAGGCAGTATATGTTATTTATGATGAAGGCCACACCTATCCACTATAACAAAATAACATAAGCCTTATTAGAATGTGCAGTAACAGATGATGTGCCAAAAATGTAAGATGGACACGAAAGCAGTTTCAGACTAGTAGTGTAGAACTTAGATGACATGAAGAGGGATTCATATCATTACATCTTGGACAAAAAATAGATATTATGGGGAGTCCTAACTGCTGAAGAGTTTCAGTCTAATTATGAAACTAAAAGTTTAGAGTTCTGATGGTTGCATCTAATACAGGAAAAAAAGTCTAACAGCAAAAACACTTCTGACAAGCAACTTACAGCAAACTGAACACATGAAATTTAAAAGAAAGCACATTATTCTCATTACAATTATTACATTAATAAAATGTCACATCAGATTACAGAAAGCAATTTTAAAACCAGCCGGGGACAACCCCCATAAAGGTTTTTCCCAAAAAAAAATTTGGATGCTGTTTGGTTTTTTGCTTTTGGGGGAACCCCCAGGTTTCTCCAATTTGGGGCCGCCTGGGGGGGATTTGTTTTGGGGGGGCTTGGGGCAAAAATTCCATTTTTTTTGGTTTTAAAAAATGGGATATCTTTTTTTTTTCCTTTTGGGAGGGGAGAGAAGTTTGCACTGAACCTGTCAGCCAGTATGTTGGCAATGTCTGTAGAATCAGTAATCTTCACATCATTTTGAACTAGTTCTGAGCATATCTGGGAGTTTCCTCCTAGGTTTCTAACATAGCTAAAGAAGGCCTTATGATTGTCTTTTGAGTCTTTAGCTATTTTCTCTGAAATTTGCTTTGGATGATTTTATGAGAGCTCTTAGTTTTTTACTTATAGTGATCAAGGGTGTCTTACCTTTTAAGGATTTTGCTCTATCTTGTAGTAGCTTCCTCCTTTTGTTGTAGAGTTTGTTTATGGCTGGGTCCACCAGACTGGACGCTTTGCCTTTGGTACAAAGAGTCTTTGTTTTGTTTGGGATTGCCTTATCCATGCAGTCCTGCAGGTGCTGGTAGAAGGCATTTGTAAGTGATTCAGCAGCTTGAGTACTGTTTTCCACGCTCGGGGCCTTAAAGGAGACCACACTAGTCTTTAGAAGTGTGAAGTCGGCTTTTGGGAAGTTCTTTACTGTGGTCTTTTTTATTTCAGGTGGGGGTGGGATGAGGACCTCCAGCCAGATTAGTTGTGATCTGATCTCACCAGTGAGGGGTATACTTCGGTGTTGAACATTGTGCTCCCATGTTAAGTGGATGATGAGATCAAGTATGTTATCTCCTCTTGTGGGAATGGTGACTAGTTGTTCCATGGCATTTGAGTTTATGAATTCCAGGAACTTTTGGGCTAGGTGTTTGGGCTTGAGTAGTGTTCCCAGTCTATATTTGGGTAATTGAAGTCACCTAGTATGATGGTGTTTGGTGATACATTTATCCCTCTAGTGTTTTCAGGAAGGCCATGTGAGGTTCCTGAGTTTGTGAGGGTGGCCTGTAACATGCTACTATTTGCAGAGCAGTCTTGCCTCACGGTTAATTGCACCTGGATGGTCTCCGATGCATCATGCGTTGCCACCAGTCTTGAGGTGTGGGTGTCCTTGATGAATATGGATACCCCTCCTTTCTTGGTATTTTCCTGATTTTGGGGCGGAATGCATGATATGAGGTAAAACCTGATAGCTGGGGTGCTCTCAGGAGCCTTGAACCAGGTTTCTGTCACACAGACATCGATGTTCTCCATACTGAGAAGGGCCTCGAGTGCGTGCATTTTGAGATTTAGACTTCTGGCATTGAGCAGCATTACCCTTAGTTTATTTCCTTTTTTGTGTTCTAGGGTGGTAGGTTTAGAATTTGAGCCTTGCCTAAAAAGGCACTATGGGGGTGGCAAGAGCCTTTGCCAATATCCGAGGAATCCCAGGGGTGACAGGTGCAAGCCGTCCCTTGCTAAGCGTGGCTTGTCCAGCATGTCATCCCAGGCAGACAGATACTGGATCCCTTTTGAATGACACCAGTGTTTAAGCCAATTGTTAAAGCTGATCATCTTATCTCTGTATTGTGGCATCATTCTTGGTGAAGGTAGGATACTGCTCAAGGTCAGGGTCATACCTGCCTGGGCTCATAATCAGAGAGCTCCTCAATGTCTCTTTTCATGTAGTCAGGAGGTGCGTCTCAGGTCGTTTACACCAGCGTGGACAATGACTGAGTCATATTTGTACCTGCTGTTGAGAGACCTGAGTGCTTGCATTATGTGGCGGATTCTAGCGCCCGACAGACAGCTTACTGTGACCTTCTCCTTACTCAGTCTGGTGAGCGGGACATCAGTGTGTCTGACTATGGAGTCACCAATGACTAGTGTGTCTGGCATTGTGTTTGGCCTTAAGGGCTGTGACTGTTTGACACTCTGACTGTGAGGTCTATGTGTTGCAGGTGTTGTGTTCTGAGGTGGTGGTTTTTTGGGTGTCTGCTTTGGTGGAAAGTAAAATACTGGCAATCATTTATTTTATTTTTATTTTATTTAGCATTTGTTTTCTGGGAAATTCAGACTGGGACAGAGCTCATTTTCTGTGGAGGCTGGGAAAAAGACTCCAGATGCATGTCTTTGGAATGTGGTAGGAAACCAGAGCACCCGTAAGAAATACACTGAAACGCAGGGAGGATATGCAGATTCCACACAGAAGGTACTCTAGCCAAGAACTGAACTGGAAAACCTCTTGCTGTGAGGCAACAATGCTAACCATTGAACCATTGCACCACCCATGGAATCCAATGATTCAGTAATACAAAGGATACAGCTCTTCTGAGGAAAGCAGATGCATTAAGGAAAAATCATTAAAATAATAGGAAGAAAAACTCAGTGTGAAAACAGGGCAAAATAATATAGCCAATTTAAATATGTCTAAAGTATGTCACATAACGTGGGATACTAAATGATGTTTTTATATTTACATTCAATAAAAAATAAAACATTCTAAGTCACTTGTTCAGGGCTGTAGCCTGTAAACTAAAAGGAAAAAAACAAAACCATGCAAGAAACTTCTCTGTGTGGAAGATTTTCAGTCCATATATTTCTTGTTAATCACTATATATTAATCAGATCAGACAATAGTAGTAGAAGTAGCAAACGTAAACTCGTCAAGTCAAAAAGTAATAACAGAAAATATATAATTCTACAGCATTACTAAGTATTCGAAAGTAATCCAAGCAAGGCAGGCAGTCTGTTTCCAGTCGAAAATCCTTTATTTTTACATACATACATACAGTGATAACTAGAAATGTATGGACTGAAAATCTTCCACACAGAGAAGTTTCTTACACTGTTTTGTTTTTAGACCCACTACACTTTAGTGGGTTGTTTTGAGACTTCAGGGATACCACGGAGATTACTTGTTTTCTGTAAACTAAAAGGAAGACATGCATATAAAACTGCCACATTTCATGTACGTCTGCAGATACTGCCAAAACCTCTGTATTTTCTGATATTTAACATTTTGGGTGCAAGGAAATTCTAAAACCACCATTCATATCTTCAGACATTCTAATGAGAGCAGTGGGACTAAAGACATTCACAATGATATGGTGGTTGCGCTACTTCATCAGACTTACTAAGGAGTTTTTGTATTAGGACCTGCAAAGACTAGTCCTAGCTTTGTCTGGACCTTGCAATTAGCAGTCACGTATACATAAAACACACATCTAACAAGAAAAAATCCAATTACTCAAAGAAAAGCAATATATATGGTGACTTTATAGAAGAAAAATAATTTTAAATAGAATATATGTTTTTTTAAACTATAGTGTCAAACTGTGTGCATCCCTTAAAAAAAATATTAGACATCTTTTTACTGCATAGTTTTTACAAGAAAACAACTAAAACAAGAACATATCACTGTCAAAACACTGGGGCTTTTTTATTTTAATTTTATTTTTAACCAAACTCATGAGGCACAAGTCATTCAATCTAGAGAAGTGTCCCAGGAGCAGTGTATGGCTAAATAACTTACTGACACACTGAATGAAAGTGGATAATAACAGAATTAATCCAGGACAACAGGATGACGTTCGTTAGCAGCTCAGATCATTTACTTTCTGTAGTATGATGCCAGTCACTTTCAGTACATGTTCTTTTCCAACTAGAATGCTTATTCACTTTAGCACCAGAAGACAATACTTTCTGAAGCTCACTTCCAGAAAAGCTGGTGAAATAATTTGAATGGCTTTACACAGATTACTCTAACGTTAAATGTTGTGGACCTGGTAATGGGCAGTACATGTTATTTATGATGAAGGCCTCCACTATAACAAAATAACATAAGCCTTATTAGAATGTGCAGTAACAGATGATGTGCCAAAAATGTAAGATGGACACGAAAGCAGTTTCAGACTAGTAGTGTAGAACTTAGATGACATGAAGAGGGATTCATATCATTACATCTTGGACAAAAAATAGATATTATGGGGAGTCCTAACTGCTGAAGAGTTTCAGTCTAATTATGAAACTAAAAGTTTAGAGTTCTGATGGTTGCATCTAATACAGGAAAAAAAGTCTAACAGCAAAAACACTTCTGACAAGCAACTTACAGCAAACTGAACACATGAAATTTAAAAGAAAGCACATTATTCTCATTACAATTATTACATTAATAAAATGTCACATCAGATTACAGAAAGCAATTTTAAAGCTATTTTTAAGCAAGTTAAAACTTCTCCCAGCAAATCCATCAGTATAGGTAACTTCTAATTTACAAACATCCAACATAAAATCAAAGTTGAAAGCAGCTCACTATACATGCTTATGTAGACAGGTAGATGTATGTATACATGAGTACAACAGAATCCTACTTTTAGTGCATAGATGCATGACTGCATTTAAAACGTCTCTATTCCCAAAACATTACGCCATTCCCGAATTAGGTTACTCTTCATTTTGATGCATGAAATGAAATCAAATACACACAAATCATAAATTAAAACAACAATTTAAATTTCAAAGTAAAACAAATACCTTACCTGTAAAACAAACAGAAATGCTGTTTTGAAATGGCTGTGAATTAAAGACATTTACAAGCAAAAGTTCACAATGTTCCCCGAAATGTCCATCAAATGCAGCACATACTACAGTTCTTAATCTATTTCACTTTTTTTTTCCTGTACCTCACCTGTAACACACTGATTCAGCCAAGGTTTACAGAAATGAACATAAGAAAATAATATACATAAAGGTTGCCCATCCAAAATGCACAGTTTCCAATATAGAAACACAAACATACCAACTGGCACAGTGGTTTCCTGCACCAAAGAAAAGAGCTAGTCCCTTTCTGCCATTCTCTGAGTAACCTCACCAACCTTCCTACCAAAATGAACCAAGGGGAGCGGTCGTAAAATGGGTCCTGCCCATCGCTGAAGATGTCAGATCCTTCTTCAGTCCCTGCATCAGAGCCTGTATCATCCACAAATGCCTCATCGTCAAAGTCTTCCATCTCATCTTGCTGCTCGTCAGCAAGTTCTGTGATGTCTGAGTCCGCAGTGGAGAAAGTAGGGGAGGGGGTGCGGTCTGCTAGCCGCTCATTGACACAACCATGGAATATCGGGGAACTGAGATGCAGATGAAGGGTAAGAAGAAACAGAATTTTGTTAGCATCTGGAAGCACAGAGGCTTTGGAGTCCATGAAAAATGGAAGAGAAACAGACAGTGTGGAAACATTAGCTTTCAAGACGGGTAAAGTTATTGCCAAGGTATTAATGTTAACATGAGCATCTCTATCCTTAAACATACTGACATCTGCATACAAATCTTGCTAAAGACAATCTGGCTATGATCTGAGTGGTGGAGATCAAATGCAAAAAGTGCTGTATGAGTTTAATCATATACAAGTCATCACTTGGGAAAGCTACAGTGAGTTAACACTCCCACATGCAACAAAAATGGTATGATAAATAAATGTATGAGACAGCAGAGGTAACAGAAAAACCTAAAAGTATTAAAACTTGACATCTGAATGTATGGTTCTATAACTTCTCTAATATGCTAATTGTATAAGGTTTGCATTTAATTTCATTAGTTACCGGGGACATTCTGATTATCTTGGCTTCCCTTTTAACACATTCTAGATTCTGTATCTCTCTCCCCTTATTTTTCTGAAATGAATATGGATGTGAAGTACTCGTTTAGTACTGCAGCTTTACCCTATCATCTATGACCTGCTTCCCATCCTTACTTAGCCTAAGATCCGTTCCTACTCAACTCAAAGCTATAACTACAGATGTCTTTGCGCCCCTTAATAAACCCCTCCATTAATTCCTGTTCCACTCATGTCTGTTAACTTTACTTCCTTCATTGTTCTTTCTGCTTGCCTCCTTAAAGTGTACATATACCTCTCTCCCTTCCTGCTTTCCACTTTACATATTCTGTCTCACTTTTGATGCAATTACTTAGACTCACTTTTAGCCACACTGGCCTTCTCTTGTAGTCTTTCTGTATTTCCTCAGTCATATTTCACAAGTCTGAGCAGACAACCTCTGACCCATGTTCACAGTTCAGCTGTCTCTTCAGCTTACCTCCAGTCCCCCAGCTCCTTTTGAGATTTTTCCCAATGTTCTTAAACCCCGTCCCCATTTAGTAGCATAGTATTTCATGTGTGTCCTTAGCTTCATTTCTCAACCCTGAACCCTACAATGACACGGTCTCTTTTGGCAAGAGATAACTTCACATTTACAGCTCAAACAAATTCTGCTACAGTTAGCACTGCATCAAGGATTGTGCCCTTTCTGAAACAGTCACCTAACACCCGACTGAAACTCTCGTGGTTCTGGGTTTTAGTCACTTTCCTCTCCCTCTCAGCTCTTGTGGCTGCATCCTTCCAGTTACATTCTGGCATATTCATGCCCCCACCACTATGACTCTTCTCTTCTTACTTCATTCTTTTCTGCAGTCGTTCATTCTTCTTGAGAAACAGATTGGGGCCAATATACTGCATCTATCGCCAGCCTCCCCCAAAGCCTTAACTAGTAGGATAAGTATTTTTGATTTTGGCATTTATTATTCCTCTTATTTACAGGAAGCTATACTTCTTCCCTCACTTTACATTGGATATTTTCTCTCACAGAGTGACACTCATCAACATCTCTCTTCTCTCTGTTCTTTTTGGGGTAACAGTACTGAAGTATGGATGGGAGAACCAGGTGGGTATTTTGAAAGGACAAAAAGAGGTTCACCATGGTAGATGAATAGGTTGGTAATTCAGCCATCTCATCAATACTGACGGGACTACACAAAAATGGTGTCTTGCATGAACAAGGTGCAGCCTAATGCTCAAGAAAGAAAATGCTGCTGGAAAGCAGACAATAAAAATGAGCTTCCAAGGGGTTCAGTGGAACTTTGACCAAGGTGCACATAACCAATTAATTTCTTTAATTTTAATTTACCAAACAAAAATGTAACACTAAAATAACTAAAAAAAGTGCAGCACCCCTCCAAAACAAACATAAGCATCACATTTCATACAGCACTTTGCACAGTTTTGATCCCTTCTCAACACCATGCTACAATACAGGCAATTCATTTTGTGACTAAGTACATACAGCAATGCCAAGTGATTTCAAAGCTAAGGTGTAAAAAATGCAAGAATAAGGGCAAACAAACATACATTGAAAACAGAATTATAAAAACTTACCATTTAAATTAATTCTTTGAGTGCTGTTATTGAGGACACAGCAGAATCACACAAGTGAAGGTGCACTGACAGAAGAAACCTTTACTAGTCTCACCTAAAGAGCATCTCTTACCCAGATGATGTCTAAAATCTGATGACTCTTGCAAACACATAAGAAACAGTAAGACAACGACAATAAGAAAGAGACACTGTCACTTTAAATTACAAGGGATTCCACAAGTTGGTGTATTGAAAGTATTACCATCAAAGTTAGCAAACTTGTTTTAGGAGGTATGTCACTGTTTCAGATAGACAACTGAGACTGAATATTCAAGTAATAAAAGCCTTCTCATAGTCAGAGGGAGGGTTACAGGAAACTTTGCAATGCAGGTCAGGACGTAGCAGTGGAAAAGTGAGATGGTCATCCATCCTTGTGACGTGATGTCAGAATAAACACCAAGACCTCATCCTGTATAAGTAGAGACAAAAGCACATCTGAAGAAAATACATAAATAAATGAAATGCTCCTTGCAGATCAAGATCAGAAAGAGACCTGTTCAAGTGAGCCTGATTAAATATTCAAGCAAGAGGTGTGAACGTCCTACATCAAACCCACATATGAGGAGAGTTTAAATAAAGCTTCAGCAGGATCACTGTAGGTCCCACATAAAGAAGGTACCTCATCTCCCAATATAGTAAATAAAAATAATCGAGAAAAAATAGTGGAGACTAGTGATATGCCATAAAACCTGTTGCAAATAAATTTCTTACACAAGTAGATTTTTCTTCAGTCCCAAGAAAACATAGAATTGAAACGTGTATGAGAAATTGCAAGACGCTCCAGAAGGTCCTGAATTTTTTTTTACAATTCCTTCGTACTTCAGTCAGTGACTTGTCTTTTTCAAGGTTGTAATCCACCCTTGTCACATGGCATTCTTCTTAAGATCCTCCATACTGACCTTCAGTTTGGGCTTAACCCCCCACCCCCAGTGCCATGTAAGCTATGCACTGCTAGGCAGAAATTGGTTGAGAAGGCCACACAGATTCTTTAATGCCAGCCTAAATATATTTTAACTTGTCTGAGCCCTTATGCAGAGTAATCACTCTTTGATAATCTGAGCATAAGAAAAAATTGATGTAGGGAACAACAAATGCACGACTCCAGTCTCCAGAAAATATATATTTATTGAGCGCTTTTGTCTGAATGTTAGACTTCATCAGAATAAAAACCATGACTATCACATGTTTAAATAACACATACTCAAACTCCAATTGGTTGAAACAAAACTGTAGGTCCGCTCTACATTACAATATAATACATGTTACAGACAATATAAAAACTATATAAGAACAACCTATGACTCATTGGACCCATTATTCAAGATATCTATATTGAAATTAAAACTCAAGTGTTAAAAAATGACATGTTATTAAAAAAATAACAAGACTTTAATTTCAACAATGAGCTTATTGAAAGCTTATCATTAAGACCAGGCAATGACATTGTGATCTGTAGTGAGTAGGGAACAGGTTGAGGAGACCCTGGAGAAGTGGAGATATGCTCTAGAGAGAAGACGAATGAAGATCAGCAGGACTAAGACAGAATATATGTGTGTGAATGAGAGGGAGGATAGAGGAATGGTGAGGATGCAGAGAGTAGAGGTGGTAAAGGTGGATGAGTTTAAATACTTGGGATCACAGTTCAGAGTAATGGTGAGTGTGGAAGAGAGGTGAAGAAGAGAGTACAGGCAGGATGGAGTGGATGGAGAAGAGTGTTAGGAGTGATTTGTGACAGACGAATACCACTAAGAGTGAAAGGGAAGGTCTACAAGATGGCAGTGAGACCAGCTATGTTATATGGGTTGGAGACCATGGCATTGACAAAAAGGCAGGAGTTAGAGCTGGATTTGACAGAGTTAAAGATGTTAGGATTTGCAGTGGGTGTGATGAGGGTGGACAGGATTAGGAATAAGTATATTAGAGGGTCAGCCCAGGTTGGAAGGTTTGGAGACAAAGCCAGAGAGTTAAGATTACTTTGGTTTGGACATGTGCTGAGGAGGGATGCAGAGTATATTGGAGAAACAGATGCCAAGGATGAAGCTGCCAGGTAACAGGAAACCAGGAAGGCCTAAGATAAGTTTATGGATGTGGTGAGAGAAGACATGCAGGTGGTTGGTGTGACACAGCAAGATGCAGTGGACAGGAAGAAATGGAAACATATGATCTGCTGTGGCGACCCCTAACGGCAGCAGCCGAAAGAAGAAGAAGATCATTAAGACCAGGCAACTGACAAGCATTTACCTTAATTTGCCATTTCAACTCCTTAAGCTCAAGGAAATCATCGACTGGTCCCCCTCGGGGACCCAGGTCCACAAGGTCAATAGCACAAAATTTGAAACTAGGAGTGGGAAACAAACTGATATGCTTGAAAAGGGCACTGTTCTCATTCTTACAATTAATGTTGTAAATGTGTTCGTAGACCCTTTGCCTAAATGCCACCTATGTTGTAATTCATGGGTACATGTTCTTCCCAAAGGGGATAACTATACATTTCTTGTCAATGAGCTTGAGCCCATGGCTCTGGAACCAAGCATCTGTTTCTGTAAGGCCCTTTTGTAGCATTTCCACATCATTTAGGGATTCAATAATGGCTCCCAGTTTGCAGTCATCTGCGAACTTTGTTAGCCAGAGTCCCTTAGTGCTGACCTCTACTTCAGAGAACTAGATGCCAAACAAGAGCGGTCCCAGGACTGAACCCTGAGGTACTCCACTTGTCACTTGTTTGGAGCTGGACTTGGAGTCGGCTACTTTTACAGTGTGGGTTCTATCAGTAAGCCAGTTGGTAACCCATCGAGTGACGTAGGGATTAAAGCCCAGCTTAGTAAGTTTATCTGTGATTCCACAGTGGGGGATGGTGTCGAAGGCCTCGGCGAGGTCCAGATAGGCTGTGTGGACTACCTTAACCTTGTCCACGGCTCTGGAAACTGATTTGAAGAAGTCAGTCAAGTTCAGGAGACAAGATCGGCCCTTCACGAACCCAAACTGCGTGGGGTCCAGTGTTTGAAGGTTGCCAATGTCTTTGTTTATAAGTTTTACAGATGCTACATCTGAGTGGACTATAAATCGCAGTAAGCTTTATATTTGGAGCACGGATCAATACTACACACAATCTGATATATGAAAAAAAAGGAGAAAGATGATGTCACCACACATGGCAACCCAAAATACAGCCCCTTAAAAGGTTACTAACAAGGAACGATTTTATGCAGGTTTGCAAATATGTACACAAAATCTGCTTAGTTACTGAAGTTTAACAGATGTGTTTTGATGCACAGCTGTTACCAAAAGCCATTTGAATTACAAACACAGCTTGGTCTTCAATTCAGAGAAACAAAAATGCAGACTGATTAAATGAAATAACCATATGGTGGTCTCCCAGCATGACAACTTATAAACCACACTCAACAGGCTCCTCATTGGCAGCCCCATTGATCTCACATCAAACATTCCATTAGTATTCATGCAACAAGCACTGAGGTCAGGAGTCCAAATTTGCTGCTGCTTTGGCTACAAACAACATTAACGCAGTTAATTTGCCAGTGGTGTTCTAAAGAATACACTAAATATTTTTCAGTAAAGCACTGGTTGTATATCCAAGATTTTAGCAGTTATATTAAAAAGTCTGCATATTTACATTTTGCATGCTAAGGAATATTTAAAAGGGATGATGAAAGCAATGACTTGTATTAGGTTTTGCTGCTGCTGTGATTTTTAACTGATACCAGTGCACAAGTTTCTCTGCTAACACAGATGTAAGACTACCACCAGTAACGGTCTGAAAGGGCCTTTGCTCTGACAAAATTATTTGCTAGGAAGGGTAGGCTTACAGGTAAATAGATTCTTACTCAGCTTACAGCCAAGGAGACGAATGAAGAGTTCAGCCACATCACTCAGTACTGGTGGAAGACTATCAGTGCCCCTGTTTAAGTAGATTTTCTCCCAGACTTTTAATCACCCAACCAAACATCCAGACAGGTTTTAAATATTGCCATGGAACTACAGTGCCTCATGTAAGAGCAGTGTATTCCACAAACAAAACTCAAAAAACATGTTTTTTTACTACGCCTTTGTTTTCTGAGTTATTTTAATACCTCAAAATCACTCCAAGTGCTTCTTTTACAAATTTTAATGAGTCTCCCACAAAATGGTGGATGATAGGGCCTGCCTTGGCAATGTGATCTTGTTTTCTTGCTTTCATTCCTTCTTCCCAGAATACATTTCAAGTCCTCTTTATATCGGTCATGCTAGACATAAGGAAGTGGTGGTGTTTTCTCACATCATTAAGAAAGAATGGCAGGACTGTGCAACACTTGTCATCTAACACACCTTCTGTAACAGAGCTACTTCTATGTTTCCCTGACCTAACCCTCATTTATGCGTCTGTCAGAGTTTGATCTGTGGTATAAATAGCTGTTAGCTACTTCCAGCAAAATAAAGTAGGTAAATAGCAGGTTTTTGTGAAGTGATTATTTTGCAGTTCTAAAAGAACTAATAGGCCTCCACACAGTCATGCTGATGTGTGAAAACTCTCACTGCAGTAAATGATCCTTGCTGTAAATGTGCAGGTAACAAGTAATCTAAAGTCTGTCTGTTACCCTTCACTAGAAATGTTTTTCTCTCTCAAAAATGATGCAGAATTAAAATGTGCCTTACTAGTTCCTTAATTATTTCTGTCATATTCACCCTCCATTGTTTCTACTTTGTATTTATTTAAAATTTGGTAACCAGGAAAGTGAACCATTCCCAGGAACCTTTTCAGCCATGACTGGGGCTACATTTGCAAATATAATAACAAGTAATAAATGCACTTACTTATTTATTTTATTTATTATTAACATTTGTTGATCGGGAAAGTCCACTGGTCAGAGACCCATTTTCAGTGGAGGCCCGGGGAGAAAAGCTCCACAAGCAAAAATCAAAGGAAAACACAAACTGTTAAAAACAATGTGGCAATGCTACTGATATGACAGGAAGAAAAAGAGAAAAACATATGATATATACACACAATGGAAGATATGACAGTTAAAAATACAAGAAATTTACAATTGAATTAGTATTGTTACATCATTTCCTTCTATGGTCAGATTCCAACTTCCTGTATATTAAGAGTACATTTAATAAATGTGAAGACTACGTTTTTGCAAAAATGTTGTCAATGTAGTATTTGGTGAAGTATATTGTTTAAGGTGGTTTGCTTTTGAGGCACGTGCAGGATGGATTGTTAAGATAATGTGTTTTTAGGGCTGCTTTAAAAGTTTCTGGATAATCAATTTGGGTTATTTCAGATGGAAGGTTATTCCATAGTTTAGCTATGGTATGGGAGAACACGCATTGTCCTGCTCTTTTGCTGGGTTTGGCTACTGTAAGCATCTGTTTACATGAGGATCTTAGTGTTCTAGTGGGGGTGTATGTTTCTAGGATTGCATTGAGGGCAGGGCAGTCATTTGGTTTGAAAATTAGCTTGTGGGCTAAAGTTAGTTGGATCTATTGTAAAAGGTGGGAAAATTCTAGTCCATCTTAGTTCAGTGACGGCATGGCAGTGATGAGAGCGGTAAGGTTTTCCAGATGTGAATTTGGCTATTTTGTTGTAACATAATTGTAGTTTATCAATAAGGGTTTTGTGCAGGTTAGTGAAAATGGCACTACCATACAAGAGGGAGGGAATGAGTAGGGTATTGGCTAGTTTTATTTTTGTATGTTTGTCCAGGTAGAGTTTGTGGCGGTATAGTTTGCCTAATCTGAAGTGGGTTTTCTTGATTGCAGTTAGGATGTGTTGTTCGTATGTGAGTTTATCATCTACTGTTATACCTAGCAATTTGGCTGTTTTCACTAGTTCAATTTCTGTGCCGTCTTTAGCCATGATTTTAAAGTCAAAGTTAGGTGGTTTTGACAAGACAAGTAAAAGTTTAGTTTTTTTGTGTTTTAGCATTAGTTGTGCATTAATGAGCCACGATTGGATAGAAGTAAAAGCCTTTTGTGTAAGTGTGAGGAGGTCTGTAGGTGGATATAAGCGTTAAATCATCGGCGTATTGGATGATGTTCTGGATTTGAGGGGCTTTGTGCAGGTTGTTGATAAAGATATTGAACACAGAAGTGGTCCTAAAATGGATCCCTGTGGTACTCCTATATTGTTAGGTTGATACTGAGATTGCACATTTAACCATTTTACAGATTGTTCCATGTACTGTAGGTAGAAGGCAAACCAGGTGAGGGATCCTGGGGAGCAACCTAGTGTTGATAGTTGGTGTATTTGCTTAGCATGTGACACAGTGTCGAAAGCCTTGGATAGGTCTAGTAGGATTAACTGAGGTAGGATGGCCTGCATCCATGGTTTTGTTGACAGAGTCAGTGAAATATAATAGGGCAGTAGTAGTGCTATGTCCTGGCCGGAACCATGCTGGGTAGGGGATAGAAGAGTGTCATTAGAGAGGTGTTTAAGAAGTTGTGAGTAAACACATTTCTCCAAGAATTTAGATAGAGGGGAGAGTATAGAGATGGGGCGGTAGTTGGAAAGATCATGGGACTTACCCCCTTTGTGTAGTGGGGTAATGATGGATCTTTTCCATAGGTGAGGAACATAAGATTTAGTGAGCGATCGATTTATAAGCATGGTAACTGGATATGCGCTAGCTGCTGTTTGCAGATATTCTGCAGGAAGTTTATCTCCAGAGAGAGAGCAAGGTATGAGTTGTTTTAGGAGTTTGAAAATCAGAGAGGTGGGTACAGGTTGAATGTTGAATGAGTTGCCTGGTTGTGTGTTGTTGGTGTGTTTAGTTGGGGTTAGGATATGTATGTTTGAGTTGGATGGGGCAGTCTTTGAGCAGGTTTTGGATGGTAGAAATTAAGTGGGAATTAAAGGCTTGGGAGATTTCGTGTGGGCTGTTTTCTGGTGCAGGGGATGGGTTAGAGAGGAGACACAGCAATACAAAAAAAAATACTGACAAAGACAATGACAAAGACTGCATGTGCAACACACAGCTGATGTGTGAAAGTGAATAAATAAAACATTAAACAACATTTACTAGAATGTATACATTAATAATGGTTAACTCTCCTCCTTCTTTTGGCTTCTTCCTGGTTAGGGATCGCCATAGCGGATCACTTGTCCGCTCATGACTGGCAGTAGAGTTTTACGGAGTTGAGTTGCCAGCCAGGCGCCCAACCTTCCACAGAAGGCACACACATGCACGCAGTCACACCTAGGGCCAATTTAGAGTGTCCAATCCACCTACAGCATGTCTTTGAGATGCGGGAAGAAACCCACGCGACCACAGGGAGTACATGTAGACTACACACAGAAGGCACCCCAGACAAGGATTGAACCGAAGAACCTCTTCTATGAGGCTACAATGTTAACCGCTGCACCACCATGGCCGCTATGTTAACTTTATTATAAACAATGAATTGCATACACCCATACTGCATAGGTCACAGCGCTGTAGGATGGTACTGTTCTCTAAATGATCAGGAATCAGCAAGTTAGTGTTTTACAGCTTCACAAAAGAAAAGGATGGGAAGATAATTATATTTGCATCACTTCTGTCATTCAAAGATAGTATGAAAACATACTAAACCTAGGAATTTTGGAATGGAACAACCACCGCAGATGAGCCCAATAATTAGTATGGTGCAAAACATTTGGAACATGAAGAAAGTAGGAGAAAGGATACTGATTTAGGATGATGACAAATAATACACACATGCATGCACATACATGTCTGAGTATATATTGGTGTGCATCTGTACATGTGTTAAGTACACACACACATCCATACGTTAGTGCATGTGTGACTACTTACAAAAATAATGACTGTATTACAATATAATTCATCCCATGTATACCGTTACACATGTTACTTACACTTTTTACATATATATATATTTGTGTGAGTTTATGTAGAAATATATATACAGTTAGACAAAATTTCCATTTTGATTTGTTTTTATTTAAAGGACATGAAGTGTACACACAGGCGTATAATCTATTTCACTGTTATAAACACACACACGTTTCTGTGCATACATGTAAGATGTGTGTTATACATACATACTTTGCTTATATGTATGTATGTGTGTGTGTGTGTATATATATATATATATATATATATATATATATATATATATATATATATATATACACACACACACACATACATTGTTTATATGATAATGTGTGTGTATATATACACACACACACATATAATATATATATATATATATATATATATATATATATATATATACATATATGGGATCCGTACAGATCCCCGAAGACAAAATCACCATAACTAATTTTGGTTTGGCATACTTGCACGAAAGTGCTTTTCAACAAAGAAGCACTTTTGCGTAAGTATGCCTGTTTGCGAGAACGCACTATGGTGTGGATAAGGGAACATTCCCTTTTCCTCACTGTAGTGCAGTCTCAGAGTGAGAATATTAAAGTAGGGGTGTGTGGGGGGTGCAGGGGGGCAAAGGCCCCCTGCATAAACGTAGATTTCTTTCTTTCTTTTTTTTTTTTTTTAACCTATATTAACGAAAGCGCTTTTTCGGTGAAAGCGCTTTCGTTACTATATGTTTGGTGATTATGGATTCGGGACTTTGCACATTCGTGCAGAAGTCCTAGATCCATATATATATATATATATATATATATATATATATATATATATATATATATACACACACACACACATATATCAATCAGACTATTAAGTACTTTATATGCAAAAATGACATTTAATTTTTTGATATTTACAAAAAGAGAGCTTCAGTGTCATTTCTCTTTTTTATTGTTTTATATTTACAGTCATTTTTGCATATATATATATATATATATATATATATATATATATATATACACACACACACACACACAAGTACATGCTCTCTCTCTTATATAATATACACATGTATATAATATATATATATATATATATATATATATATATAAAATATGCACATGTATATAATATTATAAATATATACACATGCAGATGCGCACACACACACACACACACACACACACACACACACACACACACACACACACACACACACACACACACAGTCACACACACACATTCAGATGCACATTTAAACACAGTTAAGTAAATTTGATTTCCTTTTCCTAATGTTTTAAAGCAAGGGATGTTAAAGTAAATTTATATAGTATGGTTGCCATCAATGGACACATTCCCTTTGTGGACTAAAAATGCTCAATGCACTCTAGGACTGTAAAGACTGACTCAAAGTCAGTGGTAATCTCTTACTATGGATTTGTGTGTACCAGATGTGCATTTCCCTCTGGAAGGATGTCGCAAAAAAAGCATAAAAGACCTTTTTATGAACAGTACCCTGTGCGCTTAGTTGATAGGGTTGCCACCTGTCTCTCTTTCTGGAATTCTGTCCTGTGTGTGTTTGCGGGGGGGGGGGGCTTGAAAATGGTAAATGTGTTGATACTTTACAAGAAAAAATATCTGACTTTTCTCTAAATGCCACAGAAATCTCTTTTACTACTTTTAAGTTATCTTAACATATAACTTATTATAAATAACTAACATTTAAAACTTATTTCAATACTGTGATGCTGTTTATGTAAATTTGTCAGAAGAGGTGACGACTGCCTTTAAACCCCATACTGATCTAATTGCTTTGTTTTTCTATGAAAGGGGAGTGTTAAGTTCTCCACAGCTTTGTCTTTTTTTTAGCAGCTGCTGTGCTTCTGACATTAGCAGGATTCATTTGCCCATCTAAGATTGACAGCAGTACATGAGAAGTTCAGTAGATAAAAAAATCTTTATCTCCATAATCAGAGACAGATAAAAGATAAGGCGCCGTGCTTCATGCAATTCACAGCAGTACCTAACTGTGTAAACTATAGATTTAATTGTGTCTACGGGTATGTCATGCAGGTAGATACAAATTCCTCTACGAAGCATGTGAGAAGTTAAGCTTAAAAAAACAAAAGAAAGTAGGTGGGCTTTCCCCTCCTTTGACTCCAAGACAAGAAATTTAAAGTTTTAAAAAATACAATCAGTTTTTCTGGTACCTACAGAATAATGGAACCATATTCTAGGAAGAAAAGAAACAAAAGGATTGAGTTAAGCTGTAGGAGAAGGCAGAGGTTTTCCTTTAAGTACTGTCACATCATCTGGTGGTGTCGTTGTGGCAGTATAGACGAAGGTCTCTAGAATGGGCGTCTGCTTTACTACAGGATCTATTTAGGGGAGATCAAAGAGCACTGAAGTTTACAGCAAGGGAGAGCCTGTACAATACTGAGCAGAGTGATTAGGGCTTTTATTTTAGCACAGCAGGTAAGGGAACTGAGACCAGAAATATTTTTGGTAAAGGCACATTGAGGTCTCTTTAGTTGGTTTAAGTGTTTAGTGAGGTATATGCAAAAGGATGCATTATATTCAATGATGAACTTAAGGGAGGAATAAAAGAAGGATTATAACTTCTTTAAACCTCAAGGAGATACCACAAACAATATGTTCTGTAAAGCAGAAGTATTTTCTTACCACACAGAGACAGGATGGTCAAAAGAAAGTTTGTTATCAACATAAATACTGAAGACTTTGAGCTCAAAGACTGTATCAGATTTAAGTCAAATACTACATATATGGTTGTTGGGTGGTGGTGATGTAATATTTACCAAAGGAAATTTTTGGTACTGATGGCAAATTCAATGATTAACACTCCAAGTAGCTGTTTGGTGCAATCCTTGCTGAAGAATTTAAGTACTGGAATGGGATTTTATAACCGTCCCAGTATTCAATCCTCAGCAAATTTGGTTAGCCATAGTCACTTAATATCATTTTTCATGTTACAGAAACATAGACTTCGGAACCTGCTGGTGGATTTTGTCTGTATAGAAATGATATCCTCAACCTTAATACCACCACTTCTGGCAGATAGCCAATTCCCTATGTAGTGAACTATATATGTTTTAATGTTGATTTGTGACAGTTTGTCAATAATTCCAGTATGTAGGAAAATATCAAAGACCTTGAAAAGGTACAGATAGGCAGTGTGAACTGTATGCCCCTTATATCTATATATATATATATATATATATATATATATATATATATATATATGCCCCTTATATATGGTAAAGTAATCTTTTTGAAGAACTCAGCCAGGTTGAACAGGTATGACCTGATTTTTTATAACGGTGAACTGCATATATCAAGTGATATATGGTCTATGGTCACAAACATTGTTCATTAGTTCAGCTGTAATATGCTTCACAGCCTTGCAAATAACACTGGTGAAACTAACTGGCTTGTAATTTCCAGCAGAGCCATATCAAAAAGGTCAGTAAAGGATTGTTGGTTCATTCTAAGCTTTGTTGCATAGCTGGGAATGATTTACCAGTCTGAAATCTGTTTTTATAATGATTACGTGGGACATTCTTTACAGATGGACAGGATTTTTTTTTTATAAAATTTGTTTATTTGGGTGTTCCATGTATGGGATTAGTTTTAAATTTACCATTATGTTTATGTTGGACTGCTACAGATGCCTCAGTATATCATTCCTTAAGACTGGGTGGGTTCAGATGCCCAATTCTTCCAAAAGAACACGGTGGTTTAGGATTACCTGACTTGAAGGAATACTTCAGAGCTATAACGTTACGGCTCATTTACATAATATACACAGAAGGCTATAATTCAAAGTAGAAAGGGATGATAATGAAGCAGTGGGGGAATTCAAGAAATAAGGAAAGTGAGATTTTGGATGCATATCTTTGGGGAAAATAACCATACAGAATGTTGTATTCATAAGCTTCAAAAAGTAGGGGGGTACAGAACATAGGCAATGGGGGGATTGAATTGACTACAGAAACCTAGCAAAGGAACTAAGGTATTGGGAGCAAATAAACTGAAAAGTAAGGGTCACACACTGGGATGAGGCCAAGTAGCAGTTTAAACTGTAGGTTACAGACTACTTTCCCCTACTAGGGATTGACATCAGAGTATAGGCAAAATGAAAGGGATAGAGGAGCCCTAAGTGAAAGATCTGCTCTGGTAAAGTCTTTAGTTGAATCTAGAACAGAAGCTGTTGTGAAAAACAGATAATTAGTAGGGCATATAAAATAATGTATAATAATTAAGACTCAATCAGGAGTTGTTACAAAAGTTTGGGAAAAGCAATTTACCAGGGAACAATGGGAGGATATATGTATGGCTTCAAATTGTGCAAGTAAAAAATCCATAAGGTTTAGGATTTTTGCTTGGAAGTTTGCATATGTATCTTTATACCCCAAGCAGAATTCAGAGGATTTTTGTCATGTAGACAGTAAATGTTGGAAGCGTGATAGGGGAGAGAGATAGAGGGAACTGGGAACATTTTTTGAGTGTAACAAGTTGGAAGATTTAAAAAAAATCCCTACAGAGTACTTTGTTAGAAATGTTGGTGGAGCAAATGGTCAAATAGTTGTAACTAAGGAAATTAATTATTCTTTTGAGCTGGAGGTGTACAGACCTAGTTAGTAAATGAAAACTGAGATGTGTCAACATAAGAACAGTCCAGGGGATCACTGGAACTAAGTTGTTTGTGAAAAGGTGTACAACATAGTCACAGGAATGGAAGTGTGGTGACATAGTTCTTAAGTTTCTCAGATTTTGCATAATATCCCACGTTTTCCTCTTTTTTGTCCTGTCCCTTGTAGAAATTAGATTTCCTGGTAAACCATTAAAGACTACAATCAGTCAATAATGCTAGTCACAGTTAAATACTTCTTATTGTTTAGAAAGTAAATATTGGTACAACATTTGTTTTCCAATTAAAGAAGTGCATTACAGTAATATTTAAAAATTGTCCCTGATTTTGTGCTTTTGCTCCTGCTTTGTCCCTGACTCTTGAGTAAATAAGCTGACAGCTAAGGCAGTGATGGTGGTGTAGTGTAGTAATAACACCAGTGAGCAGTATCAACATATAATTACTTCTTTTTTCCATAAACCTCAACACACACAGAGTGCATGGAGAAAAGAGGAAAGGAGGCAAACAAGGTGGTGACACAGGAGTATGGAAGGGGCTGTTAGGTTAGAAAAATTGTGAGAAGACATGGATGGTGGTGATATCAAACACATATGTATAGACAGAAAATCAATCGAGATGCAGGTGCTGATAAAGGTGGGAAAAGCAATTTCTAAGGGAACAGTAACCACCTTAACTCAAACCCTGTGGTGAGAGATTTCGGAACACAGGCTGATAACCTTAACTTTAATCACCATGTGTCCACACAGGTAAGGAAGACCTTCTGTGTTGTATATCTCATAAGTAAGGGCATTGCATCCAGAGCTAAGGATATTATAGCTCCCCTGTGCTCAATCACTCATCAGACCACTAATAGAGTACAATGCTCCCTTCTGTATGTACCTCACCAGACAGTTGCAGCAGTTGGACAGACCTCGGAGGTTTCTCACCAAGAAAATTCGGGGCCTTCAACACATGACCAAAATGGGCAGACTGAAGACCCTGTCACTGTACTTTGCATCTTATAGGCCACTGAGAGGAGACTTGTGCCTGGCAGAGCAGTCTTGGAACCTGCCCTAATGGAAACACTGCACATCAGCAAGCCAAATGAGACAAGACTCACTTGCTCTAGGGATCTTAACCTAGCCTGTGACATTAACAGAACTTGCTGGTGAAACAGATAATGCTTCCCAGAGACTGCCACTCCTCTGGAACAAACTCCCAATTCATGTAAAACAGAGCTCCTCAATGACCCTACTTAAGCGTAACTTAAGACAACTGGATGGGAGACCGTAAATTTATCCTGGGGGTGTCAAATATGTGCCTCTTGGATAAGGGCAGTCGATGCTGACACCTCACAGACTCGCACTGCAAATATAGACCATACGACTTGGTCAGTAAAGGAACAAGGGTATAACATGGCTAGGCTTATAAAGGCCGTAGGGCGAACTGCCTAGTAACCTTCTATTAACCTATGGAAAGGAAAGATCATAGGTTGGTACTAGGCTATCGGCCCCAGGGCCTATATAAGCCTAGCCATAAAGATTCCCTGGCTTCAGCCACCCAAAAAATTATTTTCATGTGCCCCTGTCGAGCAGAGCCACAGAAGTGATCCCCGGGGTAAATTTCTCATTTCCCATCCAGTTGTCCAGATTTTTCTTAAAAAGGGCCAATGAGGTGCTCTGTTTGACATGAATGGCCAGGTTGTTCCATAGTATGGGAAGTCTCTGGGACAGGAACCTATCCCTCCAGCAAGTTCTGTTTATTGTGGTGACAAGGTAAAGGTCCCTGGAGAGTGAGGGACGAAGGGATTGGGATGTTTCTAAGTGTAGCATGTCCAACAGCTCTGGGTTTGACATAGCTTTGTATGTTAGGCAGAGATCGCCTCTGAGTAGGCAATATGCAATGGAGTAGAGTTGGAGTTTCTTAAGTCGGTCTGCATAGGGCAACTGTTTGAGGCCACGGTCTTTCCAGTTGCTACAAGTGTCTTGTGAGGTACATCCCAAATGGGGCGTTGTACTCTATAACAGGTCTAATGAAGGCTAAGTAGAGGGGGACATTGACTTCTTTTTCTGGAGGAGAAATTTTTGTGATGAGGTGTGCCACACTGAAGGACTTCCTGACCACTGTGGTGATGTGGTTATCAAAGGAGAGACTACTGTCTACCTGTGTCCCTAGGTCTCGTATCACACTTTCGGTGTTGAGTGGACTACCGCCCTATGTGATAGTTTGTTGGCACAGGGTTTTTCCCAAAGGGGATGGCTATGCATTTTTTGGCGCTGAGCTTGAGGCCGTGGCTTTAATACCAGGCATCTGTCTCAGTGAGGCCCTTTTGTAGAATGTCCACATCCTTAGCGGATTCAGTAATGGCTTCCAGTCATCTGCTAACTTTGTTAGCCATAAGCCCCCTGTGTTGGCTTAGATTTCAGAGAAGTAGATGCCGAACAGGAGAGGACCCAGGACTGAACCCTGTAGTACTCTACTTGTCACTGGTCTGGAGACGGATTTGGAACTGGCTACTTTCACGGTGTGGGTTCTGTCACTGAGCCAGTTAGCCACCCATCACGTGGCATAGGGGTTTATGCCCAGTTTCGTGAGCTTATCAATGATACCAGAGTGGGGGATGGTGTCGAAGACCTTGGCGCAGTCAAGTTAGGCCGTGTGAACCACCTTACCTTTGTCCATGGATTTGGTGACTGCTTCAAAGAAGTCAATCAGGTTTAGGAGATGTGATCTACTTTTCTCAAACCCAAACTGGGTGGGGTCTAGACTTTGCAGGTTACCTATGTCTTTGTTTAAAAGTTCCATGATGATATGTTCCATGGCCTTGTAGATCAGACTCGTCAGACTGATGGGTAGGTAGTTCCCGGGGTCCATGGTGGATCCCCCTTGTGGAGTGGAATCACTGTAGCTGTGCATCATTCACTAGGCACAAAGCCTGTAGTGAGGGTATGACTGAACATGGTATTTAGGTGGGGTACCAGTTCATTTTATAGTTCATGCAGAACACAGCCTGAGATGTTGTTAGGTCCCATGGATACTGTATTCCTGGCTTTGACAAGTGCGTTTTTCACCTGTGTGGCCGTGATTATAGGGACTTGGCATTTATCTGGTATAAAGATGGGCCCTTTCGGGGGTGAGAGGGGGGAGAAAATTGCACTAAACATATCTGCCAGGTTGTTGGCAATATCAGCTGGTTCTGTATGTTTAGTGCCATTGTCCTGTAGCTCTGAGCAGATCAGTGTTGCCACTGAGATTTCTGACATAGCTATAGAATGCCTTGTGGTTATCTTTAGAATCTGTGGCGATTTTGTTCTCATAACTAGCTTTGGAGGATTTTTATGAGGGATCTCAGCTTCTTACTGAGGCTGACAAGGGAGATTTTCCAATCTTGGGATTTTACTCTTTTTTGCAACAGTTTCTTCCTTCTGTTGTAGAGTTTGTTAATGGCAGGGGACCACCACACTGGCTTCTTTTTTTTTGGAGGATAGTATCTTGGTTCTATTTGGGATGGCATGGTCCATGCACTCGTGTATGTCTTCATACAGTGCACTGATGTAGGATTCAGCAGTCATACTACTACTTTCCATTTGCTTGGGTGTGGTGAAGTTAGTCACTTCTGTCTTAAGAAGCATGAAGTTGGCTTTGGAGAAGTTGTTTATGGTGGTTTCCTTAATAGGTGGTGGGGGCGGGATGTAGATGTCTAGGGTGATTAGCTTATGGTCGGATCTGATCAATGAGGGGCTGACCTCTGGTGTGGAGCACCGGTCGCCCATGTTGGTAATGACCAAGTCTAGGATACTGCTGCCCCTGGTGGGGGTCTGGATCAGCTGATCCAAGGAGTTGGAATTTACAAATTCCAAAAAACGCTGTGCAATTGTGTTGGTACCCGAGTAGTTTTCCCAGTTAATGGCGGAGTAGTTGAAGTCTCCTAGTATGAGGGTGTTGGGTTGTACCTTAATATTTTCCAGTATGTTAAGAAAAGTGGAGTGGAAGTCTTCAGGCATGGTGGGGGATCTGGACTGCAGTCTTGACCAGTGTTAGTTGCACCTGGAGAATTTCGGATGCATTATGTTAGGCAATTAAGCCCAGAGGTGTGGATATCCTTGGTGAATATGGACATGCCTCCACCTCTAGTGTTTTGGTCCAGGTTACATGGCCGAAAGGTGTGGTATGAACTGTAGCCTGGTATTGCAGCGGTGCTCTCTGGAGCCTTGAACCAGGTCTCTGTCACTGCACAGATGTCGATGTTCTCCACTTTAAGGAGTGCCTTGAGTGAGTGCATTTTGAGGTTTAGACTTCTAGCATTAAGTAGCATTACCCTCAGATTTTGACTGCTTGTTCCTGTTACGGTGGTAATTTTGTCATGTGACTCTTGCCTAAAAAAGGCACTATAGGGGTGGCAAGAGCCTTAGCCAGTATCCGGAAACCCAGGGGCGACAGGTGCAGGCCATCTCTGGCAAAGCATTGTGGCCTGTCGATCATCTCATCCCAGGCTAACAGATACTGATCCTCTTAGAATGATATCAGAAATTTAGCCAATTGTTGAAGTCAATCATTTTGTCTTTGTACTGAGGTATCATTCTGTGTGATGGCAGGATGCTACTCAGGGCTAGGATCATACCTGCCTGGGCTAGAAGATCCGAGAGCTCCTCCATATCTCTTTCCATGTAGTCCAGGGAGGTATGTCTCAGGTCGTTTACTCCAACAGGAACATATTTGTCCTTTTTGTGTAGTGACCTGAGTGCATGCATTATGTGGCGGATCCTGGCACCTGACAGGCAGCTAACTGTAATCTTCTCCTTGTTTATTTAGTGGGACATTAGTGTGCCTAACTATAGTCACCTATGACTAGTGTGCTAGGTACGTTGTTTTGCCTTAGGGGCTGAAGTTGAGTGGCACACTGGTTTTGTGAGTTGTGTGTCACTTGGGTTGTGTTGGGTGGTGTTGGTTGTTTGCGTTTCAGCTTTGGAGGTCTCTGATGTTTGGGCAGATTTATTTTAAAAACCTTCGCGAATGTAGGTGTGTGTTTCGTGCTACTATGTGTTTGTGTAGGTTTTGAAGGATTATGCGAGTGTGTGGTGTGGTGCAAGTCTTTACCTTCTCCTCCTGACTGGCTAGTCCAGTCTTGGCTGAAGAGAGCTTGGCTTCCAATTTGGCTATATAAGTGCATCTCTCACAGGTTGTAGTTCATAGGCTGGTACTAGGCTATTGGCCCTAGGGCCTATACAAGCCTAGCCGTAACAATCCCCTGGCTATTTCTTCCCACACTATTTACATCCCTGGACCCCTGTCTAGCAAGGCGACTGACGTGATCCCCGGGGTGAATTTCCTTTCTCCCATCCAGTCATCAAGATTCCTTTTGAAGATGGCCAAAGAGGCGCTCTGCTTGACATGAATGGGCAGTCTATTCCAGAGTCTGGGGAGTCTCTGGGTCAGGAACCTATCCCTCCAGCATGTTTTATTTATTGTGATGACAAGGTTTAGATCCCTGAGGCGTGTGGCTCTGAGGGACTGGGATTTCTTTAGGTGTAGCATGTCCAACAGCTCTGGGTTTGACATGGTCTTGTAGGTTAAGCAGAGATCGCCTCTGAGTAGACGATATGTGAAAGAGTACAGCTGGAGTTTCTTAAGGCGGTCAGCGTAGGGCATCTGCTTTAAGCCTGTAATTCTTTTAGTGAGGTATTTCTATGGCCTTTCCAGTTGTTGCAGATGTCTTGAGAGGTACATACCAAATGGGGCATTGTATTCTATAATGGGTCTAATTAGGGATGAGTACAGTGGGACAATGACCTCCTTTTTTCTGGATGAAAAGCCCTTAGTGATGAGGTGTGCCACATAAAATGATTTCCTGACTGTTGTGGCAATGTGGTTATCGAAGGTGAGACCATTGTCTACCTGTGTCCCTAAGTCTCTCATCACACTTTCGGTGTTTAGTGTACTGCCACCTATGTGGTAATTCATGGGTACATGCTTTTTCCCCAAAGGGGATAACTATACATTTCTTGGCATTGAGCTTGAGCCCATGGCTCTGGCACCAAGCATCTGTTTCTTTAAGGCCCTTTTGTAGAGTATCCACATCATTTGGGGAATCAATAATGGCTCCCAGTTTGCAGTCATCTGCAAACTTTGTTAGCCAGAGTCCCTTAGCGCTGGCCTGTACTAGTGTTAGGTGGTAGGAGAGGGATGTCTGTGTATCTGAGGCAATTGCTACATTGCCTCAGGATGTCCAGATTCACCAGGTGGACAGGAGAAAACATAGGGAGCTGACCCTTGGACATGCCTGGATAGGTGCTTATTTATTTAAGTACTAACTGTTTTTTCTTACTTGGTAAGGAGAGTTGAGTGCTGTAGCAATTTAAGGTCTATCTAGTGCTTGCAATGGTTTCTAAGCAAGTGCTGAGCTACAAGGAACAGGTTTGAGTGCTTAAAAACTCAACTTGGCTAGTTCTAAGGGAAAATCTGAAGAGCAGACTTCCTGGCGCTGGTTCATAGGTTCACAGGTGTGTACAAGGCTAATGGCCCTGGAGCCTTTGCAAGCCTAGCCCATAGGATTACCCTGGCATTGTGTTACCTGACCTTAGTTCCCAGTGCCTCTTGTCAAGTAAAGCCAGTGGAGTGATCCCTAAGGTGAATTTTCTATTTCCCATCCACTTATTCTAAGATTTCTCTTGAAGAGGGCTAGTGAGGTGCTCTGCTTGACATGTATGGGAAGTCTATTCCATAGCATGGGCAGTCTCCGGATTATGAACCTGTTCCTTCAGCATATTTTGTTGATTGCAGTAATGAGGTTGAAGTTTCTGGAGCGTGTGGTGCGGATGGATTGGGATTTCTTTAGATGTAGTGTTTCTAACAGATCTGGGTCAGACATGGCTTTGTAAGTCAAGTAGAGTTTGCCTCTAAGTAGGCGATATGAGACAGAGAATAGTTAGAATTTTTTGAGGCTGTCCATATAGAACAAATGTTTAAGGCCTAGGATCCTCTTTGTGAGGTACTTTTGCATTCCCTCCAGTTGCTGCAGGTGTTTAGTGAGATACATGCCAAATGGGGCATTGTACTCAATGATTGGCCTAATGAGGGAAGAGTAGAGGGAGACAATGACCTTCCTGAATGCAAAACCTTTAGTAATGAGATGTACCACAGAGAAGGACTTTCTGACCACAGTGGAAATGTGGTGGTCAAATGAGAAGCTGCTGTCAACCTGTGTTCCCAGATCTCTTATAACGCATTCAGTGGACTACCATCAATGTGATAATTCATGGGAACTGAGTTTTTCCCAAAGAGGATGACAACACATTTTTTGGCATTGAGCTTAAGGCCATGGTTTTGACACCAGTCGTTGGTCTCAGTCAGGCCTTTATGTCAGCATCACTTGTGGAGTTAATAGCTCCCAACTTGCAATTGTCTGTAAATTTTGTCAGCCAGAGTCTCTTCGTGTTGTCCTGGACTTCAGAGAAATAGATTTATTTATTTATTTATTTATTTACATTTGTTAACCGGGAGAGTCCGACTGGACACAGGTCCGTTTTCAGCAGAGGCCCTGGGAGAAAAGCTCCACATTAAGTATTATTTGCATTACACAGTTAAAAAAAACATAGCATTTAAATATAGACATTAGTCCAGTTAAGGACGCAAGACAAGAAGAAAACAGATGTAAAACAGCTGTAGAGCAAAGTACAATTTTAAAGTAAGGTGACATACTAAACATGGTTAAAATGTAGTTGAGATACCAAACAGGAGAGAACCCAGGACTGAACCCTGTGGGACTCCACTCGTGACTGGATGGCAGTCTGACTTGGAGACAGCTACTTTCACACTGTGGGTTCTGTGAGCCAGTTTGCAACCCATCTAGTGACATAGGGGTTGATGCCTAGCTTAGTGAGGTTTTCTATAATTCCTGAGTGGGGAATGGTATCAAAGGCCTTGGCCAGATCAAGGTAGACTGTATGAACCACCTTGCCTTCATCCACTGCTCTGGTGACTGACTCAAAGAAGTTGACCAGGTTGAGCAGGCATGATCTACCCCTTCACAAAACCAAACTGTGTGGGATCCAGAGTTTGGAGATTCCTTATATCCTTGTTTATTAGGTCCATGATAATGCGTTCTATAGCTTTGCATATCAGACTAGTCAGGCTAATGGGGCGATAGTTCCCAGGGTCTGTAGTCACTCCTCCTTTGTGGAGAGGGATGACTGTAACAGTGCACCATTTGGTAGGGACAAAGCCTGAGGTGAGGCTGTGGTTGAACAGGGCACACAGGTGAGGTGCCAGTTCACTCTGTAGTTCATGTAGAACACAGCCAGGGATATTGTCATGTCCCACAGAAGGTGTATTCTTAGCTTTGGATGGTGCTGTTTTAACTTGTGCTTCAGTAATACTGGGTGCCTGGCAATCTACTGGTATTGTAATTGGTCCTTTGGGGGGGGGGGTAAAGTTGGCACTGAATCTGTCGGCCAGTGTATTGGCAAAATTTGTTGGTTTGGTATAGGAGGTACCATTGTGCAGAAGCTCAGAGCAAATCTGGGTATTGCCATGGAGATTCTTTACATAACTATAGAAGGCCTTGTGGCTGTCTTTACTATCTGCAGCAATTCTATTTTCACAGTAATAGTTTAACCCTAGATAAACGGCGCTGCGCGATGCACAAACCCACTCAAACATGGGATTTTAAACAGAAAGATGAAAGGGGTAGAAATAGCGCAAAATCGCCAATAAAACTATAACTTCTGAGCTGAAACCACTCCTCCAGCAACAGATTCACCACTCTCACTGATGAGCAGAGAAGCTTCCTTCTATCTTAGTAAGATCTGGGCAACACAGAAACTGCAAAATAGCCCAGAATTCAGCAAAATCTGAAAACCGGACTCTACTAGTTATAGAAAGGCAGGAAATGAGTAAAGAGAAAAGTTTTTTTAGTTTTTTGGAAAACTAAGAGAGATACAGTAATACAAACATTTTCAAGTCCGAAAAATGGCTATTGCACCTGAATGTGTAGCCCACAACAGTTGAAAAACAATTGAAAAACATTTAAAAACGATCAGTTGCAAACAGTAACAGAATTAAAAAAACAGTTCAAATAAGTTGCAAAGTTAATAAAAAATGCTCAAAATAGTGCAGTTAGCGAAAATAAGCAATAAAAAGTAAAACAGAGGTACTTAATCCACTCAAAGTCTCTCTTTTCTCTCTCTGCTGCTGTAGAACTCTGCAGGATGCCCAGGCAGGATCTTGCTGAGGTAATACAAGTACAAAAAACGAGCAAACACGAGTTTTTCAACAGAAAGACGAAAGGGATAGAAATAGCCCAAAATGGCCAATAAAACTACAAATTCTGAGCTGAAACCACTCCTCCAGTGACAGACAGTCTGCTCAAAGCTCACCACTTTCACTGATGAACAGAGAAGCTTCCTTATATCTTAGTAAGGTCTGGGCAACACAGAAACTGCAAAACAGCCCAGAATGCAGCAAAATCTGAAAACCGGAGTCTACTAGTTATAGAAAGGTGGGAAAAGTACAGTTTTGTACCTACCATAAATGTAGATGTCCGAACTGGATAGCATCTGCAGTCATAACAAGTGGGTTGTCCTGTCGTCAGGCAGCCCTTCAGTCGGCCGGATTCCAAAGTCCGGGTCCGGCTTCGGCTGATGTCGCACTTCACCCGACGTCATCTCTGTTGGTCTTCGGGTATAAAGGCATCAGCCGACGCCATTTTCCTCAGTGTTTCTTGCCCCAGATGCCAGTAGCCCTCTTGAAGGGTAAAATTTGGATAGATGCCAATGTTTCCAAAAAGATAGAGGTAAACAAAAATAAGCATGTATGTACATATATACAAACAAATACACCATAAAAGACTCCCCCCCACCAGCTAGCTATTAGGAGGGTAAACACCCTAGGAGTACCACAGAGGGAAGGAGGGAGGGTAATCTGACTGCAGATGCTATCCAGTTCGGACATCTACATTTATGGTAGGTACAAAACTGTACTATGTCCTTCATGGATGCATCTGCAGTCATAACAAGTGGGTAGAATACCATAGCCAACTAGGGGAGGAGGATAAAAGTAGATTATGGTGTGTTTAGGATCCCTTGCAGTACAGCAGTGGCAAACCCTGCTCGGGATCTGGAATATAGAGGCAAATTATAATGCTTGGCAAATGTATGCACGGAGGTCCAAGTAGCCGCCTCAATAATGTCTTTGGTTGCCACTCCTCGTAAGAAGGCTGTGGTAGTGGCTGTTGCCCTTGTAGAATGAGGTCTCATGTTCTGTGGAATTGGTTTTCCATGGAAGGAGTAACAGAATCATATGCAATTTCCTATCCATTTGGAGATTGTCTGTTTGGAAATAGCTTTTCCTTCCCTTCCTGTTGCATAGGCTACAAAAAGTTGGTCAGTCTTTCTGTTACTTTTTGTTCTGTCCAAGTAGTAGCGTAGCTGTCTATGTACATCCAAGGTATGCAGTATTCTTTCCCCTCTGTTTTGTGGGTTGGGAAAGAAGGTAGGTAGGTGGATTGCCTGGTTTAAAGACACTCTGGATACCACCTTAGGCATAAATGTAGGATTAGTCCTCATGGACACTCTATCTTGGTGGAAGATTAGGAAGGGTTGCACTGCCATTAAGGCCTGTAGTTCTGAAACCCTCCTTGCTGAAGTAATTGCCAGTAGGAAAGCAGTTTTCCATGACAGGTGTTGTAGGTCTGCTGTTGCTGCTGGTTCAAAGGGTGATAGTGTCAACTTTTCTAGCACAAAGTTTAAGTCCCAAGCTGGTAATGGTGGTTTCCTTGGAGGTTTTACATTCTTGATTCCTCTGAGGAACTGCCTGAGCAAAGGGTGAAAAACAGGTGGATCAAAGCTGTATTCTGCTGAAATAGCTGATGCATGTATCTTGATGGAGGAGTAGGACAGGCCTGAATGAAGAAGTTCGCCAGATACTCCAGAATGTTAGGCATATCTATGTTTGACACATCTTTTCCTCTTTCAGTACTCCAAATGACAAACCTTTTCCATTTTCCAGCATAGTTCCTTCTTGTTGAAGGTCTGCGTGCTTCAAGAATAATGTCTTTAACTCTTTGGGAGAGTTCTGGATTAGCTGCTGCTATGTGATGTTCCATGCAGTCAGTTGCAACGTTTTTAGGTTTGGATGTATGATGCTGTAGTTGTTCTGAGTTAACATCAAAGGCATCAGGGGTATTGGCCACATATTGTTTCGAGACATGCTCCTCAGCAGTGGGTACCAGTGTTGTCTTGGCCAGTTTGGAGCTATCAGGATTATCCTTGGACGTTCTTCCTTGATTTTTAGTAGTACTTTGTGTATCAAGGAAGAGGTGGGAATGCATATGCTGTTAGGCCTTTCCAGCTGAAGGAGAGCGAATCCACTTTCCATGCTAGTGGGTGGAATGTCCTTGTGCAGAATGTTTTGAGCTGGTGATTGAGAGGTGATGCGAATAGATCTATCTGAGGCATTCCCCATTTCTTTGAGATGGTCTTGAAGATGTCCGGTGCAGCTTCCATTCGTGGGCATCCGATGTGGTTCTGCTTAATATGTCTGCTAGAGTATTTTCTTTCCGGTACAAATATTGCTTGTAACTGGATGTTGTAGCTGAGTGCCAGGGTCCACAGCTCCAAAGTCATTCTGCATAGGGGGTATGAATGAGTGCCTCCCTGTTTGTTGATGTACCACATGACTGTGGTGTTGTCTGTCCTTATCATCAACTGGCCTCTTTGAGAAATGGTCTGAACTTTGGATTGCCAGTTTTACTGCCAGCATTTCTTTTAGGTTGATGTGCAGGTGAAGTTGATCCTGTGTCCACAATCCTTGCACGCATTTGTCCAGCATAAGGGCCCCCATCCCAGGTCTGAAGCGCCTGTTGTGATGGTCTGGCTTGCTTGACATCTGCGAAAGGGTAGGCCTGGGTTTGACTGGCATGCCTGAGCCCACCATAGGAACTCCTGTTTTAAGCATGGAATTAGTGGGATTTCTGTTTCTAGGCTGTGTCTGTGTTGGGACCATAAATTCTTTAGGTACCACTGTAGTTTTCTCATATGTAGTCTGGCAAATGGGACCAAGATTATGCATGATGCCATGAAGCCCAAGGCCTGCAGTACTTTTCTTGCTGTTAACTTGTTTTTTTAGTCAGATTGGGGATCCAAACCCCAAACCGGGGGGACCCGAGTGGGGCCAGAAGGGAAAGTTTTGAACCCAGGGATTTTTTTGAAAAACCCACACAGAGGCGGGGGATGGCATCAAAAGAGGGTAAGCATCAAGACCGGGGACCTCCAAAAAGGGGGAAAAATTTCGGGGGGGGAAAGAAAAGGGAAAAGGGTTAAAAAAAAGTTTTTACTTGAAGCACTCGTAAGGGGTCAGAATGGTGCGACTGAGCTTGTCCGCTAGGATGTTGGACCGACCGGAATGCGTTGCTATGAGAAGCGATTGGTGGAGATTGCCCATTCCCAAACTCTCATGGCCTCTCGACAAAGAGGGTAAGACCTTGTTCCCCTTGCTTGTTGATGTACCAGACAAC
The DNA here is from genome assembly GCF_019279795.1 of Protopterus annectens. Taxonomy (NCBI): domain Eukaryota; kingdom Metazoa; phylum Chordata; order Ceratodontiformes; family Protopteridae; genus Protopterus; species Protopterus annectens. The sequence goes on along the minus strand of NC_056729.1, from coordinate 1,701,119,414 downwards.
AGACATATTGTCGATTGAATCGCAATTGTTCCCAAGGGAAGAAAATCCTGAAGTGCTAGCAACGCTAAGAGCACTGCTCTCATCTCTAGAACATTGATATGCAGTAAGGTCTCTGAATCGTTCCACGTGCCTTGGACTGTCCGGCCATAAAGTGCCCCCACCAGGCGGAGGCGTCCGTGGTCACCGTGGCGAGAGGGGAGAAGCACAAAATGGGCGACCCTGTGGAGATCCGGGAGTGGAGCCACCACAAGAGGACCGCTTGAAGCCTTGCTGATCGCTATGGGATGATGCATGGGAGAGCAAGGTATGACCACTGTACTAGGCGTCCACTGTAGAATCGCATATTGAGCCTGGCAAGAGGAAGAAGTGCTATAGCGAAGCCATGGACCCTAGAGCCCTCAGGACCAACTCCGCTGGAACAGAACTTGAATGGAGAATGGCCCGCACCTGGAGCTGCAGATTTAGAACTCTGTCCGCAGTGAGGAAGGCTCGTAAACTCCTTGTGTCTAGTCTGGCCCCTATGAAATCTAAGAGCTGTGTGGGCGCCAGGTTGGACTTTTTTGTATTTATTGTGATGCCCAGAAATGGAGCAAGATGGAGAAAGGAGTCTGGCGCCAAGAGAAGTAGATGCCTTGTTGGGGCGGTAAGGAGCCAGTCGTCCAGGTAGGGAAAGACCTGCACCCCCTGAAGCCTCAGGTGGGCGCTACCACTGCTAGTACTTTGGTAAACACCCTGGGGGCTGTGGTGCGACCAAAGGGAAGGACCGGAACTGGTAGTGACTGGCTCCCCAGCCGAGCGGAGAAACCTCCTGTAGCGCCTGTCCATCAGGATGTGGTAGCACGCGTCCTTGAGATCTATCGAGCACATCCAGTGATTTTCTCCCAGAAGGGGAGAATAGATTGCAGAGTGACCATTGAATTTTTCTTTGGGGACTGCCAGATTCAAGAGAGAGGTCTAGGATTGGTCTTAGTTCCCCGTCTTTTGGCACTAAAAGAATCTGGAGTAGAACCCTGATCCGATCTGGTCTGGGGAGCGGGCTGGATGGCTCTTTTCTTTAGCAGATGGCCAATTTCTGCCAGCGGCCTCCGTTGACCCGGGTGGGGCGTCTGGGAGGGACTTCAACTTTGGAAGGTGAAGGAAAGGAATGCGATATCCCTGGATATGATTTGGAGAACCCAGCGGTCCGATGTTATGGACTCCCATGCCGCTAGGTGCCCGAACGTCCCCGACTGCCTCCAGAGTAGAGCAGTCGGGCAACCCTCAGGGTTGCTGCGGGCCGTTCAGAGAAAGGTTCCCTGGACCCGAAGTTTCTGGGAGCCCCTCTGCCTCTAGGGCGTCCTCCCTGTCCTCCTCTGCCACGGAAGGACTGGTTTTCGAACAGGCTGGGACTGCTGCGACTTCGGAACCACATCTTCTTCTGACCCTTTTGGTTCCTAGAATAGGGCCTCTGGGGTGCAGAGAAGCGGATTCGACGGCAGACAGCGTCTTCCGTCCTTCTCGCTCTGGGTCAGCGTCTATGAGCGGTCTTGCCAAACAGAGCAGAACCATCAAAGGCGTTAAAGCGCCTTGAAGGGCTCAGAAAAATGCAGTGGCGGAGCCAGGCCTGGCGTCTAGTGACCAGTCCTGTCCCGCAGCTCTAGCGGCGCCCTCCGTTGCATGGGAGAGTAGCCGCATAGAAGTATTTGTAACTGACCTAAGAGTGGCCATTTTGGTGGAGTGCAGAACTCTGTCCTCCTCCGAAATGGACTCAGAGGATGCAGCGTATTCCTTAATAAGATCTCGCTGCATCCGAATAACATGTGCCAAATAGTTCAGCGCCCTTACCGAGAAGGTCGCGAACTGAACATCCGCTTCCCAAAGCGGTCCATCATCCGAGACTCCTTGCTCGGTGGGTGGACTGAGGACTCTCCTGAGCCAGTTCCCTCTTTGGCCGCCGCCATCAACATGGCATCTACAGGAGGCCCCTTACTCCAATGGGTCCTGTCGGAGGCGGACTAAGGATCCTATCCGGTCTTTTGGGAATTGGCTCCCACGGTGTCCGGTTCCTTCCACGCCCTGGTGGTAATAAGGTCCACCAGGGGTCGGCAGGGGGACACCCAAGAGGTAGACGGGCCCGTTTCAAATGCCTCCAAGAACACGGACTCGTCGAGGAAGACTTGGGGGCAGACCACCCCTATCTGAGCATTTCCATGATGTCTCCGAAGGAACATCCTCGGGGGGTGACCGTGGGAGCCTTCCCCTTCCTCCAAGTCCGTGTCTTCTGTGAGAGACTCAGGGAGTCAATGTGCCTCCTTTTGACGTATGCTTGCGAGGGGCCTCCTCTGGGGGGCTGTCAGAGGAGTCCTCGCAAGCAGCAATTTGCTCCATAGGAGCAACTTGGGGCACAGAAACGGGCTGTCCCAGGGGCGGATGGTGGAAGCCTGGCCCAGTGCAGAGGGAGCGGCGGAGCGAAGCAAGTGACGGGGGTCCGGAGACCCCCAACAGAGCCCGCTCCACTACAGCAAAGGCCGAAGGGGAGCCGACCACGACCAAAGGATCCGACAATCGGCTCCCTTCGGATCGAAGAGTGGATCGAGCCGGCGCGAAGCACTTCGGATCGAAGGACAGTGCGCTCCGACACAGGCGGCGCCGAAGGAGCACTGATCCCCGGATCGGCTTCCGGATCCAGGCTCCGAGATCGGGTCCGGCGCACTCGAGGGCAGGGTCGGGTCCGGTACCAAGTACTATCGGCTCCGACCTTCCCGGCTCCGGCTGCTCGGCTCCAGTTGCTCCGAACCCGGATAGCGGGTCGGAGAAGAACAATAGGCTTAAAAAGGGTGTTGAGCTCCCGGGGAGGCAAGAGCACTCCCATCTGCATCTGGGCCTGGATGAACCTTCTCATCATCCGGTCCAGATCAGCATCAGAAAGGCTATGGGTAGATCTCGAAGAGGCTACGAGGTAGGCCTGGAGTGCCTCCTCGATAGCCTCGGCGGAGATCGGGTCTCCTCCTCCTCAGGACCGGTGAGAAGCACACAGGGGACCGGGCCGAAGGAGGAGACCGAACTATGAGCCGGGAGAAGCCGGCTTGGCTGGCGGGCCGAAACAGAGGTCTCGGCCCGCTTGTGGTGCTTCTCCCTCCGGTCCTTAGCAGCATCCCTCTCCTCTCCAGGCGGGAGTTTGAGTCCCAGGAGCAGGAGGGGGTGCCACAGGGGAACAACTGCAGGTACAGTAGTCCCGAAGGAGGCGGAGGCGGAGCGAGTCCGCGGTAACAGACCCGCCAAGACCAGCTTGGACCTCCGCTCCCTCAGTGCCCTGGGGTTGAACCCTGCACAAATGGAACAACCAGATGTGAGGTGTTCAACCCCAAGACACTAACACAGAGTGTGGCCATCAGCGGTGAGCTTATGGCCACACTCGAGCATATTCGAAAATATAGATTTAGGCTGGTCAGCCATAATCTATAATACCTAAAGTTACAGAAAGTAACTTAAACAACAAAAACACACAGGCCTACACACACACTCTACTTAACAGCGAGGGAGGAATAAAAATTATTTACTTTAACTTAAAATAAACTCAAAATAGTCTATATTAAAGGGAAACCTAATACTTTCACACAAATTTAGTCAAAGAATCAAAAAATTTTCTATTTTTAAACAAGAAAAGAGTTCACTTAGCTGAGAGCTATGTACCCACATCCAGTTACCAGCGCGGCAAACAAGATCTGAGGTCATGAGGGTAGAGCAGGGCATTATGGGTGAGGGGAGGAGCTGAGAGCTTGGATCCATAGCTGGAAAACCATGCCGGTTCGGATCCGATATCGGATCCATAACCCACAGGTTGCAGACAAATGAATATCCTACTTCAGATCCTCTGGTAACCACGCTTTTTACCCACTTGTCTGTAGTTATATTTTGCCAGGCCTGAGGGTATAAAGCTAAGCGACCCCCGACTGCCTCCAGAGCAGGACAGTCGGGCCTCCTCTCAGGAGTGCTGGAAAGGTTTACCAGGGAGTGTATCCCTGTCACCTTGATGTTGCGGACCCCCTCTGCTGCCTGGGCGGCGTCTTCCACCTCTGCCCCCTCCTCTGCCTCTAGAGGGCATCTCCCTGTGCCTGAGAAAGCTCCTTGGGGTTTTGAAACCACATTTTCCACCACGTTGCCCTTTGGGAGTGCGGTCTGGTTGGGGTGGAAAACGGACTCCGACAGCAGACAGAGTCTTTCCCTCCTGTTCACACCGGTAAGGGTCTCCTTTACTTTGGGGCCAAAGAGAGTGGCACCGTCAAATGGGCGTTAGTAAGGAAGACTTGAAGGCTTCATAAAAGAACATAAGCATCCAGGATTGTCTCGAGAGCAATCGCTGAAGCTGCTGCCCTACTCGAACCCTCGCTGCGAGGAAATCAGCCTCATGGGCGAGTTCACAATGGCTGTAAGGGTATTAAGTTGTGCTGTCACTTTCTCCGAGCATCTGTAGTACCCTGGAGGGTATCTCCCAACTCTTTGACTAGATCCCTCTGTAGACGTGTAAAATGCGTCAAATAGTTCAGGGATCGCATGGAAAAAGCGCTGAACTAAAAATGCTTCCCATACCTATCCATCGTCCTAGAATCTTTATTAGGGGATGGACAGATGAGGAAGACTCTGACATCTCCTTTGTGGCGCTGCCACCACCATAGCGTCCACTGGAACTCCTTTTGTCAGGTAGGACTTGTCCTGAGGTGCCGTAATGTATTTATTTGGTTTCCTTGGGACTGGTTCCACTGTGTCAGGAGCCTCCCACGCCCTTGAGCAATTAGTTCCATTAATTCATCGAAGGCGGAGTGACAGGAGGAGGAAGGGCGAGCACCAAATGCCTTCAGCAAAACTGACTCATCCTCAGAAGGGGGAAGGGACTGCCAGTCACCTCTCTGTTTCAGGATCTCCAGTATGTCCGAAAAAGAGACATCTTCTGAAGGTGACTTAGGGGACCCTTCTGACTCATCTAAGTCAGTATCAGATGTCAAGGATTCTTGTGGAGAATCCAAGTGTCTCCTCTTACACAATCTTTTCCTAGGGACTTCTTCGTGGGGGGCATCGAAGAAGCCTCCGAGAAGAGGGGGCACCCTCCAGGGGTGGCTGAGACACTGGTGCCCGACGCTTGGATGTGGCTGTGGGTGCAGAGGAGGATAACGGCCCTTTATGGGGAGGAGAGGTTGCTTCCACTGATGTGGTTGTCTGGGTGACAACACCTTCCTCATTAGGTCGAGCGCCCCGGGTCCCGCATCGAAGAATCTCCCGGTTCGAGGAAATGGGAAGAATCCCGACACAGGCCCGAAGGCATCGACCCGAGGACGGAGCCGAATCGATCAGCGCCGAGGCCCGAGGGAGAGTCGGAACGAAGCGTCGGTTCGACTCTCGCCCCGAACCAAGGACAGACCGTCGGCTCGAGACTCCAGTATCGGGTCCGGCGGAGTCGAAATGAGAGGAACAGACCGAGAAAAGGCGGTTCTGGACCGAGGGCTCCACAATCAGTAGATCAGCCTCTTCGGCTCCAAAGACTGAACAGGTCTCGGAGGAGGAATGGATGGAGACAGCGGAGGCCTTCAAGTTTCGACACCAACTGGGTGGAAACCGAAATAAGTTTGGACAGGGCGAATGCTCCAATAACTTCTGCACCACGCGATCCACATCGACATCAGAGAGTTTGGAAGAAGAACGGGTCGAAGGAACCGAAGACGGAGCCGACCTCAATAAGGTCGAAGGAGGGAGCTCCATCACCGGTTCCAAGACTTCGAGGCTCAGGAACCGATACCAGTTGAACACTCGGCCGAAGTCTGTGGAAAAGGTGATCTAACCTTTGCTGAAGAGCTCGGAGCCGATGACTTGGGCTCCGACGTCTTCGATTCCTTAGAGGATTTTGATGCCTGGTCAGAAGCATCCAGAGCCTCCTGAAAAGAAGGTTTTAATAAACCTCTGTCCATTAGTTTCCTGCGCCTATCTGTCATGACCCTCCCACTAAAAGAGTGACAGATGGAGCAGTCCTCTTGCAAGTGGAGAGGGCCAAGGCAGTAGACGCAGGAACTATGGTTGTCAGTCACTGACATTTTCTGGCCACACTGACAACGCTTGAAACCTGATTTCACCTTATCAGACATTATAGAAGTAAAAGACAAGTCCAGTAATGCAGTCAAATCCGGGAAAAAATTGTCAAATCCGGTATAAAAGTCCAATCCTATCAAATTTAAGAAGGGTTGTAGGCCCCGAAAAATTCTAACCGATAAAGCAGCTTAACGGTACCGAGAATTTAACCAGTCAACAACACAATCACACAGTATATCAGTGAAATATCAAATAGAATAAGAAATCCAATAAAATATAACAAATAAAGTTATATCTTAGCTTTAGGCATTTCGAGCTAGCTCCCAGCGATGCAACGCAGCAGCTGCAAACTAGATCTGAGGTAAAGGCAGAGGGGGATTGTGGGTATTAGATTGTCTCGAGCTTCTTCTCGATGCAGAGCTTGCAAGAGGCCGGCACGGAGCCGAGGATCGGCTCCGAACCCATGTAAGAACAAGCGAGATTGAACACTATCACATCTATACATTTCTTGGCATTGAGCTTGAGCCCATGGCTCTGGCACCAAACATCTGTTTCTTTAAGACCCTTTTGTAGAGTATCCACATCATTTGGGGAATCAATAATGGCTCCCAGTTTGCAGTCATCTGCAAACTTTGTTAGCCAGAGTCCCATAGCGCTGGCCTGTACTAGTGTTAGGTGGTAGAAGGAGAGGGTTGTCTGTGTATCTGAGGCAATTGCTACATTGCCTCAGGATGTCCAGATTCACCAGGTGGACAGGAGAAAACATAGGGAGCTGACCCTTGGACATGCCTGGATAGGTGCTTATTTATTTAAGTACTAACTGTTTTTTTCTTACTTGGTAAGGAGAGTTGAGTGCTGTAGCAATTTAAAGTCTATCTAGTGCTTGCAATGGTTTCTAAGCAAGTGCTGAGCTACAAGGAACAGGTTTGAGTGCTTAAAAACTCAACTTGGCTAGTTCTAAGGGAAAATCTGAAGAGCAGACTTCCTGGCGCTGGTTCACAGGTGTGTACAAGGCTAATGGCCCTGGAGCCTTTGCAAGCCTAGCCCATAGGATTACCCTGGCATTGTGTTACCTGACCTTAGTTCCCAGTGCCTCTGTCAAGTAAAGCCAGTGGAGTGATCCCTAAGGTGAATTTTCTATTTCCCATCCACTTATTCTAAGATTTCTCTTGAAGAGGGCTAGTGAGGTGCTCTGCTTGACATGTATGGGAAGTCTATTCCATAGCATGGGCAGTCTCCGGATTATGAACCTGTTCCTTCAGCATATTTTGTTAATTGCAGTAATGAGGTTGAAGTTTCTGGAGCGTGTGGTGCGGATGGATTGGGATTTCTTTAGATGTAGTGTTTCTAACAGATCTGGGTCAGACATGGCTTTGTAAGTCAAGTAGAGTTTGCCTCTAAGTAGGCGATATGAGACAGAGAATAGTTAGAGTTTTTTGAGGCTGTCCATATAGAACAAATGTTTAAGGCCTAGGATCCTCTTTGTGAGGTACTTTTGCATTCCCTCCAGTTGTTGCAGGTGTTTAGTGAGATACATGCCAAATGGGGCATTGTACTCAATGACTGGCCTAATGAGGGAAGAGTAGAGGGAGACAATGACCTTCCTGAATGCAAAACCTTTAGTAATGAGATGTACCACAGAGAAGGACTTTCTGACCACAGTGGAAATGTGGTGGTCAAATGAGAAGTTGCTGTCAACCTGTGTTCCCAGATCTCTTATAACGCGTTCAGTGGACTACCATCAATGTGATAATTCATGGGAACTGATTTTTTCCCAAAGAGGATGACAACACATTTTTTGGCATTGAGCTTAAGGCCATGGTTTTGACACCAGTCGTTGGTCTCAGTCAGGCCTTTCTATAGGATGTCAACATCACTTGTGGAGTTAATAATAGCTCCCACCTTGCAATCGTCTGTAAATTTTGTCAGCCAGAGTCTCTTCGTGTTGTCCTGGACTTCAGAGAAATAGATTTATTTATTTATTTATTTATTTACATTTGTTAACCGGGAGAGTCCGACTGGACACAGGTCCGTTTTCAGCAGAGGCCCTGGGAGAAAAGCTCCACATTAAGTATTTGCATTACACAGTTAAAAAAAACATAGCATTTAAATATAGACATTAGTCCAGTTAAGGACGCAAGACAAGAAGAAAACAGATGTAAAACAGCTGTAGAGCAAAGTACAATTTTAAAATATGGTGACATACTAAACATGGTTAAAATGTAGTTGAGATACCAAACAGGAGAGAACCCAGGACTGAACCCTGTGGGACTCCACTCGTGACTGGATGGCAGTCTGACTTGGAGTCAGCTACTTTCACACTGTGGGTTCTGTGAGCCAGTTTGCAACCCATCTAGTGACATAGGGGTTGATGCCTAGCTTAGTGAGGTTTTCTATAATTCCTGAGTGGGGAATGGTATCAAAGGCCTTGGCCAGATCAAGGTAGACTGTATGAACCACCTTGCCTTCATCCACTGCTCTGGTGACTGACTCAAAGAAGTTGACCAGGTTGAGCAGGCATGATCTACCCCTTCACAAAACCAAACTGTGTGGGATCCAGAGTTTGGAGATTCCTTATATCCTTGTTTATTAGGTCCATGATGATGCGTTCTAAAGCTTTGCATATCAGACTAGTCAGGCTAATGGGGCGATAGTTCCCAGGGTCTGTAGTCACTCCTCCTTTGTGGAGAGGGATGACTGTAACAGTGCACCATTTGGTAGGGACAAAGCCTGAGGTGAGGCTGTGGTTGAACAGGGCACACAGGTGAGGTGCCAGTTCACTCTGTAGTTCATGTAGAACACAGCCAGGGATATTGTCATGTCCCATAGAAGGTGTATTCTTAGCTTTGGATGGTGCTGTTTTAACTTGTGCATCAGTAATACTGGGTGCCTGGCAATCTACTGGTATTGTAATTGGTCCTTTGGGGGGGGGGGTAAAGTTGGCACTGAATCTGTCGGCCAGTGTATTGGCAAAATTTGTTGGTTTGGTATAGGAGGTACCATTGTGCAGAAGCTCAGAGCAAATCTGGGTATTGCCATGGAGATTCTTTACATAACTATAGAAGGCCTTGTGGCTGTCTTTACTATCTGCAGCAATTCTATTTTCACAGTAATAGTTTAACCCTAGTTAAACGGCGCTGCGCGATGCACAAACCCGCGCAAACATGGGATTTTAAACAGAAAGATGAAAGGGGTAGAAATAGCGCAAAATCGCCAATAAAACTATAACTTCTGAGCTGAAACCACTCCTCCAGCAACAGATTCACCACTCTCACTGATGAGCAGAGAAGCTTCCTTCTATCTTAGTAAGATCTGGGCAACACAGAAACTGCAAAATAGCACAGAATTCAGCAAAATCTGAAAACCGGACTCTACTAGTTATAGAAAGGCAGGAAATGAGTAAAGAGAAAAGATTTTTTTAGTTTTTTGGAAAACTAAGAGAGATACAGTAATACAAACATTTTCAAGTCCGAAAAATGGCTATTGCACCTGAATGTGTAGCCCACAACAGTTGAAAAACAATTGAAAAACATTTAAAAACGATCAGTTGCAAACAGTAACAGAATTAAAAAAACAGTTCAAATAAGTTGCAAAGTTAATAAAAAATGCTCAAAATAGTGCAGTTAGCGAAAATAAGAAATAAAAAGTAAAACAGAGGTACTTAATCCACTCAAAGTCTCTCTTTTCTCTCTCTGTTGCTGTAGAACTCTGCAGGATGCCCAGGCAGGATCTTGCTGAGGTAATACAAGTACAAAAAACGAGCAAACACGAGTTTTTCAACAGAAAGACGAAAGGGATAGAAATAGCCCAAAATGGCCATTAAAACTACAAATTCTGAGCTGAAACCACTCCTCCAGTGACAGACAGTCTGCTCAAAGCTCACCACTCTCACTGATGAACAGAGAAGCTTCCTTATATCTTAGTAAGGTCTGGGCAACACAGAAACTGCAAAACAGCCCAGAATGCAGCAAAATCTGAAAACCGGAGTCTACTAGTTATAGAAAGGTGGGAAACAAGTAAAGAGATAGGATTTTTTTGTGGCAGTAATGTCCATACAACTCATAAGATTGGGATGACTACAGTGGGTATCAGTTTGTCTAGGAATGACAATGTTAAGAGGAAGGGATATTGGAGTAATTCTGAAGAATTCAGTTTCCTGAGAGATGAAGAAGAGGAGGATGGTGAGGTGAAGGAGGAACAGTAAACATGTACAAATCCGTGGTGATTAGCAAAAGAGCAGAAGAAGCAAGATCTGACAAATAAGATACAGAAGTTGGTCAGAAAGACAGAGAGAAAATAGTGGTATCTGTAGTCAGGTGGAGGGATGTCTCAGTGTGTACAACAGATCAAACAGTATACAGAAGTACTGGACAAGGGATACCTGGACTAGTGTGTATCAGAAGATAATGAGGGGAAAGCATAATAATCAATAGTTTCAAGCTGAGCTTGGGGTTTATGATGTTAAGACTGAAGGATGAAGGAACTAGTGGGAAAATAATTTCTCCAGCAAAGGTGTCAGGATTAAGGAAAAAATTAGGCAAGGGGAAAGAAAAGGCAACAGCAGCAAACCTATGGAAGGGTATAAATTACAGTGAGAGGGAACAAAACCACCATTCCCAAGTTGAAGAAAATAGGTAGGCAGAATGTTATGGTTGCATTCAGTGGACAGTGTGAAATAACTGGGCAATTTCAGAAAAGGATGACGGATGAAGATAGAGAAAAAAGAAGAGCTAGACAGCTTTGACAGAAAATGTGTGTGGTAGAAAAGGAGAAGCGAGAGGAAATTAGAAAAATGGATGGGGCAAGAAGAAATCCTTTTTCTGAATGTATAAGTAACAAAAAGAGGTGATAACATGAAAGAGCAAAACCCAAGTGAAAAAAAAACAGAACATCAAGACTGACAAATAATAGGCCACAATACTAAGGAGATATTGCTGTTCTGCATTAACAAGAAAGGGCCCAGTGAGGCAAAGCTGACAACAATGTTCAGCAAAAGAAAAAGAAAACTGCAGCTGAACAGATTTCACCTATCGCCACTTGTAAGCGTATTTAAGGAGTTGTGAAGAGTATTCAAGGGATCACTAATGATCACCATTAAGGAAGGAATTGGCTAAAAGTAATTGGAAAATAGTCAGTATGGTAATAGTGTACAACAGGGGTAGTGGGAAATAAAAACAAATTCCAGGAAACTACAAGACTATCACAGCATTACCAAAAGAGGGGACAATAAAACAATACTGAAGAAAAGTCCAGATAAGCTACTGAGAGAAAATGAACTTTATAAGCCAAACTAGTCCAGCTTAACTGATCCCACCTTCTGTAAGATGAAAATTACCAGGCCATGGCCATTCCAGACTGGGGCACTAAGTAACCTGTAAGAAGGGAAAGGGAGTCATTAGAAGAGGTGGGTGTGATCCCTTTGTCTATTGTTTAATGAAGTCTCAAAGAGCTCAATACTAACGTGGTGCTACTTTGTGTGTTTAGAGCAGACACTGCCTTATCAACTGGTGCAGGTGACGTGAAAGTGAAAAAGATAGTGCGAAGAGTCTTCAGAGGACTTTTCATAATCTTTTGATGTTGTACAGAAAGAGAGACTTTTGTTTCAATATTTAGAGATGTGAATTGGGAGAAAATGGGCTACAAAGGATTACTGGCTTTGTAAAGTTACAAAATAAAGAAAGATAGACTTGGGTGCTACCATTACTATCATGATGAAACCATTTCAGCCTGTGCTGGAAAATTATCATAGTTCAACAAAATGCTGGAGTGGACTGCTAACACATTGACTACAAGGAGGGCGGAGTGCCACTTTCCCAACTGCGAGAATCAGTGAGACCTCATTTAAGAGTTTTCTGCAGTTCTCAGACAATGCCTGAAAGAGGATGCAAAACTAGTGAGGACATTCAATGGTCACAACAATATGTAAACTTGACAACTGACGTAAATCAGAAGGACTGAATACCTACATTAAGTATGACAAGATTTGATTTCATGGCATGATCTGGTCATTTGGGACCATCAGGGACAAAAGGGAGCAAAAACATAATTAGAGAGCCACAACTAATCGAGATGAAATAAGTGAGATTCTCTAATCAGATATAAAAGTTTTACTTTTTAGATATGATCCTGAGGATATGGAATAACATGCTACAAGAGGTAGTGGCACAGACAGTTGTGAACGAGTTTCAGTGGAGAGATTAAGACATCAGCAGGTCTGTAGTAGTTCAACTGCAGTGACACCCCAGCTGGGAATCAAACCGGGGAACCTCTTGCCGTGAGGTGACAATGCTAACCACTGCATGGCCCATGCTTAGAAATGAAACAAAAACAAAAAAAAATACCACTTCATTAAAAAGCATCAAAGAAGAAGAACAAAATTATGGAAAATAACCAATTTATTTAGGAAGTAAAACGTTTCACCCACATATTTAAAAAAAATAAAGAAAATTAGCAATGAGAAAGAAAAGTGGTGAAAAATCTTACTATAACCATAGATGTCCTTCTCTTCACTGCTGAAGTATTTTTTACTTGAGGGATATCCCCATCAGAAGATGCCTGATGTTGGCCACTATACAAAAGTCTTTTGCCACTATAAGGTATACGGTACATGTGAAGTTGGCTGCAGTCGGACGTAGGCCATAAAACGAACTTATGTACATTCCATCCTCAGAACTGAATGCCCCAGGAGGAAAGCCAGACTAAGGATATTAGTGGTCAATACATCCAGGAAAGACAACAGACCAGTGGAGAAGGCTGGAGGGATAGAATACTGCAGCAGTGAAGAGAAGGACATCTACTGTTATGGTAAGATTGTACACAACTTTTCTATGTCCTTCTATTCACTTGTTGCAGCATTCTTTACTTGAGGGACAATACCAGAGGTCAAGAGGGAAGGGAGGAGGAAGGAGTAGAGGAACTCTCTATGAAGCCGTGTAAAATTGGTTTGGCAAAACTGGTTCTACCTCGGGGGATAGCATCCAGCTTGTAATATTTGGTAAGGGTATGAATAGTAGACCAGGTGGCTGCTTCCAGGATGGCACTGTTATCCAATCCTTTGAAGAATCCTTTTGATGAAGCCACAGCTGTGATAGAATGGGCTTTCAGATGCAGCAAGACTCTTTCCATGGTGAGTGTAGCAAAAGGAAATAGTTCTAGAAATCCAAGAAGAGATGGTTTGCTTGGATGAAGGAAGACCCAGAGCCCCGGGGTGAAAATTAACGAAAAGTTTGATTTTCTAAGGGTTTTGTTCCTGTCCAGGTAATATCTCAGTTGTCTGTGAATATCAACGGAGTGCAGAATCCTTTCATTGTGATTTTGTGGAGAGGGGAAAAAGGTTGGTAGTTGGATAGATTGGTTAAGGGATAGATCGTTAACCACCTTGGGCATAAAGGAAGCATTACTTCTCAATGATACCCTGTCCTTATAAAAGAAGAAGAAGAAGGGGGGAAACAGCCATGAGGGCTTGGAGTTCTGAGACCCTTCTAGCTGAAGTCAGGGCTACTAGTAAGACAGTTTTCCACAAGCAATGTTTGAGAGAAGCAGAAGCTGCTGTTCAAATGGAGGCAATCGCAATTTGTCTAGAACAAAATTAAAGTCCCAAGAAGGAGTAATAGGTTTCCTGAGAGGCCTAATATGGAGGATGAATTTAAGAAATTGTTTTACCTCAAACCTGCATGCCAGAGGAGGGGATATAGGCAGACAGACAAGCAGAGATAGCTGACATGGGAGCTTTAACCGATGGATAAGCCAGGCCAGCTGAAAGCAGTTCACACAAGTATTCTAGAACCAGTGGTATTCCCACTGCCAGTCAGTCCTGGTTCTTAGAGAGACATGATAGTTTTCTGGCCTCCTGCAAAACCCTGAGCACGTCGTCAGAAAAAAGGTGTCTGAAGGGATTTAGAATCCTATCACCCACAGTGTCAACTGTATTGTTGACAGGTGTAGAAGTACAAGGGATACTCTGTTCTGTGTGAGAATGTCCACTCTGGGGGTTAACTTGAGGTGATGGCCATTAGCTAACTGTAGGAGAAGGGGGAATCAATGCTGTGTTAGCCAAAAGGAAGTCACCAGTAAGATTTCTGGTTGATCTTGCCTGATTTTGAGAAGGACTTTTGGTATTAGAGGAAGGGAGAATGCAAACAGGAACATCCCCTTCCATGAGAAGGAGAGGGCATCCACTTTCCAAGCCACAGGACTTGGAACTCTAGCATAGAAGTTTGGAAGTTGTCTGTTCACAGGGGAGGCAAATAGGTCTATGTGTGGAGTACCCCAGTGGTGGACTATGTCCAGTAACACATCACTATGAAGCATCCATTAATGTTGGGTCCATGACCTGCTCAGAGAGTCTGCCACAAGATTCCTGTTGCAAGGACTGTAACACAACCTGGATTGTTAGGTTGTGTTGATCCAGGAATTCCAACGCTAGGAGAGCCAGTTTGCACAGGAGGTAGAATCTGTTTGTTCACATACCAGAGTACAGTCATGTTGTCAATGAACAGTTTAGTGTGCATGGGACAAGGAGGAAATGGAAGATTTGTAAGTCTATGTGCAATGCTCGCATCTCCCTTACATTGATGTGTTCCCCTTTCTGTGAGAGGGACCACCTTCCTTGGACTCTAAATTTGCCCAGGGCTGCGCCCCAACCAATGACTGATGCATCTGTATGAAGTTCTTGGACTGGGTCTAGGGGGTGTAGAGGCAGTCCTGGGTTTAGTTTTACCTGCAGGATCCACCAGAGACGTTCCCTCTTCAGGCACAGGATGAGGGGAATGAGGCATTCTACTGGATGAGAGTGTTGGGTCCAGACAGATCTCAGGAACCACTAGAAGTGTAGTCTTGTCAGGGGTACCACGGGTATGGTTGATGCCATAAAACCTAGTACCCTGAGGAATTCCCTGGCCATGATGTGGTTTAATGGGAGAACAGATTGAAAGAAGTCCTGAAAGTTCACTGCCTTTTGGGGTGGTAAAGACACTTTCATTATGTCTGTTTGGATTCGGCAGCCCAGAAAGGTGTGGTCTTAGGATGCAGTGTGGGTTGATTTTCTGAAGTTTATTGTGAACCCCAGATTTCTCAGGAGGGTAATGGTAGACTGTAGGTTCTTTTGAAGAACCTAAGGATTTGGGGCCTGTAACAGCAGGTCATCCAGGAATGGGAAAATCTGGATACCAAGGAGACTGCAGTGAGCAATGACTGGGGTCAAACATTTTGTGAAAACCCTTGGGGCTGTAGAGAGGCCAAAGGGAAATGCAGAAAATTGAAAATGCCATGAACCCATAGAAAAAATATTTCCTGTACCTGGGTGAATGTGGATGTGGACATGGGTATCTTTTATGTCTAGAGAGGCCATGAATCCCTGCTGGAGAAGCAGAGTAAAAAGAGTTTGCAGAGTTAGCATTCTGAAGGATGGAACCTTTAAGAAGGTGTTGAGATGAGACAAGTCTAGGACTGGTCTTTGGGGCCATCTTTTCTGGGTACTAAGAACATTCTTGAATAAAATCCTTTTTCTCTGGAGATACAGGGAACTCTCTGAATAGTGTCTTGTTGCCACAAATCCGAGAACAGGTCTGGGAAGAGATGAAGTTGTTCTCTGGGTGGTTGTGCAATACCCCGAAAGATGGGAGTGGAGTGCCAAGCCATAAAGTATCCTTTATGGGTTATGGAAAAGACCAATTGTCTTGGATAATGGTTTGCTAAGTCTTGAGAGCATTTGAGAGGTGGAGGGAAGGGGGTGTGGAGGAATGTTTGTAGGGTAGTCACATACTCCCTGCTCTGTCAGGAAAGGGCTATTTTTGTTGGGGTGGTGCTTGATGAGCCCTAGTCCTCTGTGTTCTCTTACGTCCCCTAGAAGCTTTGCTTTGTTGGTGCTGAGAACAGCTGTGAAAAAAGACAGGCTTGGAGGGGAAAATTCCTATGGAACCTGGGCACTGGGGACACTAAAAGGTGGTTTACCTATGAGTTCCTTAGACTTTTCTTATAGGGTTTTGAAAACAGCAGATGCAGTTGGCCCAAACAAGGACGTATTGTCCAGAGGGGCACCCATTAATTTGGATTTTAAATAATCCTGCAGTGGCTGAAGTCTAAGCCATGAGAATCTTCTGAGTACAGACCCAGTAGCAGCTGCCTTAGTGCAGGCCTCAGCAGCATCATAGCTGCATTTGATGGAGTGTCTTTACACTTGGGAGGAAGCACGTAAAAGATTCAGGGCTAAGTGCTTTCCTTCAATACTAAGAGACAACTTCGCTCCACCAACAAAACCCTGGTCGACAAAGTTCCATGTAAAAATAGGTCTGGGGATTCTCTCTTCCCCAATGTCATTGCTAAAGTCTGGAATACCCTCCCTCCTGACATCAGACTTCTAAACAGCACTGCAACTTTCAAAAAACATCTTAAATCATACTTCCTCACCAACCGGCTATGTAAAGTACAGTTGTGTACCTACCATAAATGTAGATGTTCGAGTGTATTCACTGTTGCAGTCATTACTCTTGGGTTATCCTGCTGGCAGGCTACCCTCAGTCGGCCAGAATTCCAAAGTCTAGGTCCGGCGTCGGTTGCTGTCACTTCTTCCCTGACGTCAGTGTGCCAGGGGTATAAAAAATGCAGCAGACGCCATTTTCTTCAGTTTTACTTGCCCCAGATGTCAGGTGCCCCCAAACTGGTAGGCTGAAAAATATGCCAATAAAAATGCATGCACAAAAATAACATTTCCTTCATCTGCAAGCAAATACACCAAATAGGTTGTATAGGATAGAGAAGTGCTGATAAGACCCAGCAAAGAAAAGGGGGATGGTGGGTGGGTAACCTGGACTGCAGCAGTGAATACACTCGAACATCTACATTTATGGTAGGTACACAACTGTACTGTGTGTTGTGTTTCACAGTTGCAGTCATTACTCTTGGGTTGAATCCCAAAGTTGAGGATGGGTGGCTGGGCTAAATAGGATTAGGAGAGGCTATGAGGCCCTGCAGGACTGCAGTGGCAAAGCCTGCTCTGGACTTAAAGAGGTAAGTGGTAGTGCTTTGTGAAGGTGTGCACTGAACTCCAGGTTGCAGCCTCTAAGATATCTTTGGTTGGTACTCCTCTGAGGAAGGCTGCTGAAGTGGCTGCTGCTCTGGTGGAATGAGGCCTAAGGCCCTCAGGCACTGATATGCCATGTTGAGAACAGCAGAAACGGATGCAATGGCCTATCCATTTAGAAATAGTCTGTTTTGAGATAGCCTTTCCTTGTGATCCTGTAGCATATGACACTAAAAGTTGCTCAGTCTTTCTGAAAGCTTTAGTGCTGTCCAAGTAGTAGCGTAGCTGCCTGTGTATGTCCAAAGAATGCAGAATTTTCTCACCCTTGTTCTGTGGATTTGGATAAAAGGTAGGCAAGTGAATGGTTTGGTTGAGGGCCACACTGGACACCACCTTAGGCATAAATGCAGGGTTTGTCCTCAGAGAAACCCTGTCTGGATGAAAAATGATGAAAGGTTCCACAGCCATGAGTGCGTGTAACTCCGAGACTCGCCTTGCAGAGGTTATTGCTAGGAGCAGAGCTGTTTTCCAGGATAAGAATTTTATATCTGCTGTGATGCTGGCTCGAAAGGAGGCAGTGTGAGTTTTTCCAAAACATAATTGAGGTCCCAGGCCGGAATTGGTGCTCTCCTTGGAGGCCTAATGTTTTTGGCCCCTCTGAGGTACTGCCTTATTAAAGGATGAGAAAAGATAGTTGGTTCCACATTGTAATGGGCTGAAATGGCAGAGGCATGAATCTTAATTGATGAGAAAGAAAGGCTTTGCTCAGCATCTCACTTAGGTATTGTAAAATCTGAGGGATATTTGGTACACACATGTCAATGCCTTGTTCCTTGTTCCAAGCACAGAATCTCTTCCATTTCTCTGCATAAGATTTTCTGGTACTGGGCCTCCTGGCCTCCAAGATAACATCCATAACAGCCTTTGAAAGAGGAGTGTTCTGAATGGCTACATTATCTGCCATGCTGTCAGATTTAAGGTCCTGAGTTGGCTGTGCAGGATCTGATTATTTTGTTGGGTCAGCAAGTGAGATGTTTGAGGCAATATCTATGCTGGACCTTGAGACAAGCTCTTTAGGATTGGGTACCAGTGCTGGCGTGGCCAGTCTGGTGCAATCAGTATCATTTTTGGCTTCTCTTGTCTGACCTTTAGGAGTACCCTGGGAAGGAGAGGCAATGGGGGAAAAGCATATACTGTTAGATTTTTCCAGCTGAAGGATAGGGCGTCCACTTTCCATGCTTGCTTGTGATAAATCCTTGTGCAAAATCTCTGCAATTGGCAGTTGTGATGGGAGGCAAATAGATCTATGTCTGGGCATCCCCATTTCCTTATTATCATCCTGAAGACTTGTGGATCCAGTTTCCATTCGTGGGGATTCATGAGGTTTCTGCTTAGTTCATCTGCCAGAGTATTTGTTTTTCCTGGCAGGAATTGTGCTTGCAGGTGAACTTGAAAAGCCAATGCTGTGTCCCATAAGGTCATTGCTTGTCTGCAGAGGGGGTAGGAATGTGTACCTCCCTGCTTGTTTATGTACCACATGACAATAGTGTTGTCTGTCTATCAATAACTGTCCTGAATGAAGCAGGTCCTTGAAAGCTGTCAGGGCATTTTGAACAGCTAGCATCTCTTTTTGATTGATGTGAAGATGCATCTGGTTTGCAGGCCATGTGCCCTGAATACATTTTCCTGCCATATGGGCCCCCCAGGCATATTCTGATGCATCCGTTGTCAGTGTCTGTCTGGCTGTGGGTAGACTGAATGGCAGACCCTTGTTGTGGTGACAGGCTTCTGCCCACCATTAAAACTCCTGTTGCAGACAGGGAATGAGTGCAATTACTGTCTCCAGGCTGTGGCAATGCTGAGTCCAAACACTTTTTAGATACCATTGTAGTTTCCTCATATGCAGTCTGGCATATGGAATTAGTAGAATGCAGGATGCCATGAAACCCAAGGCCTGCAGGATTCTCCTTGCAGATAAGTGGATTTTTGTTGCCAATTTCTTGAAGTAAGTAGTCAGATGTTTTTGTTTGTCTGGCGTGAGATAAGCCATCTGGGCAGTTGTATTTAAGCTTGCACCCAGGAATATTATCTCTTGAGAGGGCACTAGTTTTAATTTCTTTTCGTTTACTGTGTACCCTAGGCCAATTAGTAATCTTTTTACAAACGCCAGATGCTTTAGAAGAATGTCTTTGTTCTCTGCTTGAATTAGGCAGTCGTCCAAGTAGGGATGTATTTGAATTCCTTTTTGTCTGCAAAACGCAATTACTGGTGCCAGGCATTTTGTGAAGACCCTGGGCGCAGTTGATAAGCCAAAGGGCAGTGCAGAGAATTAGTAATGCATTGAGCCAGCTATGAATCTGAGGTATCTTCTGCTATGAATCTGAGGTATCTTCTGCAGGATTGTCTGATTGAGACATGCAGATATGCCTCTTTTAGGCCCAAAGTTACAAGCCAAGCCTTCTTGCCCAGCATGGGCAGTAGCTGCTGTAGAGTCAACATCTTGAATGTTGGAACTTCCAGAAACGTATTTAGTATAGACAGGTCCAGTATTGGTCTCCAGGTTTTGTCCTTTCTGGGTACTAGGAAAAGTCTGGAGTAAAATCCTTACCCCTGCTCTTGTTGTGGTACTTGCTGAATGGCCCTCATGTCCATGAGGGCTGTAATTTGTTTTTGTGCCTCTGCCCATTGATTGTGTGGCAGGTCTGGCATACCTTTTGACCTTGGTAGAGTGTGAAAATGGAACCTGTAGCCTTTGACACTATGTTCAGGACCCATTTGTCTTGGGTAACCATTTGCCAACTTGATGAAAAAAGTGCTAGTTTTCCCCCTAAGGGGGCTGCCAAAAGAAAAGTGCTTGGATCTGGTACAGGAAAGTCACTGGGACTGTTTCCTATAAGGTTGTGATTTGTCTTCTCCGCTTTTGGAGGTAGGAGCACCCCATTGTTTAGGCCTGTATGAGCCTTGGGGCTGAGATCTGCCTCTGGGGTGCCTGTATCTGCCTCTTTGTGGCCTGTCTGACACTGGAAAGGACCAATTTTTAGAAGGCCAGTTCCTGCTAAACCTTGGTGGCTGTATCTGTAAGAAATCCTGGACTGTCTGCATGGATTTTGCTTTATCCTCCATTTTTTTCAACATATCTTCTGCTTTAGTACCAAACAAAGTATCATGCTGTAATGGTGCATTTAATAATTTTGCTTTAACATGATCAGGCAGATTCTGTTCCTATAACCAAGCATGCCTTCTAATAACTGAACCTGTAACATCGGCCCTGCAAGAGGCCTTCAGTGAATCATAACCACATTGCAAAGTATGCTTTCCCACTTGTTCAGCTGCATGCAATAAATCCTGCAATTCCTTGTTCTCTGAACATTCAGTATTTGTCAACAATTTCTGTTTAAGCAGTGACATTAAATATTGCTGATATTTAAGCATATGAAACTGACAATGTAAAGCCCTTACAGCCAGGGTAGCAGAAGTGTAGACTTTTTTCCCCCATCTGTCTAAAGCCCTAGAATCCCTATCAGAGGGTACAGGGTTTTTTGCAGTGGAAGCTTTGACCCCTTTGGGACCCTGAGATATAGTTTCTGGGTCAGCAGCGGGGTTTTTTATAGGAATTTATGAGAATCCGGGACCCTGTAGTATCTGTCTGGCTTAGCAGGTGCAGGGGGTAAAGAGCCAGGGGACAGGCCAGACTCTGAAAATACATAATCTACAATGTCTAGAACAGGTGGAATAGCAAGGGGTCTGTGCTGAGGAAGTAGCAGAACGTCTCTGAGCCTTTTCTTAGAATCAGAATAATCTTGGCTCTCCCAATGGAAATGCTCCCTCAGGGTATGCAGGGTTTCCCCAAAAGAATAATCCTCAGAGGAGAGGCTGAAGGAATGGATTCTTCAGCATCAGAATCCTCATAGGGAAGCATGGAGTAATCCTGTTCAGAAGAGGAATCAGAGGAAATAGAAACCTGATCAGAAGAATCATACTCTGTCTCTTGCCTAGGCCTCTTATCAGGTGGGGGATGGGAGCCCCTGATCAAAGTAATTAAGTCTTCGGCCATTTTGAGCATCTATTTTTTAGGCATGGAAGTCTGAGCAGGAGAATGCTGTACTTGTTTCTTTGTCTTTAGAGCTGCTTTAGTCTTTGAAGCTGAAGATGGCTTAATATATAGTTGTGTAGGTCTGAAGACAACCTCAGAAGCCGATGCCTGCTCAGCGGCTCCGGACCCATCTGAGGGAATGATTTCCGAGTGTCCAATACCTTGAGTATTCAGAGGCTCAGTCGGCTCCACGTGGGAATCGGAAGCGGCCTGTGGCTCTGAGGTAGCGGGCGCCAGGGGCTGCGAAAGCGCCTCACTGAGAACCGGCAAACCGGTGACTGGCCTAGCAGAGGCCTCGTCGTCGGATTTGGATCTCGGATGCCTATCCTTTTTCTTGTCCTTGCATTTTTTGTAAACTCCAGTTGTCGGCTGGCCCAACGGCATTATATAATTAAATCTTCGGCCAAAGTAATGAAATGCAAAATCGAACCGATGCTTAATAGTGCATTGGTTAAATCTAGCACAAAACCGACAGCTAGCAACGTTGTGATCAGGGCCTAGGCAAGGAATACAGTAAGAGTGAAAATCCTTATGAGGTATTTGCTTCCCACAAGAAATACAATTATTAACTTTTTCTGACATCGGTCTGGAGCAAGAAAAAAGTTTCCCCAATGGGGTACTTAGCTTTAATGAAGACTTCGATTCTGAAATTCGGATTTGAATATCTCAGGAGTCGGCCGACCGGCACTTGCTAACTGCTTTTGCTTCGGGCACCGCGCTGCAAGAAAGACTGAAGAAAATGGCATCGGCTGCATCTTTTATACTCCTGGCGCACTGACGTCAGGGAAGAGGCGACAGCAACAGACGCCGGACCTAGACTTTGGAATTCTGGCCGACTGAGGGTAGCCTGCCAGCAGGATAACCCAAGAGTAATGACTGCAACAGTGAAACATGATGAACATCTGCACAGGCCCACCTTAACCCCTTCAATACCCTGAATAGCTACAACTTCCTTAAGCTGCTCTAAGGACCAATATTGTGTTCCCATCAATGATTACCTACTTATTCTTTCTCTGATGATGTTAACTGTTGATTCATTGTAAACTGCTTTGATTCCTGTGATTGCACTTTTTTGATTATCCAACTGCAGATTACTTTTTCAATTGCTACTTTTAAATGTTATTACTGTTATAATTAAGTGACTGCTATCTTCTGACTACTGCTTTTAAGCTTTTATTACTGTCTAATGTTTTACTGTATGGAGCTTTTCTCCCCGGGCCTCTGCTAAAAATGGACACCAGCAGCAGTCCAGTCAGACTAACCCGGTAAAAAATGTTAAATATATAAACAAATGGTAAATAAATAATAAATAAATAAATATGTCAGGTAGTTGACGGCTCTGAAAAACTAAGTGGCTGAAGTGTACACCTTTTTCCCTAGCCTTTCCATGGTTCTACTCTCCTTGTCCGAAGGGAGTAGTGAGTTAGAAGGCAGCATCCTAGAAGGCTTGTCAGTATCAACACTGACGACTGCTAGGTCTGCATCTGGGCACCTGAAAAGAAATTGGCAGTCCTCAGGGACTTTGTATTAACATGACTCCATGCCCGGTATCAGAGGTGCCTCTGGATCAATAAGCATCTTGGGAAATACATCAGATGGGTGAGGTACAGACTGAAGGCATAGGGTGAGGTTTCTTGGCCTTACAGTTTAGTGGCTGTGCTTCAGGCCTCAAGGAACCCTTCATGTGCTTAGTTAACAATTTTAGCAGTTGGTTTTGGATTTCCAAATACAAAGCTAGTGACGAAAGCCTACTTTTAAGGGTTTTAGGAATGAACGACTGGTAAATACTGCATGGCATATGGTCATGGTTGGGGCCTAGGCAAAAAAGACAACGGGTACAGCTGTCCTTACGTGGAATTTGTCTTCCATACTGGCACTTACCTTTCCTGGATGACATACAATAATAGCAAGAAAAGAGATTCCCCAATGGGGTACTTATCTGAAAGCAGAAGTCGGAAACACTGGAAACTGTATGACCTGTGGTTGGAGCTGGCGTTCTGACTGGCGGCAGAAAAGTTCTGGGGATGGTATGTGGGTACATCCATTTAATGGCCTACACCCAACTGCAGCCGATGTCAGACATATTATGTACCCTACAGTGGCAAAAGACTTTTGTATACTGGCCGATTTTGAGTGCCTTCTGGTGGGGATATCCCCAAGTAAAGAATACTGCAGCAAGTGAACAGGAGGACATCTACAGACCCAACAACTAATATATGGAAAGGGAACAATCCTGAAAAAAGAATTCAAAAACAATGTTTAATTCTTTACTCGCAAATAAACCAGAAGTGATTGCATCTAACCCAAACAATGTAAACAAGGTGACAATTTGTCAACACTTGCTGCGTTACACTGGTCCTTTTCAAACTACAGGCATCTTTCAAACAGTATGGCAGATTTTCTCCTTCAGCTTACCTTTAAATAGTCCCCCCCCCAAGCATGGTACACAGTGAAATCATTTCATGTGCATGTCCCTTTGCTGCATGACATTTGTTGGTGCTTCTGGGCCGACTTAAGTACAACAATATGCAACCTGCTTAATTCTGATTAGCTAGTCCTTTACTGATGAATCTTGTACTTAGTGGTGACTGAATTAATGAAAATAAAGAAGGATCAATAAACTAAAAATAAAATACTTAAAAAAATACACAAAAGGTCAACTTATAATAAACAATCTGTTTTGCTGGGGAGGCAAACCACTGCACATCCCATGTAGGATTTCTGTTCACTAATCCCCCAAAGTGGATATGCAACACCTCACAGATCACAAAACCCATAAAAAGAAAATAAAAGCTTTCATCATTCTTCAAGCATTTGCGATCTTGCAGTTGTTACATAACAATATTAGGAGGTATGGAAGCAAACCCCTCAACATAGGGGAGTGCAACAGGACTTGTCCTCATGCAAAAAAGTTAAATGGTATTCACTTTAGACTTCCATAAAGATAATGCTTTGTTCAGATTTTGTTAAGTTTTTTCAGTGAAACAAATTTTCATGTAGCGTGGATAGTAGCCTTTTTTGACAGGATGAATTCTGATGATGTCAAACTGAACTGTGGTTGCCCTTCACAATCAGCAAAAGCCCCCGGCCTACAGTGAGGGCAGCAGTCAAGCAAGAAACCCACTCTCTACCAGGATGGACATGTCAGCATTAAACTGCTCATTGCACCAACCAAATGGATTCTCTAGTAACTGGGCTTGGTACTCATATCCTGGGTCACAGTCATGGCTCCAGATTCACTGCCACTATGGCATTTAATTCAAATTTTTGACCTCAGAACAAACTCAGCATTTTAACATTATAAACTCAAAAAATCTAATACAGACACTGCTAAATTGTAATCACACCAAGGATAAAGTGAGAATAACTATATGAAAATGCATCTACTATAGCGAAACTGCTCATCACATTAATATTACAATGAAGTCCTATGCTGCCATATATTTGCAAATAAGGACATTTCCCTTAGTGCATCAACCACTAGCAGACACATATCCCAACATGTAACCCAAAATGTACAACCACAACTTTGTATAAATGGTCTCAACATGTACACAGCAGAAATGCACAAGATTAAGGTTATGAGCTGTTAACGTGCTACTTCTTATAGTCCAGGATTTGATTTCCCCATTCTCCACTTGCCTATCGTGTGACCGTGGGCAAGTCATTTAACTAGACAGTAGCCTAGGGCAATTGGGAAATTGGGCTATGCTCCCCAGTGGTCTACTGAACTGCATGGCTAGTAATGACCAATGAATGCATGAACTTATGAACACTGTTGCTTAAACATACTGCTTTTCTCATTCTTTCAGCACTCAGTCATCAAAAACAAAATTCACTCATATTATCATTTACAGATACATTCAAGCACTAATGATTCAGTTAAAACTAAGTGATGTAAACAATGGCAATAATTTCAACCCCCCCTCCAGAAAACTACAGGAGAGAGAGAGAAAATGTTCTCCTTCAAGGTTAAGAAAGTAGTTAAGCAACTGGAATGTACAGATTCACTGCACATCTCACTGGTGAACATAACAGAATCTGAAAGGAAGGAAAAAGGCCTAGTTACTTTAACACCTGTGGAGGGCAGCACCCAATCTCCCATTCCAGATGAATCCTACAGATTATGTTGATGATAAGATACCCGAGAAGCTACTGTGGATACTGTACACCTAGACTATAACAAGCTACCTTATACAGTCCTGAAAATAAACATGGCTTAACAGGTTACTTTGATGCACATGTTCCTAGAGAGATGGCTTCCATAAAATGCCTAGAAAGAAGAAGCAATAAAAAAAGCTACAAGTCAAAGAAGACCCATTCACTGGTTGTGTACATTAAAATCATCACAAAAATACACAAGAAGGCTGGTGCACTGAATGGGAGAAGTGTATCAGGAGTGCCAAAAACGCAAGAGGGAAATATCCTATCCACAGTACATGAAATGTTACACAGCTGGTCTATACAAAACTAGAAACCCTAAACAGCATTCAATATTTTTTTGTTTTATAAAATCAAGTATAAAGGAAGCGAAGAGATGGAAGGGTCACAGCTATCTACATAAGGTAGACAACAGTGGCATGTAGACATATGCAGGGTTAGCCCCACACAGGTAAGCAAAGAAAGATATGAAATTCCACTCTTCTGATGTCCAAAGGTGTGACCTGATGAAACAAACATTCCAAGTGAATATATTCAGCAGTATGAACAAACCTGTGTCACTGTGCAATATCATTTTTTTTTTCTCAACACCAACTGCGCGGTGCAACAGTGAAGCACACAGAAACAGATAAACCAAGTGCAGCTTGAATGTTTAAATATTACAAGGAGACCCCTCCCACTTTCTTAGCTTACGCAACACTGCTGGTCATCACTTCATCATGACACATTTTATGCCTACAGCAAGTAAATGATAATCCTATCACAGGTGGCTGTCATAGTTTTCTTTAGCAGATTTTACTCAGCTGCAACATACGTGTCACAAAGTTAAACAAGTCAGCTGCACTATGGCATGCAGCATTTTCAGAATACTTGCATGAATATATTACGTATTTCCCAAGGTGTGTGGCAGGAAAGAACAGAAGAGCAAAACATAAGCTATATGGTAAAAGGGTTCCACTATAGCCAGTGTTCCTTAACATGTTTACCATAAATCTGGAAATGCTAATGTTCACATTTCCTTTTCAACCTTGAATAAACTCCACACAGAAGAAAATTTTAATTATGTATGCATTATTACTACTACCAACACTGATAAAAACACATTTATAGCACATGTAACAAATCCACTGTCAATACAAAGATGTGCCAAATTCTCGGTATATGAATGTGCTATACATTTGTTTGCTCATGTTACACATCACTAACACTTTTTTATCATTTCTATTTCTTAAGCAATAATTCACAATGGCAACAGAAAAATCTCATAAAAACAGATATAAATGCATTCACTGCCCAGGAGCATCATGGACTGCCCTACAAGTGTCACTGAAAGGTCTGACAGATGAATGAGGAATACTTACCTTCCAACAAGTTTAAACCAGTGGAAGCGGTCGTAGAAAGGATCATTGCCAGTCATTACGTTATCACCTTCTTCCTGGGTACCAGATGCCATTTCTCCTGCTCTATCATACATCTCTCTCATTTGGTCAAGCCTTTGCCTATTTAAAATTAATAAATACATTCAGAGGTACAGAATACCACAGAAAGGTCACTCAGAAGTGTACAGCAAAGCTCATATTATATGTGTGCACTTCAAGCTACCCAGAAACATTCATTATACAAACAAACTGCTAAACATTTGCACTTTTTTGGGGGTGATCCCCTCTGGACATTGACCAAAGGCTCCTCTGTCTTCAGCAAACTGGCCCATTCATTTTGGCAAAAGGGTAATGGGTATATCCAGAATAGGCAAGACCCCTACAGTCAATTCAGTCCTATCCAGGTACCTTCATCAGCCCTCCATTCCTCAGGAAGAGTTGGGATTATGTGGCAAGCCAGCTCACTCGTCCTGGGGGAGGGGAGATTGGTCCACCCTCGCCCTACTCTGCTGCTCCTCAAAGCTCATAAGTGCTAAATCTAAAGGGGAAGCAAGCATCAGCATGCTAGTTTCCTTCTGGCCACTTAACTGTGAATGAAATATGGTAGCTTAAGCTCAGCCAGCTCTGAACTCCACTGGGTGATATTTCCACTAGCTGTTAATTATCTGATCAGTTACAGCCAACCTCTCTCTTCCCCAGAATGGGCGAGCCAGCCATGTCCACTCACTCCCATCCTCCCCCAACAGCATCTACAGGCATATGAATGCTAGTTGAGCTCTAGCTGACTGTGATGAAGTCAGTACTTTATCCCTCCATGCCACAGAGTGGCTGAACATTTCCACTCTTGATAAAACATCAACTGAAATAGTAAGTACAAACAAAACATCTTGACATATTACTCTCTTAGGACGTAAAGTTTGATAAGCATAAGCTAGACTCAATTACCACAACTTAGGGGACAAATTACATTAAACAAACAAAAAAAAATCAAGTAATAGAGATAAAAAAAAACAAGGAATGCCTCAAAAAAGGATCCCAGTTATCAAAAACTCCATAAACAATTTGTTGCATTAAGAAAGGCAGACAGAACTGCCACTAACCTTATACCTCACCCAAAGACAGAACACCCTTATATCAAGACCGAATTCTTTATGGGAAAAAGATCAAACGCCTATAAGGTAACTTTACAGACTCTGAAAGAGTCACAAATAATCAAAATCCAAACCAAATATCTTTGTCAATTATTACTGAAATTTATATGATCACAATCATAAAAGAAATTATCAACTCCTTTCCACACCCACCTCTTCAAAATAACTGTGCCCCTCCCCAACTCTATCCATTGCCTAACTATAATATCATGATAATTTTACTGCTACAAATGCAAAGCAAACTAAATCTTTATTCTCAAATAGACAAAAAAGTGATAAATTCAGAAAACTACATCCTAGGTTCCTAAAATTATCAGCTAAGATTGCTAAACCCCCTCACACATACCTTCAATTTTATCATTAAATTCTGGTACAGCTCCTCCAGTATTTAAGCATTCAGTCAATATTCCTTAACCAAAGTCCACTCACACTCCACTCCTAAATATTATAGGCTAATCTCAAAATCTTTGTCCTATTACAAAGACATTCGAAAAAATCGAACATACCAACAGTTATTTAAACACTGGCAATTATGGTCTTATTTGTGATCAACATGGTTTCAGAAATGCATTTAGCACACTAACTTTATGCCACTGATTGTATCCATAGTAACATCGGTGAAGATTACATTACTGCGCTGGTGTGTGTGATATGATTCTGGCTTTCAAGACAATGAACACCATAACCTTATACTTGAGAAACCTTAAATGCTTTATTTTGAAGAAAATGCACTACGTTGGTTAAAAAAAATATCTGCAGGATAGAACACTTCCAGTCTGCAATAACATGCTATCTGAAAGGATAATACTTAATACTGAAGTACCTCAGGGCTCAGTCTTGGGTCCCCTTCTATTCTTTCTATTTCTCAGTGAAATTGCTCTAAATTTATCCAACCACAAGGTATCTGCCTATGCAGACGGCATTCTACTACTTCTAGCCAGCAAAATCATTAACTGCCTTCCTCAAAGAGCACAGACTCAATTTACAGACTTACTCATATAATCTATAAAAATAAACTCCAAATTAGCAGTACCAAAACAAATGGCATGCAGTTATCTACCACCAAAAAATTAGCATCTCTAAATGCAATACATATAAACAGAACTTAAAAGGTGATATTAGCCTTAATTTTAGACAGCAAGAAATACAATGGACTCCTCATGAAACATCAATAATCATTCAGATTGTGTTATTACCAAAGTATTCTCACAATTAAAATTGTATTCCAGACTTTCACATCTTCTCTTACCAGTAGCTAGAATGACCTTTCACAAAAATGCCCTCATACGTAAGAATGAGTATGTCCTACCCCTGATAGCCGTTCACTCTACATACAAGGTCCAAAAACTTCAAGTAGCTGACAATAAAATGGTTAAGATTTGCCTTCTTTGCAGACAGTAAGTGCCACTATCATATCCTATACTATAAGAAAAACTGGCTATTCATTACTAGAAGAGCCACCTACCTACTAGATATTCTCTTGTTTAAAATTAAAAAAAAAAAAACACTTGTCTGTCCCCTACTTAAAAGTCTACTACAAATAAGGGAGCTAAGCTACCCTCTTAGAAGCCACCAAGAAACTTCACTCACACTACTCAGGCCTAATTTTAAATTTGCCATTGAAGAAAAAGCCTTCCCTAAGATAGGACCAGCCTTATGGAACCAATGAAAGGTTAATACTGGTGGGCCCAGAATAGTGGACTATGTACACGCTGGTTCACAAAGTCCACTGAACATATGGGAGAAACAGACAAATGCGGGTTTTGTAAAACAGAACTGGAAACAGTAGCAGATTTTTTTGTTGGGTGTGATACACTAATGGCAGAAGGACGGTATACCGAAAGGTATAATAATGTGTCCAAGACTGTTCACTGGGGATTGTGCAAACATTATAATATTGCAGCAGCTTAGAAGCATTGGAAACATGAGTCACAAAGCATTTTAGAAAATGATAAAGTTTACATCACATGGGCTCACCCATTACCAACAGTTCAAAAAACAGACGCAAGAAAACCAGATACAGTAGTCCAGGAAAAGATGAAAAATAGTGTTGATCATCGAAATTGCTACACCCAGTGATTACAGTGTCTTACGCAGAGAGAGAGAGAGTCATAAAATACCAGGATTTACAGGCAGAAATGAAGAAAATGTGGAAGAAGGGTACCCAGACAGTTCCAATAGAAGTAGGAGCAATGGGTCTTATGAATTAGAGGGGTACTTAGACATGTTACTAATGCATGTAACTCCATATGAACTATAGATGAAGCTAACATCAAAGATTGAAACAATACTAATTTCATGAACTTTAATCTTACTTTGACTTAGGATTGGGGTCCATTCCCGTCATGGTATTAGAAACCCAAAAGACTTTGAGAAATTAAAGAGCAAAACCAACTATCTGTTGTATTAAAAAAACACAAACTCTGTCATCACTCAGACAACATTTGCAAAATTAATCTGTGTACTTGCTTTCTCGATACTGGCTAGCTGCTAAGAGTTTATAATATTGTCTAAAATTTATTACACCTAACTGTGCATTTTTTAAGTGAAGAAAACTGAACATTGTATAAATACTCTGCTATAACATTCTGATCTGAAAAATATTACTCTTACCCCTTTACTCTATATATAATCACTACCACTTCTCACTGGATCAGTCATGTGTATGCAACATTTTGCTATATTTTATTTGTGTGTGCTTTTTATGTAAGCTCAAACTGCCTCTGGTTGGATACTTATTACCACACTGTACCTTCTTATTGTACACTTGCACCCCGGTTGTGAGGGAAAAGTGTCAGTGGACTAGCTCACTAACCTGGTTATCAGCTTGACAAATAATAAAAAATTAAAAAAAAAAAGAAAGTGCTAGAAACATTGCACAGGAATAAACAATACCTGGTCAGTAATGCTACAGCAGCCCTCGATTCCCAAAGTAGTCTATTCTAAACTCCTGGTAAACATGTAACATCTACAATAAACCCCCTACTACAACCACACTTCTCCATACTCAACTGCACAGCCAAGCCCTAAACTGGCCAGGCTTTATTATAAAAGTCCATATATCTCAACACAGTCTCTCAATGTTCTTCATATCACCTGCCCAAGTTTACAGACACTAGTAAGAGAGTGTACTCCTGCTGATACACTTCACTCAATACTACGACTCACACAAGTTCTAAAATATAACAACCATTACGGGGGGGGGGGGGGGTAACCTAATCGAGCGTACAGTTGGATATAGAACATTATGCCTCAGTCTGGTTTCAAAGTCCACCTTTCTACAAAAACTACTGCAAATTCAACACTTACTAAACTTAATAAAGTGGGTACAGGGGGTCTTCCACTGCACTCTCCACACTAAGCAGAAAACAATTATTCTGTTTGTGTAAACCCTGACTGATATACTCAAGTCACAGACAGATGGGACGGGATGTGATGAGCAGTTGGTGACCGAACATAAATCTTACAATGCAGCCAGCATTTTGAACACTCCACCACCTCCTAAAAAAATCTCCTCCCTACAACAGACTAACTTCCAAAAAATAACTCTGTCAAGGTTTACTGAAGGAGCCCGTTCTTTATGATGTCCCACAGGGTCTACATAAATATTTCTCCAAAATGTGTATATTTTACCTTTTTTGGGTGGTGTTTCTACTCCTTTTGCTTTGTTTCTGTGTTCTCAACAACATTTTTTGGATCACTGGTGAATTGCTAATTTTGTATTTTTCCTTTACATTTACTTGCATATTTTCTAAGTTTTTCTGCGCGCACTGATATTTTTAGTTTATTATATGCAATAGTGTATAATAGATCCTGGTCTGTTTTGCTTTTAACACATCTATCTTTCAAAGTTTTCTGTGAGATCTGTTCCCCTAGTCTATATTTTTCTAACAGTAATACTTCATATCTTAATTGCTTAGCCGTTTTCTTAATGCTTCCATGGTGTCATTTTGTTTCTCCCCTTCCTTTCCCTTATTGCTTTATGTTTTTTTGTGGTATGACTATTATTAATTTAGCTACACAGTAATATATCCCATTTATTTCTGTTATATCACAACAATTTTTCTTAATAATACCAACTACTGTATTCATCTGCTTTACCAAACTTCTAACATTTTTTGTCTTACTTACATTTTGTAATCTATTTCTTTCGTCAAACTTACTATGTCTATCCATCTCTAGAAATGAAGCAGCTCTTCTCATAGATCGTTTTCTACTAGACTGACGGCACCTACTTTGCTTTCTATTCCCTGTCAGTATTTTTATTTATTTATTTTATTTTACATTTGTTTACCGGGAAGGTCCGACTGGACAGAGCTGTCCATGTTCAGTGGAGGCCTGGGGAGAAAAAATCCAGAACAATTGCTAACATACTATACATAAGATATTTACACATTCAATTATAAAAATATAGCAGGCAATAACATACGATTGCATAAGATATTTTTATAAGCATAGTGGTTTAGACATACAATTCAAAGTATAGCAGGTGGTAACATTTGATTGTTGTTCATACAGTATGCTTAGTAGAGATCATCTTGATGATGTACTGAAGATAAGACAAGAAAGGGAAAACTAAAAAAGGAGGAGAATATAGACAAGTTCATATGAGGTGCAGTGACACTTTAAGGAAAAGCTTTTAACTTAGTCTAGGGGAGTGTTTGTGGGTATAGATGGAGCAGTGGGGAGTAGGTGACAGTGAGTTGGTAAGAATGTGTGATAATATATAGTGCATCTGTGGGAGTTTTAAAGAGGTTGGATAGTGTGTAGGGGAAAGGAGTTAGAATATGTCAGCCAGGTGCTAGGCAGTTGCATGTCCAGGAGTTGTTTTAGGTGGGAAATGAGCTGTTTTTTGAAGATGGTTTTATTAGGTTGCACCCTGATTTGTAGTGGTAGGGAGTTCCAAGTCCTGGCAATGTTGCTAGAATACAGGGAGTCACCAGAGCTGTAATGGCTTTTGGTGATTGCGATTAGTGCCTTGTTAGTGGATCTAAGTTCTCAGATATTGGAGTAGAGTATGAGCAGGTCTTGTAAGACTGGAATTCTGTCAGGTTGGTACAGTATTTGCTGAGCTAGAAGTTGTTGATTTAGTGCTAAAGTGTTAGTGAGTTCAAGCTAGGAAAGCTGTTTAAGGGCCTGACAGAGGTGGGTGCGGTAGGAGGAGTTTGTGGTGAATTTTGCTATACTGATAGCTTGTTTAAATCACTCGTTTCGATTAATTAGGACAGGAGAAACATACACTAAGGTAGAGAGAAGATGGGTACGAGCTAGGGTAACTTTACTGTTGCTGGTTAGGAAGTTTTTACATCTGTAGAGAGTACCTAGTTTTTTGTTAATTTTGTATTCTACATAAACTTCCAGAACATCTTCCTGTGGCATATCCTCTTCGGATGCACCTTGCTTTACTGCTGCTTCTTCATATGGGAACTTACTGGCCCACCACTTTGCAACATTGCCTGAGTCACTGTTTACTACTTCTCTTGCTCTGCAACTTCAACTGAACTTTCTACTGGTCTCCTACAGAAGGCTCCAGAGCATCCCTAAAGTGGCAGTTTTTTAGATGCTGCACAAGCCATCTGTTTTCTCCTTAATCTTGGGAATCAATATTCCATCAAATATTACCTATGCTGGATTTTCTACACTAAATCCTTCACTTCGCAAATAATCCAGCATTTCAGTTTCTGTTGGTTCAATGTCTTTCTTACTAATCCTCTTTTCTACTTTCTCCCTTTGTTTTTTTGTTTTTGTATTGTGAAATTTTACATCTGGGTGCCTTTGCCTGTATTTCCATTAAATACCTTTAGTGTTGCTTTTTATATTGATTAGTTTTACTTTCTCTTTTGCATAAACATTGCGCCATACCTTATCTCTTTTTCTTACCCATGTCCATATCTAGCAACAGATTCCTTGTTGTAAAGGGGTCCCTGAGTAAGCAAATCAGCTGTTGCAAGGCATCTATTCTCAACAAGAAAAGTCACATTAACAGAGAAGATAGAAATTTCTTCAACAGGGATTGTTAGTGAGTGTGATAAAATGAAAATGAAATTTAAAAACTGGGTAGAAATAAGAGAAAGATGTGGTTACAAAGTAGAAGGACTTAATTAGAAATGTTGACAAAGGTTAAAGTACTGCAAAATAAGATCATCTCAGAGAACAAGAGAAAGAACAAATGCAGAGTGCTAAAAAGAATCTATGGGTGTATTTGAATATGTAGTGAGAGTAAGGAACAGGTTGAGGAGACCCTGGAGAGTTGGAGATATGCTCTACAGAGGAGAGGAATGAAGGTCAGCAGGACTAAGACAAAATATATGTGTGTAAATGAGAGGGAGGATAGAGAAATGGTGAGGATTTAGGGAGTAGAGGTGGCGAAGGTGGATGAGTTTAAATACTTGGGATATAATGATGAGTGTGGAACAGCGGTGAAGGAGAGTACAGGCAGGGTGGAGTGGGTGGAGAAGAGTGTCAGGAGTGATTTGTGACAGACAAGTACCAGTAAGAGTGAAAGGGAAGGTCTACAAGAGGGTAGTGTGACCAGCTACGTTATATGGGTTGGAGACAGTGGCACTGACAAAAAGGCAGGAGTCAGAGCTGGATACGACAGAGTTAAAGATGTTAAGATTTGCACTGGGTGTGACAAGGATGGACAGGATTAGGAATCAGTATATTAGAGGGTCAGCACAGGTTGGATGGTTTGGAGATAAAGCCAGAGAGGCGAGATTGTGTTGGTTTGGACATGTGCTGAGGAGGGATGCTGGGTATATTGGGAAAAGGATGCTAAGGATAAAGCTGCCAGGTAAGAGGAAAAGAGGAAGGCCTAAGATAAGGTTTATGGATGTGGTGAGAGAGGACATGCAGGTGGATGGTGTGACAGAGCAAGATGCAGAGGACAGGAAGAAATGGAAACAGATGATCCGCTGTAGTGACCCCTAATGGGAACAGCCGAAAGAAAAAGAAAGTATACGTTTAGAAATACTGCTATTAAGCAGCTATTTTTTGATAACTCCAGAGCACACAAACATTTGGCAAAATGACTTAGGCAACAGAAAGTAGAGAGGGCTGTTGCCATACTTAGGGAGTCTATGACAAGAAAAACATCAAGAGATTCTATAGAGATATTAAAAGATATTTCAGAAATATTATGAAAATTTGTATAAAGTAGAGGAGTGGGTAAATCAAAAAATAGCACAAGTGAAAACATTTATGGAAGACTTAAACATGCCAAGGTTAGAGGTAGATGAGGCTCAACAAGTAACAATTAAGACGGAGAGATGAGATAAAAATGGTCACTTATAACCAGTCTGCAAGAAAGTCTCCAGAATTAGATGGTATTCTGGTGAAAGCTTGGAAGATAGGAGGGAAGAAGGCATTGTTTAACAGTATTTTAAAAGAAGGGGAAACACCAACATCCTGGAATAAAGCTGTGGTGGCTGAGCTACCAAAAGATGGTAAAGTACCATCAGATCCAGCTACATATAGGTCCATTTCAATTTTAACCATGATTATAAAGTGTTTATATCTACAATAGCTAAAAGAATGGCAAAGGTGTTGCCAAAATGGATAGACATGGATCATACTTTTTTTTTCCTGGAGGGGATACAAACATTTAAAAACATTAATGGAACAATGATGATTCAGAGTGATGATCTAGAGGAAACAGAATGTAAGAAAATACAGCTGTTGTGGTGAGTCTTGATGTAGAGAAAGCATTTTTCTGGGTAAGCTGCAACGTTATGAGGGCAGCAATAGAAGTATTAGTAGTGAAAATGTTTTTAGTCACTGTAGTTTTATATACAGGTCAGAGGAGAAGCTGTCATCAATAATTAATAAAGCATCGAAGGAATTTATCTGGGAGGGAAAGAGGGAAAGAGTTAAGTGGGTAAGTTGATCCCCCAACAAAGCATAGTGGTTTAGGATTACCTGATTTGAAGGGATAATTTAAAGC
The DNA here is from genome assembly GCF_019279795.1 of Protopterus annectens. Lineage (NCBI taxonomy): Eukaryota > Metazoa > Chordata > Ceratodontiformes > Protopteridae > Protopterus > Protopterus annectens. The sequence goes on along the minus strand of NC_056729.1, from coordinate 1,701,083,611 downwards.
TACACAGTTAAGGCTCATATACATAACACAAGAAGCAAGTTATAATTCAAAGTGGAAATGATGATGAAGTGGTGGGGGCGTGGGGGGTCCCAAGAAGTAAGGAGAGAGTCGGATTTTGGATGCAGTTCTTACACAGAATAATAATGATCATTCAGATTATATTCATAATGTTGGAGAAAGTATTCTAAGAACTAAGATAACATGGGAATAGAGGAAGACGATTTTGCAAATAGAGCTGCTTGCAAGTAAGGATAAAAAAAATGGACAACAGGTGGCTGGAATTTACTGGAGAAAACTCGCTAAGGTGCCAAGGTTTTGGAAGCAAATAGCTACAGTCCAAGAAGTTTGGAATGTAGATTAGAGACTACCTTTCCTATCAGGGATTGATATCGGAGTATAGGCAAAGAGAAAGGGATAGGCGAGTCTAAAGTGAAAGACCTGGTCGGATAGTATTTTTAGTTGAATCTACAACAGAACCTGCTGTTAAAAAGAGGATAATTAATAGGGCACATAAAAAACTAACTATAAAAATTAATCACACGAGGTTAGAAAAGATTTGGAAGAGAGACTGAAAAAAAATGACAAGGGAAGACATATGTATGACTCATTTTCCTCAAGTAGATAGCAAATATTTAATTTGTGATGGAGAACAAAGAGGTAACTGGAAACATGTTTTGGGGAGTATAATGAGTTTGCAGATTTTAAAAATTCCCTCTATATATGGTAGTCAAGAAAAGCTGTCTCTATTTGCAGATATTACTTTACAAATGATAAAACCAGAAAAGAACATTACAGTGTTGTGGAACATTTTGAGACTGTTTCAGATCTTCTCGTGATACAAAATGAATGAAGCTAAAAATAAAAGCAATAGAGGCAAATTAGGTACCCACACATGAATTGGTTCAGCAATATCCATATTTATGGGGACATAATAAAATGAAGTATTTAGAAGTATGGATTAAAAAGGATTCTGGTGTGGGAGGTAAGGATATGTGGAAGAGACTAAACAAAAGATAACATAAAAACTGAGAAATTGGAAGCTCAGTTACAGGGGAATGGATAATAAGCTACAAGCAGTTAAAATATTTTTAGTCCTTTTAGTCTTATACAAAGGTCAGGCACATTTTTATTAACCATAAAAGAAGTTGTGGACAACAATTAATAAAAAGCTGAAGGATTTTATCTGGGAGGGGAAGACAGCAAGAATCAACTAGGATAAGCCAATTCTTCCAATAAAACAAGGCGGAGTGGGATTACCCGATCTGACGGGGTATTTCAGAGCCACACAGTTAAGGCTCCTATACACAGCACAACCAGAGACTTAAATTCAAAGTGGAAAGGGATAATGATCAAAACATGATGGAAGCTCAAAAAACAAGGAGACTGGGATTTTAGATGCAGACCTTTAAGGAGAATAGCAATAACTATACAGAATACTACATTCATAAAGTAGCAGAAAGTATTCTAAGAACTATGCCAACACAGGAATGTAAAAGGAGATGCTACCAATAGGAATGACTGTAATTATGGACACAGACAACAGGCAAGAGGGGGCTGGAATTTACTGGAGAAAACTGGCAAAAGAACCAAGGTAATGGGAGCAAATAACTACAGAGGAGAAGGTAATAGAAAGGAAGATGCCACAAATTTATTTGGAATGCAGGTTACAGATTGCCTTCCCTATCAAGGATTGATATCAGAGAACAGGCAGAGAGAAAGAAATAGAGGAGTCCTCAATGAAAGACCAGCACTGGTAAAGTTTTTAGTAGAATACAGAACTGAAGCTGCTGTTAAAAAGAGATAATTAGTACAGCGTATAAAAAAATTGCATGATAACTATAAGAGTCAATCAGTGAAGGTTAGAAAGGATTGGGAAGACAGAATGGATAAACAATTCACAAACAAACAATGGGGGAAATATGTTTGTCTCCCAAATATGTAACACAATCTAGAAGATTTAGGATTTTTTCTTGGAAATGTTTACATAGATAATTTTAGATCCCAAGTAGACCCCAGATAATTTTTCCTCAGGTAGATAGCAAACGGAAGTGTGATGGGGAAGAAAGAGGTAATTCGGAACATATTTTCTGGGAGTGCAATGAGTTGGCAAACATTAAAGATTCACTGAAGACAACTCTATCAGAGATACTGGGTGACCAAACTGATGTAACTGGGAGAAATATTTTTTCTGAGCTATGATACAGATTCAGAACTGCCTAGACATAGTAAGGACTTGCTGAGTCTAATTATGGTGGCAGCCAAAAACGATTACTATAAAATGGAAATCAAAGTCTAAACCAACTGTACTAGAAATAGTTTATATAGTAACAGACATAAAACAGTTTACTTTCATTTACTTAAATGTGTGACTGCCTTTTGTCATAAGTGAATTTAATAAAGATGTTTCTTGTTTAAAAAACAGGAGGAGTGAAGCTTAAGGAAAGGCAGGAATTTAACGATTTATGTAATAATGGGCTTAAAGACAGTTGTTATAAACAAAGAAAGCATGTAATAATATATGCATGTATATGTGTGTAAATGAAATAAGCTTAATATGGTTTATTTTCTTTCCCTTTAATGTATATGACCTATGTCTTAAGTGATAATTTAATTAAGGCGTTAAAAAAAAAAATAAGAAAAAGTTACATTAATCCAGAAGAGTTGAAAGTAGTTTACTGAGTCTGAATAGCCTTCCAGGACCATTTTAACAAGGCTACTTTAAAACCATTACAAACAACACAACTCTACTTTTCAGGAGTTACTCTGACAGATGCTTACTTTCTCTTTTCTGTGGACTAAAACCTTAATGCAAGTCTTCTGCCATTTCCTCTCATTCAGCAAGCATTACTGAAAAGCCAAATAAATAAAGTTAGTTTAATCCTATTAACAGCTCACTAGTTCCAAACATCCACAGTATTCTCTATTAAAGATTCTTATCACTCTTCCATCAAAGAACCTCTCCCTACACAACTTGTTGATAAAACAGTAGGACAAGGTATTGTATATAGTCTCAAAATTCAGTCTTTCAGCTTAATGGCTAGAATTTTAATTTCTAACAGCAGTTCTTTTTTAATCAATTATGAAACAACTTAAAGGAAACAGAAAAGTGATGCAACATTATTTTCCTTTCAAGCTGGAGGAGAGTTGTCAACTAGAGCACATCACAATATTGCATTGTTCTACACTAAAATTCATACATTAGATAAATTACTAGCTTTATTTAATATTTGCTAGTTTATTAATTAAAGTTCATGTTTAGTTGTGTGCTGAATTTCTGTAAATAAAATAACGCTCTTAAGATCTTCCTAAACTGGACTTCTTCATTTTAGGTAATCAAGATGACATTAGTTTTTCCCCTTGGGCATAAAAACCTTTACGTTGGATATATTAACATTATGTTCCTCTGAATCTGTACATTTAATGGAATTAAGAACATTGTTCATGGAAAACATAATTTTGGGGTAACTGTTACTTTCAGAGGAATAATTTCAGCGATATAAGCTATCATCTTTTCTAATCCTATCTGTAAGCCCCAATTAATTCCATGATGCTTTTAAACCTATTTATTGTATTATCAGTATTTAGAAAACAGCCAGGCTAGAACTCCAAACCTGACTGGGCAAACTAAAGCAATAACAAGAGTGTTATTTCTGCTTAAAACCCTCTAACACCAAGATTCTTATAACAAAGATGAAATATTGTAAAATATTGTTGAACTATCCACAGAGAACCCTCTCAGGACAAACTGCCACTATTCTGAAACATCATTTAGCATAGATCAACTACTGAACACAGAAGTGCCTCAAAAACAGAAAATAAACCTATAAATCAATTAAAAAATAACACCAAACAGCAGAAATGTATCCCATATAAAACAAATTATCCGATCTGTATTTAAAAAAGGAACAAAACAAAACAGAATTCAGGATTGTAACAGAAATTAAACACACTGTGCAGAAATAAAAGCACTAACAACTCAGTAATAGTAAAATGCATCCAAAAAGATAACAAAAAAATCTCCTGATAGCCTTGCAGTAGAAAGAAAGTACTAACTACAGTCTAGGCAAGCCAAATCTGAATAGTGTCTCAGGCACTTGAACAGCCATGGCATGGAGGATGGCCAGGACTTTCTTGCCAAAGGAGGAAAAGGCACAGCTACCCACACATTGCCACTACTCCTTTCAGGCGAGGTGATTATGTGAAGGAGTGGCCTGGAGTACGTGTTAAGGTTACAAAGCGACCAATGGGTGTCTGTCCTTATAGCAAATATGTGAAAACATGTACATGCAAAAGGAGAGCATTGTGGTGATGCAGATCTCACATCCCCGTTGCCAAGGAGGTTTTATTAGGCTAGCCAAATGCACTCACTGCCAGGATTCTGGCAATAGCACCAAACGCTCTTATAGCTGCCTGAATAATAGCCCCTTTCACACAGCTCTCACCCCCCCCCCTTTTTTTTTTACACCTTTATTGAATTATCACTTGTGACAGGCAAATTTGCATTTATATAAAAGTAATCAAACTGTATTAACAAGTTCATGTTTACAAACATACTTCACATATATTGCTATACATTACATAAACTAAGCAACATTACATAAATGATTCAATTCCTGCCTTTTTTTTTTTTAAACAAGAAACATCTTTATAAAACCATTGCTTACGAAACAGGAAATCAATTTATATAAATGAAAACAAACCACACCAACACAATCCTAGTTGCAAGTATTTTACATCACAAACCATACTGACACACTCCCAGTTGCAAACATACATCACATAATCCATCAAATCATTTTCAGTGAAATACTACATTGCTCATTTAAGTCCTGCCTTCTTTTAAACCTCATTCCTCCCCTTTATGTATTGTTCCCACAATTCTCAATTTTCCTATGTAGTTTGCTCCTACCCTTTTCGTAAGATCTCAATTCCAGTTATTTTATCTCTGTTACTATAGTCACTACATCTAGCATTGCTGGTTTAAATTTTTATTTTCATTTTCTAGTAATTGCTTTTTTGGCAGCCACCATAATTAGAGACAGCAAGGCCTTACCATGTCTAGGCAATTCCGATTCTGTATCATAGCTCAGAAAAATCATCTCCCTTGTCACACCAATCATCGCACCCAGCATCTCCAACAGTGCATTCCGCAAAGAATCCATAAAGTCTGCCAACTCACCACACTCCCACAAATTATGTTCCCAAGTAACTCTTTCTTCCCTGCCACTCCTCCAAGATTTACTGTCTACCTGAGGAAAAATTCTCTGGCGTCTACTTTGGGTATAAAAATATCTATGTGAACGTTTCCAAGCAAAAATCCTAAATCTTCTAGATTATGTTGTATATTTTGGAGACATACATATATCCTCCCATTGTTTCTTTGTGAATTGCTTATCCAATCTCTCTTCCCAATCCTTTCTAACCTCCTCTGATTGAGTCTTATAGTTATCATGCAATATTTTTATGCTCTACTAATCATTCCTTTTTTTAATGGCAAGTTCTATTCTAGATTCTACTACCAGTGCTGGCCTTTTATTTAGGTCCCCCAATTTCTTTCTCTTTGCCTATACTCTGATATCAGTCCTGATAGAGAAGGCAATCTCTAACCTGCAGTCCATAGAAATTCTTGTTGTCATCCTATTCTGTCATCTTTCCCTCTGTAGTCATTTCCTCCCAATACCTTGGTTCCTTTGCCAGTTTTCTCCAATAAATTCCAGCCCCCTCTTACTTATTGTCTATATCCTACAAAGCTCTTGCCTTTGCTCCAAGTGGAATATCCAGAGGAGAGGATCAAATAAGCACTTTCTAATCAAAGGAGAGGCTTGATAGCTGGTTTGCACCAAAAAAAAAAAAAAATCATCTTAAAATTTCTGGTAAAATCATACACCCCACAGATAGGATATGAAGTAGTGCAGGAAGCGAATAAAGTATACATGCAGAGAAGACCAGTAGTCCCCATAGCAACTAACAAAGTCAGTTAAACTAAACGGTAGTTATGTACTTAACATAAAGCTAGACCCTTTTATCCACATCCATCTGACATGACTGATGGTACTTTGGGACACTTCCTGGATTACAGCTGCAAACTAGTGCTCCAGCCCTGAGTTGCTTTTATTTATTTTTTTAATTCCCATAATGCATTTGTGAGTAAAATTACCTCAGATCAAGTTTGTTGCCAGAGAGACGGGTCTCTTAAGACCACCACCAGAGAAGAGCAACAACTGTCCCTTCAGGTCCTCCAGATATGTCAATTGGGAATGAATATAGAGAGATGGCTCTTTTTGGATGGATGTGGATGAAGGGATTCAGTGCTATGTTAGGTAAATTACTACCACATCCTAGTCACCCAGTCTGTCCCATCAGACTGAGCTACAGAAAATATGAGTGGATTCATGGAAGGAGATCCTTGAGAACAGTGGCTCCAAAGGAAGCCCTAGAGCTTGAAATAATGTCCAGTATGTAATGTTTGGTAAAGGTATGCAGTGTAGACCAGGTTACTTCAGCATGGGTTTTGTCAGTAGAAGTATTTCTAAAGAATACTGCAAAAGTAGGCTTGTATGTTAAGAATCAGTTGTTAGAATAGACAAAGGTAATACAATCAGAAAGCTATGGACAAGAAGACCTTTGAAACCTTATAACCCAGCTTGTTTGTTGCAAATGACACAAAAAGATAGACTCTTTCCTAAAGGGTTTAGTTCTGTGCATGTAAATTGTAATCTGTAAACATCCAATGTATGGAGAATGCATTCTCCCTTGTTTGAGTGGTTAGGAAAAAATACTGGAAATTGAATAGATTGACAACTAAAGAAACATTTCCATTTGCTACAGTAGACTTTACTGTAGACTCTGAGATACAGATAGGATTTCTATTAAAGTCATGAGATAAGGAAGGGTGTCTGGTCAACATAGAAACTGGAGAAACCAGGTGGTCAACTTGAGGTTGTGAAGGTCCGAGTGAGGTGACCCAGACAGGTAAGAGCATAGATCCCTCCTGGGGCCCAACAGCCAAGGAAGCTCCCTGATGTAAGGCTTCAGCAGGGGTAATCAAGTTTGCCTGGGCCAGTAAGGTGCAATGAGGATTACTGTGGCTTTGCATCTTATGGCCTTGTGCAAGAATAGGGACATTAGGGGAACAAAAGTGAAAGTGTAAAGTAGACCTGAGGGTCACTGTCTGACTACAGCATCTCTTGGGAACTGATTCTTTGAGAAAATTAAGGCAAAGAAGTTGCTGTACTTGGTGTTGGCTTGGAAAGCAAACAAACTTTGCAGTTAAGGATGGCCCAGGCAGTTGAATATCTGCTGTACTATCTCTGGATTGAGAAACCACTTGTGAGTCATCAAAATGGGACCTGCTGAGCCTGTTGACAAGATAATTGCTCTTTCCAGGGATATGCATTGCAATCAGGAAGCAATCTCCCATTGCCACATTCTCATGGTTTCTCAGCATAAGGGGTAGGGCCTGATTCCTTTTTGCTTGTGGAGGTCTCAAACCACTGCCATGTTGTCAGTTTGGAAACAGGTCACCCCTGGAGTTAGGAAGTCTTGTAGTTCCTGAGATGCAAGGAGAATTGCCTTCCTCTCCAGAACAGTGATGTAAAGGTTGGTCTCTTGTTGCAACCAAGTACCTTGGACCATCCTTCATGGTTATCTCTACTGATGGAGAAGGCATCAGAAATGATCTTCTTAAGAGAATGAAAGGGGGGGGGGGAGTTAGCTGCCATTGTGACTAAACTCTGCAAAACTGTGTGATTGTTAACACAGACGAAGGGTGATTTGATATTTGCAACCATTGTGCTCTGTGTAGTCACTGAATTATTCTCATGAGAAATTGAGCAAGGTGCACCATGAGTATGGAATGTCATTAGACCTAGGATTTGAAGGACAAGGATCACTCAAAATTTGGACCCTGTTTAAGGAAAAGAAGTTATGCATCTTGTACCCAGATGCCATCCTGTGATTTGAACTGAGTTGGTTGCAGATTGCACTTTTTGTAGTTTAAACATATGACCAAGAACAGCCAGAACTGAAGCAAGAAATCTCTAGCACTAACCAAGGATTCTTTTATAGTGGAAGCAAGGAACTAGTCATGCAGGTATGGAACATGATTCCCTTGTAACCACAGGTGAGCTGTGACCACGGCCATGAACTTGGTAAACACACTGGGATCTGAGGTGAAACATATGGGTAGGTATGGAATTGAAACTGACTGCCTCTCAGAAAGAGGTGTAAATATCTCCTGGATGCTTTGGCTATTTTAATATGAAGATAAGCATCCTGAAGACTGAGATACCACATCCAGTCCTTTGTCTGTAGGCAAGATAAATTTACTTCATAGGTTCATAGGTAGATACTAGGCTATCTGCCCTAGGGCATTTATAAGCCTAGCCAGAGTGTATTTGGCTTCCGCCTCCCTATTAGATTAGCTTACTGTGCCTCTGTAAAGTAGGTCACAGAAGGTACCCTTTTAAGATAAGTTTACTGTGCCTCTGTCTAGCAGGGACACAGGAGAGATCCCAGGGGTGAATTTGCGATTTCCCATCCACGCGTCCAAATTTCGCTTGAAGAGGGTCAGCGAGGGGCTATGTCTAACATGAATTGGGATTCTATTCCAGAGTGAGGGGAGCCTCTGGGAAATGAATCTGTCCCTCCAGCATGTCCTATTTATTTTTGTGCTGAGGTTTAGGTCCCTGGAGCGTGTAGCTCTAAGGGACTTGGATTTTTTGAGGTGGAGCATGTCCATTAATTCTGGGTTTGACATGGCTTTGTACATCAGGCATAGATCGCCTCTGAGTAGGCGGTAAGCAACTGAGTAGAGCTGGAGTTTCTTTAGTCTAGCTGCATAGGACATCTGTTTGCAGCCCATGATCCTCTTGGTGAGGTACTTTTGGGGTCTCTCCAGTTGCTGCAGGTGTCGGGTAAGGTACATCCCAAAAGGGGCATTGTATTCAATTATGGGCCTGATGAGTGACGAGTAGAGGGGCACAATGACCTCTTGATCTAGATGCGAACCCTTTCGTGATAACGTGGGCTATATAGAAGGTCTTTCTAACCACTTTGGCAACGTGATTATCAAAGGAGAGATTACTATCTACGTTGGTCCCCAAATCTCTAATTACTTCTTCCGTACTTAATGGATTACCACCTATGTGGTAATTTGTGGGCACTTTGTTTTTCCCAAAGGGGATGACTATGCACTTTTTAGCATTTAGCCTGAGGCCGTGGCTCTGGCACCAAGCATCAGTCTCTGTGAGACCCTTTTGGAGGATGCTTGTGTCAGCTGGAGATTCGATTATGGCCCCCAGTTTGCAGTCATTTGTGAACTTTGTCAGCCATAATCCCCCCGTGTTAGCCTGAACCTCAGAGAAGTATATACCAAACAAGAGAGGTCCCAGAACTGAGCCCTGTGGGATGCCACTTGTAACTGGTTTGGATTCGGACATGGCACCTGCGATTCTGACCATGTGGGTTCTATCTCTGAGCCAGTTTGCAACCCATCTTGTGATATAAGGGTTGATATTTAAGCTGGTAAGCTTATTTATGATGCCCGAGTGGGGTATTGTGTCGAAGGCTTTTGCGAGGTCCAGGTAGGCTGTGTGGACTACCTTGCCCTCATCTATGGCTTTGGTAACTGTTTCAAAGAAATCAACTAGGTTTAAGAGGCAGGATATGCCCTTAACAAAGCCAAATTGGGTAGGGTCCAGTGTCTGGAGGCTCCCAATGTCTTTGTTTATGAGTTCCATGATAATATGCTCCATAGCTTTACAGACCAGACTAGTCAGGCTTATGGGGCGATAGTTTCCGGGGTCTGTTGTGGCACCACCTTTGTGGAGTGGGACCACTGTAGCTGTACGCCATTCTTTGGGTACATATCCTGTAGTAAGGCTAAGTCTGAACAGTGACTTAATGTGAGGGTTCAGTTCTTCTTGGAGCTCGTGTAAGACACAGCCTGGGACACCGTCCGGTCCCATAAATGCTGTGTTTTTTGCTTTGGAGAGGGCAGCTTTCACCTGTGCATCTGTGATGTCAGGGAGGTTACATTCAGTTGGGATAGGCGTTTGCTCCTTTGGGGGAAGGGGGGAGAAGTTTGCACTGAATCTGTCTGCCAGGATGTTGGCTATGTCTGTAGGTTCGGTATATTTTGTACCATTATGCAACAATTCAGAGCATATCTGGGAGTTTCCACCCATGTTTCTGACATAACTAAAGAAGGCCTTGTGATTATCTTTAGTGTCTAGGGCAATTTTTCTTTCGAAACTGGCCTTTGATGATTTTATGAGGGATCGAAGTTTCTTGCTAATACTGATCAGAGATGCCTTCCCTTTTTGGGATTTTGCTCTGTCATGTAGTAGCTTCCTCCTTCTGTTGTATAGCTTATTTATGGCCGGGGTCCACCAGACCAGTCTCCTGTTTTTGGAGGAGTGAGTCTTGGTTTTATTTTGGATAGCACGTTCCATGCATTCCTGCAGGTGCTCATAGAATGCATTTGTAAAGGATTCTGTGGATTGGGCTGTATTATCCTCTGGCCCAGGGGCTTTGAAGGATTCCACCTCAGTCTTGAGAAGTGCAAAGTTGGCTTTTGAGAAATTCTTTACAGTGATTTCCTTGGCTGGGGGTGGGGATGGGATATGGATGTCCAGGGAAATTTTTTATGGTCTGATCTTACCAATGAGGGGTTTACCTCTGGTGTGGAACATACAGTCCCATGTTGGTGATGACCAGGTCCAATATGTTGTTCCCTCTTGTGGGAGTGGTGACCAGTTGTTCCATTGCGTTAGAGTTTATAAATTCAAGGAACCGTTGGGCGAGGGTGTTTGGGCTTGAGTAGTTTTCCCAGTCAATGTTTGGGTAGTTGAAGTCACCCAATAACATAGTGTTTGGAGAGACCTTCATATTCTCCAGTGTTCTCAGGAATGCCAAGTGGGGTTCCTGTAACAGGGAGGGTGTTCTGTAGCAGGCTACAAACTGAAAGGCAGTTTTGCCCACTGTTAGTTGCACATAGATGGTTTCCTCATGATTCACCTGAATTATGTCTTTGTTATGTATTTGTTTGGATCACTGAGGTGCAAGATTGGCCTGAGGTCCTTGTTCTTCTTTGGAACAAAAAAGAATCTCAAATAATATTCGAATCCTGACTGATCTGGTAGAACCTCCTGGATGGCTCACCTCTGGCCTCTTTCTATTAATGGGCTGGAACATCTGGAAGTGGCCAAAGTGTCAAGGAGTCAACGGGAAAGAGGAATTGTATAACTTCTGCATGCTATCCTTATTATCCAAGAATCCTGAGTGGTGGGCATCTACACAGGACAATAGAAGGCTAAATGACTCCCAAATTCCTCCAGAGGGAGCAGTCTTGGCAATCCTTCAGGGAGAGTTAGGCTGCCTGTCAGAGAAAGGTCCATGATATCCCTTGTTTTGTGGACCAGTTCGACCTGAGTCTGTGTCCACTGAAGAGGCCACATCCTCCACAGCTACCCCTTTCAGAAGTGGAGTCAAATGCTTGATACTGGGTTTCCCTTAACAATACAGATTTGGATCCTTTGTGGTTCCTGTTGTAAGATCATTGTGGGGTCTCATATAGTACAGAATGTCTTTCTATCCTGCTCACACTTTTGCAACTTCTCTTTAGCATAAGGCCCAAACAAAGAAGAGTCATCACATGAATGCCTTCAAGTTATCAGTGAAGTCACAAAGGTGAAGCAAGGCATAATACCTCATTGTAATATCTGTTACTGCCACACATGGCACTCCAGCAGCTGTAATGCACATAATCAAAACAGGAGGTTAGTTATGTTGAACATAGAGCCTGAAGTAATCTCCAGTTGCTTTCTAGACACTGAGGTGGGTGGTTTCTTCAAACAGGTTAATGTTTACTCCATTAATCCCTTTGAGAACAGTTCACATAAGCAAAGGTGCCTTAAGTACATACCTACTTTATCATCCTATCTATGGCCCTAGACTCCTTGTTGGGCAGATGATAATATATGTATTGTCTGTCAACTTTTTTTAGTTCCAGATGCCACAATAACAGAATTCATTAAAGTACCCTTGGACCAAAACTGTCTGTATTTGGAAAGTTTAAGTATTTTTTCAGATTTTCAGGGAGTAGATTCAGAGACATCAGGCTAATTGTATGCCCTCCTGGCAGCCAGGTTGATAAAGTGGTACACACTGGGGTAGCACCCAAGAAGTTGGGGACCCAAGTGACAGACCTCAAAAAGGACCTCCTCATCCAGAGATGGTGGGCCAGTCAGCCTTGGCCAAGATCTCCTCTGTTACTTTAACTTGAAGATCAAACCAAAACTGGCATCTTCCAGAGATGATTGGTGGAACTCTCTCAATACTCTAAGTCTGTGTCCAAAGTGAATGATTCCATAGAGCAATTGATATGCTGCTTCTTGCATGTCCTCTTCCTCTGAGCATTGGAAGGGGATGAATCTGACTTCTAAGAGGACTCGCACTGTAACTTAGCAGTCTTTTGAAGGCCAGTTCCTCAGCTCTGACCTGCGATACAGAAAAGGGCTGAGACAAAAAAAAGGGTGGGTGTCATGGGATGGAGTGGACACCAAAGTTGTCTGAAACTCAGTTCTTGGTGGAGAAAGTGCAGTTGTGTACACTTACCATAAATGTAGATGTTCGAGTGTATTCACTGTTGCAGTCATTACCTGTGGGTTATCCCTGCTGTGGTAGCCCTCGGCCGGCCCACATACCAGAGTCAATGTTTTTCTGTGTCAGCTGCTGTTGCCTGTAGTCTGACGTCAGGTCATCAGTGCTATAAAGAAAGGCAGCCGATGCAATTACATCAGTTTTTCTTGTCCTAACCCATCAGAAGCCCAAGGAAATTTGGTAAAGTGGTCCTGGTGACTAAAAGCCACTGTGAGAAGCTTAAGTCCCCCTAAGGAAAGAGGATATAAGGGGAAAGGATGAAGGAAAACCATGACTGCAACAGTGAATACACTCGAACATCTACATTTATGGTATGTGTACACAACTGTACTATGTTCTTTGTGTTTCACTGTTGAAGTCATCACCTGTGGGAGGATTCCCAATGCTGATGAGAGGGGTAGAAGGATTAGTTAGAGACCTAGGGATGGGTCAGGATGCCCTGCAGAACTGCAGAGGCAAAATCTGCCCTAGCCTTAGAGAAAAGAGGTAGGTGGTTATGCTTTGTAAAGGTATGGATAGAGGTCCAGATGGCAGCTTCCAAGATGTCCCTGGTGGGAACTCCTCTGAAGAATGTTGTGGAAGTGGAGGCTGCCCTAGTGTAATGGGTACAAACAGACTTTGGGGGGGGGGGGGTCCCATGTAGTCTGTAGCAAAAATGGACACAGTGTGATATCCATTTGGAAATGGTTTGCTTGTAAATGGGCTTCCCCCTTTGCCCCTGGTGCAAAGCTGACAAGAAGCTGGTCTGTTTTTCTGAAGGGTTTGGTATGGTCCAGATAGTATTTGAACTGTCTGTGCACATCTAGTGAGTGCAGAATTCTTTCCCCCTTGTTTTGAGGATTAGGAAAGAAGGTGGGTAGATGTATGGCCTGGTTGAGGTTCAGATACCACCTTAGACATAAAGGAGGGGTTAGTCCTCAGGGAGACCCTGTCTGCATGGAAAATGATGAAGGGCTCAATGGCCACGAGTGCCTCAAGTTCTGAAACTCTTCTGGCTGAGGTAATAGCTAGTAGGATAGCATTCTTCCAGGAGAGGTATCTCAATTTTGCTGAAGCAACAGGTTCGAATGCTGGTAAGGTTAGTTTTTCTAAAATATAATTCAGGTTCCAGGCTGGAGTGGGTGGCCTTCTGGGAGGTCTGATATTAAAAGCCCCTCTGAGGAATTGTTTAATCAAGGGATGTGAGAAGAGGGTATGGCCTGAATTGAAATGAGCTGAAATGGCTGAGACATGGATTTTAATAGAAGAGAAAGACAGGCCACTATTGAGTAACTCGGCTAGGTAGTCCAGGATAAAAGGGATGGAAGGTTGTGAGGTACTGCCCCCTTTGGACTGGCTCCAGGAGCAGAATCTTTTCCATTTCCCTGCGTAAGATTCTCTGGTGCTGGGCCTTCTGGCCTCTGTGATAATGTCTAGGACCTGTTTGTTTAACAGGGGCCCTTTGTTTACTTTTAAAGTATTAGCCATGCTGATAGTTTGAGAGTCTGCAAGTTTGAGTGCAGCACCCCCCCCCCCACACACACCTGGGTCAAAAGGTCTGAGATCAGGGGAAGTTGCCTGGGAGGCTGTGCTGTCAGGCTGTGCAATAAGGGGTACCAATGCTGTCTGGGCCAATCTGGAGCAATGAGGATGGCCTTTGGTCTTTCCTCCCTTATCTTGATCAGTACCTTGGGAATAAGAGGCAGAGGAGGGAATGCGTACACAAAGAGGGAGTTCCAGGGGAAGGTCAAGGCATCCACCTTCCACACTAAGTGGTGATACTCCCTGGTACACAATTTTTTCAGCTGGTGGTTGAGGTGCAAGCAAAGAGACCCACCTCCAGAGTTCCCCACTCCCAAATAACTTGCAAAAAGATTTTTCTGTGGAGCTGCCATTCCTGGGGGTCCAGTAAGTTCCTGCTTAGGTGGTCTGCCAAGGTGTTGTTGATGTCTGGTAGGAATTGGGCAATTAGGTGTAATCCCATGGAGGAGGCGGTCAGCCAGAGGTTCTTGGCTAGAAGGTAAGCTTGGGTCTTCCCTGTTTGTTGATATACCACATTACTGTGATGATGTCTGTTTTGATACGGAGAACCCCTGGCCTGATATGTGGTTTGAAGGATGTTAGAGCCTTTTGTACTGCCATCATTTCCTTCTGATTGATGTGTAAAGGAAGGTGCTGGGCATCCCAAAGATCTTGGGTGCACCTGCCTGCTAGGTGAGCGCCCCAAGCAATGTCTGAAGCGTCGGTGGTGATGGCCTGCTAGGTAGGCCAGAGGATGAAGGGAAGACCCTTGTTCTTGCCACAGGCCCCTGCCCACCAGAGAAACTCGGCCCTTATACAGGGGATCAGAGGAAGAGAGGTCTCTAGAGGCTGAGAGTGCTGACACCAACGGTTCTTTAGATACCACTGAAGTTTCCTCATGTGGAGCCTGGCCAGAGGAATTAGAAGGATGCAAGATGCCATGTACCCCATGGCTTGCAGAACGTTCTCACAGTGAGGTGAATTCTGGAAGCCAGCTGGGTAAAGTAGAGAGGCAGGAAGCTCTGGTTTTCAGGGGATAGGAAGGCCATTTAGGATGCTGTGTCCAGCAGTGCTCCCAAGAAAATGATCTTCCTGGAGGGTGTTTGCTTTGATTTCTTCTCGTTGATAGTGAACCCTAGGGAATTTAAGGGGGTTTTGACAAAGAGAAGGTCTTGGAGCAGCTTTTCTTTGCACTCTGCCTGAATGAGGCAGTCGTCCAGATAAGGGTAAATCCGTATATTTCTTTGTGTGCAAAATGCTATGGCTGGGGCTAAGCATTTGGTGAATACTCTGGGTGCAGTAGATAAGCCAAAGGGTAGCGCAGAGAACTGAAAGTGTTGTGAGCCTGCTCTGAACCGCAGGAATTTCCTGCAGGATTCCCTTATGGGGATGTGGAGGTAGGCATCTTTTAGGTCTAGGGTCACTAGCCAGGCACTTTTTTGTGAGGGAAGGCAGCAGCTGCTGCAAAGTTAGCATTTTGAATTTGGGGACCACCAGGGATGTGTTCAGAATGGATATATCCAGGATGGGGCACCAAGTGCTCTCTTTCCTGGGAACAAGGAATAATCTGGAATAAAAGCCTTTGCCTGTTTGCTCTTAGGGGACAGGTTCTACTGCCCCCTGGGATATGAGAGTTTGGACCTGTTTCAATGTCTCTGCCCACTGATTTGGAGGTAAGTCTGGGTACCCTCTTGGAATTGGGAGTTCGTTGAAAGAGAATCTGTATCCCTGAAAATTATCTTTAAGACCCATTGATCCTTTGTTACAGAAAGCCAATTTTCTTTGCAAAGGGAGAGCCTTCCTCCTAGCTTTTGGCTTGTGAAAGGAGGGCAGAGGGGGGAAAGGGAGTCATTGAGAGTTTTTGCCATAGGGGCGGAAGTGGTCCACTGCTTGGTTTTCTGCTGCCCCTGGGATAGGGGCCTGATTGGTCTGTCCCTGCGGGGCTTACCTTGGCCCTGTCTGCTAGGTGCAGGGAAGGACCAGTGCTTAGAGGGAAAGTTCCTGCTGAACTTGGGAGGTTGAACCTGAAAGAAATATTTTACTGTTTGCATAGATTTCGGTTTATCTTCCATCTTTTTAAGCACCTCTTCAGCTTTTACCCCAAACAAGCGGTCCTTATCCAGGGGTGCATCAATTAATAATTTAGACTTGACATGATCAGGGAGAGGTTGTTCCTTCAACCATTCATGTCTCCTAATGACAGATCCTGACACTGCTGCCCTGCTTGAGGCTTCTAAGGCATTATATCCACAGTGTAACGAGTGTTTGGCCACTTGACAAGTAGAGTGCAGTAAATCCGCTTACTTTTTCAAACTGGCACATTCAGGAAAGGTTGAAATCTTTTGTTTTAACAGTTCCAAAGTGTGTTGTTGATATTTTAACACATGGAACTGACAATTAAGTGCCCTGATAGTAAGGTTGCAGAGGTGTATACTTTTTTACCCCATCTGTCCAGAGCACTGGAATCCTTGTCAGAAGGAATAGGATTCTTGGCAGAACTACTCTTAGCCCCTTTAGGTTCCTGTGTAATGACCTCTGGGTCTGCAGCAGGATTTCTGTATAGGTATTTGTGAGAATCCGGTACTCTGTAATACCGGTCAGGTTTACTGGAAGTAGGTGGGAGGGTGTCAGGGGCTAAGCTGGATTTATGGAAAACATCATCCACCACTTCTAAAACAGGGGGGATGGCCAGGGGTGTGTGCTGGGGCAGGTCCAGAAACGCTCAAAGTCTTTTCTTATACTGGGGGAAATCCTGAGATTCCCATTGGAAATGTTCCCTGAGGGTGTGAAGGGTTTCTCCAAAGGAAAGGTCTTCTGGTGGGAAGGCAGACGGAATGGATTTCTCTACATCTGAATCCTCATAAGCAGTCAAAGGTTTTTTCTCTTCAAAATCTGAATAATCAGATTCCTCAGAATCCTGTTCTGTCATAATTTCAGGAGAAGGGTGTATTTTCCTTTTAGAAGTTGTGGCCTGACTACCCCTAATAAGGGAGATGAGATCCTCCGCCACTTTAAGCATTTGTGCTTGGGGTGGTGGAGCAGGAACACGATGATGGCTAGAGGCAGATTTTCTAGGAGTGGCCTGGCTTCTAGGCCTAAGAGTATCCATCGGTCTGACAGAAACAGTAATCGGAAGAGAAGACATCATTTTTTGTCTAGTTTTGGTAGTGCAAAAGGCATCCTCGGAAGCCGGTGCCTGCATCACGGCTCCAGACCCAACCAAGGCAGAGACAGCCAAAGGCTCAAAAGATGAAGACTTCTGTGGCATACCAGACTCCGAAAGGGTCTCGGTAGAGGCCTGCGTAGATATCGAATTGGGCATCAGTGGCTGCGAAAGTGCCTCACTGAATTCCAGAGAACTGACGACCTGCTTAGCAGTAGAGTCACTGGAAGGCTTAGTCTTGTGTGGTTTGTCTCTATCTTTATCTCTGTGTTTTTTTTGGAATGTCCATGGACTGCTGCCTGATGGATGCCACTTCAGAATGTGAAGATGGAAGACAAAAATACCTGTCTACAATAAGAGCTCTACGGCGAATGGTTCTCACGTTAAGGAGGGGACAGAACCGGCAATGGGAGACATCGTGGTCTAGGCCTAAACAATTGATGCTTTATTAATGGAAGTCTCTGTGTGGGATCTGCTTTCCACAGCTGAGACAATTACTAACTTTTTGTGGACATCGGTTAGTGCAAGAAAAAAAAAGGATCCCCAACGGGGTACTCAGCTTTAGACATTTTCAGCTGTAATTCAAACTCTGGTAGCGACCGACGGCACACTTGCGAACTACTTCTATTCAGGCCGGCCGAGGGTTACCACAGGAGGGATAACCCACAGGTGATGACTGCAACAGTGAAACACTAAGAACATGTGATAATCCTCTCTATTACCTTGAAAGCGAACCTCACATTGACTGGATCAGAGGAACCTCTGTTGTAGGCCAGAGCCACCTTCCCAAAGAAGTAGGCAGCATCAGCGAAGGCACCCCCAAAGCTAACACAGCGGAAGGTCTTGAGGAGGGGATCAGTGTGGACACCTTGAAGGCTGATGTCTCAGACACAGAAAAGGGTGTTACACAGGTTGGATCCAAAGACAGCACCGAGGAACCAGCATCACATTTTCAGCCCAAGACTCGCTCAACTCTGAAGGTCCTGGTATCGAGTGCATCAGATTTAAAACTCTGAGCACAGAGAAGTAATTAACAGTCAGCCTGAAGGAGATGACTCTGGGAGAAGTGTCAGCTCTGAAACCACTGGGGTCAAAACCAGGACCAGACAAGGAGCAAAAAATAGGGAATGAAGGGCCAACCTGATCCACCCTGTAGATGGAGGGGGATAAACAGACACCCCATCTCCACCTGTGCCTTCACAAAGGTGCTCATCATGTGATTCCCAATCAAGATCTTATGTACTCCTAACAGACCTGCGGGTTCACAAAGAAATGGAAGGAGGCTGAAACGCGAAGTGAAACAATTCTCTCTTAGAGCATACTTCTCAACTGTCCAGCTTTTTGCCTCATATTTTTGGTCTGTCTCATAAAATTCTGGTTTTCTGACAATCCACTGGCAAATCATCGTGGTTCCATCTGCTTGATTTGTGGTAGCTCAGGTGGACATAGAAGATCTCACATCACCTATCAAAAAAGTTGGGAAAGTTTCCCACTACCATGGTTAAATTTCCCCTAGTAGAATAAATACCACCTCTGGCTGCCCCTGAGAACAGGCCACTATCCTAGTGGGACTAACATGATCAACAATGATATACAAAGAGATAGTCAGATAGATAGGCAGATGCAAATAAAAACAACATACCAAAAACATAATTTATAAAGTTATAGCAGCACAGTAATTATTTATCATGATTACTTTTAGTTAAAAACAAAGGGCGGCCACGGTGGTGCAGTGGTTAGCGTTGCCACCTCACAGTAAGAGGTTCTCTGGTTTGATCCTCGGCTGGGGAGCCTTCTGTGCAGAGCCTGCATGTCCTCCCTGTGGTCGAGTGGGTTTCCTCCGGGTGCTCCGGTTTCCTCCCACATCCCAAAGAGATGCTGTAGGTGGATTGGACACTCTAAACTGGCCCTAAGTGTTAGTGCGTGGGTGTGTGCGTCTCCTGTGGAAGGTTGAGCGCTGGGCTGGCAACTCGAGACTGTAAAACTCCACTGCCAATCATGAGCGGACAGGTGATCTGCTGCGGCGTCCCCTAACTGGGAAAAGCTGAAAGAAGAAGAAGACAAATTTTGGTTAAAAACAAACTATACAGACTTTTATTTTTATTATTCCCAGTGTTTCACGTTTCACAATAAACTGTTATGTATTTAATAAATTTATATGTCCAGAAATGGTGTAATAATTGGCATAACAAACCATTATTACAAAATATAAAAGGGACTTATTTTATCAAAACAAACAAAAGCATAACTGTTTATTGACCTGTTATGTAGGGAGGCTATTACGTGGAAATAATGGATCTTCTGGGATGGGGAGACCCTCTGTCTGCAGCAGTACGCCTTACAACACTTCTGTGTTCAGTTATTTCTCTAAAAAGCCCACCATGCCTAGCAATATTGCTTACTTATATCCCTAGGTACACTTTCATACTTAACCAATGGAAAGAGCTTCCAAGCATCACACCTAAATCTTATTTCCCCTAATTGCCATGCTTTCCTTTACATTTGTCATTTTTGCAAACCATCCCCCTTTCATTTTCTTCAGATGTACACATTCCAATTATAAACCATCTTACCCCTCTTAAATTAATATAACATCTGCTACTCTTACACCTGTCCTCATATTAACCTTTCCAAGCCCCTGACACTCCTTTCAAATCTCCATTCAACATTTCTACAACCCTTTTCTGCCATGATTTACAACATTTAAATAATTATAAACTGAAGCACTACACAAAGCTTATTAAACCAAATAGAATATTTAATCAAATGTATTTTATTCACCAAATAAATAATATAAATAAATATGTTACATAATTATCAAAACAATTAAAATTAATACAAAAACTCAAAGAACTTATATTACAGATAAAAGATGTAATGGCTCTGAACTTAATTCATTACAAAAATATATGCTATTCAGAATATGCAACCTAACATTCAGTTCACTACAGTCACTTGTTTGAAAAGAGATGAACCTACTTTAGCTTTTCAAGTGACCAGTAATGTGTTGCTCCATTCTTAAGGTCCTGCACTTCCACAGCAACTACAGTCCGAGGGAAAGGTCGAGCATCACGGTCTTTCTCAGCTTCAGGAGGGAGGAGTTCCGGTGGTAGTGGAGAATACAGTGTGTCGGTCAACAGGACAAATTGGAACTGCACCTGATTTTAAAGAAAAGAAGTAAAATATAACTAACTTCATACTAGTATACGAAAATTCAAACGTAGGCTTATGACTGCCTTATTAATTGGAAATGTAAAAATAAGCAGAACAAATATAAACTACACTTCATGGGTTGCTTGATGATAACAATACTTAAAATTAGTTACCTTATCAGACTGTAGTACACAGCAGTAAATGTTCACAAAGTTGAAGAAGGTAAAAAAAAAAAAAAAAACACACAGACAAAAAAGAAACAAAGATAGGTTACGATGGCAGATAGGTACAATTTGGCTCACCTAGTCTGACAACCTCCCTATCTGCTGGATAGTATGGAGTACTACTTCACCAGAACCTAACTTCTCGTTTTAGTCCACTCTTCATACAACTAGCTGGTGTACATGGATTTACTAATAACATTGAAACTTATTCCAATGAACTTAGGGAACAATGAATATGGGTTGTGCACGGGGGGTGGGGGGAGTCCAATATTACTATTTTCCTCGACTGGTGAACCTTTGGTCTGGTTATGTTATGCTTCAACAAACTAACAATCTGATTAAATAAACAGAATGGAACTGAACTGCCTTATTTTTGTTCCTTTTTCTCTAGGCCTTGCCTTGGTCATCAAAACCCACCTTTGGACCCCATAATAAACAAACAGCTCACTTATCTTAACCTGGTCCCTAGCAATCCATAACATGCCAAAAGGGAAGGGGTCTCCTGCTTCTAAAAGGGAATACCCCCAGGAAATTACACCCCTCTCTAGGCCAGGGAGTGAGAGCTGAGCTCCAGTGGGCCACAATTCATGACAGACCTTAGTGATTACATTCTACATTACCACTCTCCTGCTTGCTGACCCACTCAGCCCTCCTCAAAGGCTCCCTCACAACTGCACACTTAGCAAATATGGTACAACGGGCAGTACTATGGCAGGGCAAACTCTCCAGCCAGCTCTCACACTTGGTGTCTCTCTCAAGGGTCCATACCAGGTCCTCTACTCTTCTCTATTTTTATCAACAACCTTCACACTGCTATCCCTAAAGCTGCCTGCATTCAATATGCAGATGATTCCACTCTAATCTACTCAGCCACCTCCTCATCTGAATTGCAAACCTTAATCCAAAATACATTTAACACCATCAAGAACTGGCTCACCAACCAACGCCTACTTCTGAACCCCAAAAAAACTAAACTTCTACTCTTCTCCCCCACTAGTAGATCTGCCACACTTTCATTCTCTGTCACATCTAACAATGGTACCACTATTTCCCCAGATCATCACCACACCAAACTGCTAGGGGTTCTTCTTCTTCTTTCGGCTTTTTCCCAGTTAGGGGTCGCCACAGCAGATCACCTGTCTGCTCATGATTGGCAGTGGAGTTTTACGGTGTCAAGTTGCCAGCCCGGCACCCAACCTTCCACAGAAGGCACACACATGCATGCACTCATGTCTAGGGCCAATTTAGAGTATCCAATCCACCAACAGCATGTCTTTGGGATGTGAGAGGAAACCGGAGCACCCGGAGGAAACCCACGCGACCACAGGGAGGACATGCAGACTCCACACAGAAGGCACCCCAGCCGAGGATCGAACCGGAGAACCTCTCACTGTCAGGTGGCAACGTTAACCGCTGCACCACCGTGGCCGCCCTCACAAACTGCTAGGGGTTATCATAGACAATAATCTCAAATTTGACCTACAGGTCAACAAAACCATACAGACCCATCAATAAGAAGCTTGGATCACTGTATAGAAACAAGACATTTTTAACCCCACTGGCTAGGACTGCAATCGCCTGATCACACCTACTCCATACTCTTTTATATGCCTCGCCTGTACTTTCAAACCTCAACAAATCTGAACTAGGTAAGCTGTCCCATAGCTACAACCATACTGCCAGATTCGCCACTGACTCCACCTATAGAGCCGACCACTGCCAGAACCTTAAACAACTAGAGTGGCTACAACTGCCCAGCTTAATTCAATTAAATCAACTCTTAATAGCGCACAGACTTTTGTACTACCCTGAGGATATCCCCCTCACTTAAAAATATTATTAAGCCATATCGCAACCTGAGATCCCTATGGTCAGCTGATAAACTACTGGTCCAAACCCACAAAGCTAATAACTCTGCTGGTGAATCCCCATTTGCCAGCTTCATTGGCAAAACCTGGAATTCAGTGGCAAACTATATAACCATACAATCCTCCAAAAGTCTCTTCAAAAAAAAAAAAAAAAAAACTCAAAACAGTATCTCAAAGTGAACTGGCTATGCCCATGTACCAACCCTGATTAAGTTCTAAACTGAAAGCATATTCTGCAATTATTATAACTTGTAACTACGTCACCAAGCTCTGCTTCCAATCTGATGTCTCTTACTTTTAATTGTGTCTGTCTGAGAATTGTGATTCCCTACTAGGGAACACTACTAAGCCATTGTATATAACCACTTTGTTTTTATAATTGTTTGCTAACTTCTGTGTAATCTATGTAAGTTTGTCTATGTGGAGCTTTTCTCCCGGGGCCTCCAATGAAAATGGACATGTATCCAGTCGGACTATCCCGGTAAACAAATGTAAAATAAAATAAATAAATAAATGTGAAGCTCCTTTGCAAGTGTAGCTTTAGCTGATGTTGTGCATCATCCCTGGTCTTTTGCCCTGCACTCCATACCTCCTCTTCACATGATACTGCCTTCCTCACCCCAAAAATAGAAAGTCATTGTCAAGTGCTTGATCCCATCCTCCATCATAGGCTTCTCCAGTGTCCAAGATGTTAGTTTATTCAGGATAAGCTGGGTTGAACTCGAGGCTTCATCTTTCTGTGTCATGCATTCAGCTGACTTATGTTTATTACATGCATGAATTCTATTACTACATTTGCATACATTATTTCTTTATACTGCACTGCCTGTTGCAATCACTTGACTTATGTACTAATTCAGTTAAATTGATAGATATGGACCATTTTGGTACTGTAGGGGGGAGGCAAACATGTGACAACATTAACAGAAAAATGATGATCCATATGGATCCAAAGGGAAGCAGAATGTAAAAAAAAATACTGCTGTCATTGGTCGGTCTTGAGTAAGAGGCAACATTTGACAGAGTAAAATGGAATTTTATAAGTAGGGGAGGGGAAGCATTTGCATTTCCTGATACAATAGTAAGGTTAATTAGGATATACCAGACATTGGAGGCAAAAATCAAAGTGGGAGGGATCCTGATAATTTGTGTTTGAAGAGTGGAACCAGGCAGAGGTGCTTTCTTTCCCCTTTGTTATTTGTGTTACACTTGAAGCCACTGACAAAGAAAAAAATGGACTCCGAAATTCAACGGTAGAATCCACAGTGTTCAAGAAAACTTGGTTTTATTTGCAGATGATACTATTTTACACCTGATGGAACCAGAAAATAATATCTCAGTGTTATGGAATATTCTGATACGGTTCCATATTTTTCCAGGATAAAAAATTAATGAAGATAAAACAAAGGCTATAACTATAAACTATATACTCAACCATAAATTGGTCCAGCAATATTCATATTTATGTGCACATGATAAAATTAATTAATTAGGAGTATGGATTAAAAAACAATTTGGTTATGGCAGCTAAGGATATGTGGGGAAAAGACTAAACAAAAAAGAATATAAAAACTGAGCAGCTGGAAGCTCTTGTCTATAGATATGGATATCAAGATACAAACAGTAAAATATTTTTAGTCCCTTTAGTTTTATACACAGGTTAGGGATATTTTTATCAAACAGAGGATGAGTTGTGGATAGTAAGAACTGAAGGATTTTACTTGGGAGGGGAAGAGGGCAAGAGTCGATAAGATGATCCTCCCAATAAGACAAGGAGGTTTAGGATTACGTGATTTGAAGGGATATTTTAGAGTTACACAGCTAAGGCTCTTGTACATAACAAATGCAGAAAGCTACAATTCAAAGTAGAAAGGGATGATGATGACAAAGTGGGAAGGAATGGACTTTTGGATGCAGACTCCTAAGGAGAATAACAGTCATGCTGAGTACTATATTCATAAAGTAGCAGAGAGCATACTAAAACTAAGCCAACATGGGATTAGAGAAAAGAGATTCTGATGATAGGGATGACTGCAATTAGGGGTACAGAGAATAGATAAGAGGGGGCTGTAATTTAATGGAAGAAGATGGCAAGAGCCAAAGTACTGGGGACAGATAATTAGAGAAGGAATGGCAACAGAATGGGAAGATGCCAAGAAGACATTTGAATTGCAGGCTAGTAATTGCCTTCCTTATCAGGGATTGATATCACAGTATAGACAAACAGAAAGGAATAGGGAAATGAACCTGGAGCAGAAGCTGCTGTTAAAAAATGGATAATTATTAGGGCATATAAAATACCGCACAATAACTATAGGAATCAATCAGAAGAGGTCAGAAAAGATTGGAAAGAGAGATTAGATATGCAATTCACAATGAAGCAACAGGAGGACATATGTATGGCTCTCACATATGCAACAAAATCTAGAAGATTTAGGATTTTTGTCTGGAAGTGTTTACATAGATACTTTTATGCCCCAAGCAGACTCCAAAGAATTTTTTCCTCTGGTAGATGGCAAGTGCTGGAGGTATGATGTTGAGAAACAGGTAAATGGGAAAAAGAAGTTATGTACTCACCATAACGTTCCATCTGAGTAGGTAACTTCATTTGTCAGCAACCTGTGGGTATCGGATCCTTCCTGGATCCGAGCCAGCAGCTTTCCAAGCTAGAGATCCGAGCTCCAAGCTCATCCCCTTACCCATAATACCCTGCTACCTCTCTCCAGTCCTCAGATCGAGTTTGCCCAATTACCAGACAACACCAAGACAAACAATACCTGAACATCCTAACCTGATACATACCAGGACTGAATCATTCTATCATTCAGGTAACGAAAACCAGGTTAGGGGGAAGGAGGGGGGTCGGTTGCTGACAAATGAAGTTACCTACTCAGGTGGAACATTATGGTGAGTACATAACTTCTTTATCTGAAGTAGTTAACTTCATTTGATCAGCAACCTGTGGGACAGTCCCCAGCTACCAAAAAACTTGGGAGGTCCTCAAGGAAGAATATTCCAGAGCACTGCAGAGCCAAAGGGTGCCCTCCCTCTGGATATCAGATCTAGTTTATAATGCGAAATAAAGGTATGAGAAGAAGCCCAAGTAGCTGCAGAACAGATGTCATCCAAGGGAACTCCTGACCAAAACGCAGCAGAGGTAGCCATAGAACAGGTAGAGTGAGCATGAAGCCCCAAGGGCTCCGGCCGACCAGAAATTTTGTATGTTAGCAACATACAGTGGGATATCCATCCATCTAGCTAGAGTCATCTTCATTACTGGTTTACCCAAGGATGGCTTAGCAAATGAAACAAAGAGCTGCGCCGACTTGCGAGAGGCAGCTGTTCTGTGCAAGTAAAAGCGCAATAGTCTATGCACATTTAATGAATGCAGTCTGTACTCCCCCTTGTTCTGATAGTTAGGGAAGAAAACAGGCAAATTAATGGATTGGTTGATGTTAGCCTCGGAAGCTACTTTAGGTAAGAAGGAAGGATTAGTCCCGAGAGATACTCTGTCCTTATGTAAGACAAGATACGGGGGTTTAGTACAAAGGGCCTGAAGCTCAGATACCCTTCTAGCTGAGGTAATAGCAATTAAGAAGGCAGTTTTCCAAGACAAGAACTTTAAGTCAACAGAAGCTGCAGGCTCAAAGGGTGGACCAGTTAGAGCCTGAAGAACTAAGATTAGGTCTCATGGAGGAACCGCATTCTTGACAGAAGGTCTTAAAAGAAAGGTGCCCTTTAAGAAAGTCTTACAGATCTTAGTGGAAGCTAAGGGGCCAAGATTGTCCCCAATGTGGAAGTGGGAAATGGCCACCATTTGAACCTTCACAGTAGAAGAACTGGCCCCTTGATGGAAAATGTGAGATAGAAATTCAAGTACTGCTGGAATGGGAGCCGTAAAAGGGTCCAAATTCCTACTCCAGGCCCAGATGGAAAAACATTTCCATTTACTGTTGTAGACCTTCCTGGTAGAAGGCTTATGCGCCACCACCAGGATGGATTTAACTGCGGACGAGATACCGGGAGTCCTAGCCACTAACGGAACTGGATCAACCAAGCCGTGAGCTTGAGGTCGTCCAGATTCAGAGTTTTCAATCCCGAAGGATGAGAAATCAGATCCGGAATGGGATCCAAGGAGGAGCTATGAGATGAGACTGTAGGTACAGGAACCAGGTTTGACGAGGCCAGAATGGGGCTATGAGGATAACCTTGCTCCCCAACCAACGAGCTTTCTGTAAGAATTTTGTCATTAACGAGAGAGGAGGATAAGCATAAAGAAGTCCGGATGGCCAAGCATGAACTAGAGCATCTCTGGGGCTCTCCCCCGGCGGGGGATTTACAGCGAAAAACTCGCTGCACTTTGCGTTTAAAGGTGATGCGAAGAGATCGCAGTAAGGTTGACCCCATTTGAGGAAGGTCTGTTTCACTACTAAGGGGTTCAGAGACCACTCGTAAGGCGAGAGTATAGTTCGATTCAGCTTGTCCGCTAAAATGTTGGACCGAACTGGAATGTGCGTTGCTAGCAGAAAACGGTTGGTGGATATCGCCCACTCCCAAACTCTCATGGCCTCTCGGCAAAGAGGGTAAGACCTGGTCCCCCCACTGTTTGTTGATGTACCAGACCACTGACATGTTGTCTGTCTGAATTTGCAATAGTCCTCAGAGGAAGAAGGGCATGGAGAGCTTGCAACGTTAGGAGCACTGCCCTCATCTCCAGAACACTGATATGCAGAACAGTCTCTGAGTCCACGTGCCTTGGACAGTTCTGCCCATGCAATGCCCCCTCACCCCAGGCAAGATGCATCCGTGTTCACCGTGGCTTGGGGTTGAGGCATCAAAAAAGGCTGCCCGAGCCACTAAAGTAGGGAGTCCCTGCAAACTCTGCTGAGGGGAATCGGGGAGTCCAACAGATGTCGCAGGATGGACCAGTGGACCTGTAAGGTCCATTGAAGAACCCTCATGTTCAAGCGGGCTAGGGGTGAAAGGTTGATAGCTGCTGCCATGGACCCTAGGGCTCTCTGGACTAATTCCGCTGGTGGGGCTGGAGATTGTAGAAATGCTAAGACGTGGAGAGTTAAACTGTGGAGTCTGTCTGCTGTCAAGAAGGCCTTGGACTGAAGTGTATCTATTCTGGCCCCTATGAAGTCCAGGACCTGAACAGGTTGAAGGGACGATTTTTTGTAATTTATAGTGATCCCCAACTGGCGGGCCAAGAACAGGAAGCAATCCCTGGCTGAGCATAGTAGATGCCTTGTGGGAGCAGCAAGGAGCCAGTCATCCAGGTAAGGAAAGACCTGTATTCCCTGAAGCCTCAGGTGGGCCGCTACAACTGCCATGACCTTGGTGAACACCCTGGGGGCTGTGGTGAGGCCAAAAGGGGAGGACCCTGAACTGATAATGACTGGCCCCCAACCGAAAGCGGAGAAACCTCCTGGATTGCCTGTCCATGAGAATGTGGTAGTACGCATCCTTGAGGTCGACAGAGCACATCCAGTCATTCTCCTGCAAAAAGGGGAGAATAGACTGAAGAGTGACCATCCGGAATTTCTCTTTGGCAATGAACAGGTTCAATGTAGACAGGTCGAGAATTGGTCTCAAGTCCCCCGTCTTTTTTGGCACCAAAAAGAACCTGGAGTAATTGCCCGACCCAGACTGGCCTGGGGGGACGTGCTGGATGGCCCTTTTTCTTAGCAGCTTCTTTATTTCTAAAGCCGCCGCCTCCCACTGACTGGGTGGAACATCGGGAAAGTGCCTCAACTGAGGGGGAAGATTTATGAAGGGGATAGAGTAACCTCTGGATATTATTCGGAGCACCCAGCGATCTGTTGTGATGGACTTCCAATGTGCTAGGTGTTCCGAGAAACGCCCCCCAACTGCCTCTAGAGAGGAGCAGTCGGGCAACCCCTCAGGGTTGCTGAGCGGGTCGGTCGGAAAAAGGTTCCCTCGACCCGAAATTCTTAGGCCCCCCCCCTCTGCCTCTGGGCCAGCGTCCACCTTGTCTTCCCCTGCCTCTAAAGGACGAAGAGTACGGACTGTAACAGGACTGCTGAGACTTCCAGAACCACATCTTCTTTTGTCCTCTCTGATTCCTGGAAAAGGACCTTTGAGGAGCCAAGAAGCGGATTCTGACAGCAGACAGCGTCTTCCCATCTTTCTCGCTCTGGAGCAGCGTATTGCGGACGGTCTTGCCAAACAGCATAGAACCGTCAAAGGGAGCATTTGCAAAGGACACCTTGAAGGGTTCCCCAAAGTCAGAGCCAGGCGTGACACCGTAAGGCGATACCTGCTCCACTGGCTCTAGCTGTCCCCTCCGTGGCATGGGAGAGAAGCCGCATAGAAGTGTTGGATATCGATTTTAGAGTGGCCATGCGAGCCGAGAAAGTTCGTTTGTCCTCGGCCATCATGGACTCCGGGGGAGACCCAGCGTACTCTTTTACTAGATCACGCTGAAGCCTAATCACGTGTGCCAAGTAATTCAGTGCCCTTATGGAAAAGGTGGCTGAAGCAAACATCCGCTTTCTGATGCGATCCATCGTCCGAGACTCCTTGTCGGGAGGATGGACCGAGGAACTATCCTGCACCAGTTCCTTCTTGGTGGCAGCCGCCACCACCATGGCATCTACCGGGGAACCTTTACTCCACGCTGTCTTGTCTGTCAGAGAACTAAGGATCTTATCTGGTCTCCTGGGGATTGGCTCTACAGTGTCCGGCTCCTTCCACGCCCTGGTAGTAATTAGGTCTACCAGGGGGTCGGCTGGAGGGGACACCGAAGAGGTAGACGGGCCTGTGTCAAACGCCTCCAGAAACACTGGCTCATCCGAAGAAGGTTTCTGGGCTGACCACCCCCCTCTAATGCGCAGCATCTCCATAATGTCTCCAAAGGAGACTTCCTCAGGGGGGGTGACCTGGGGAAACCTTCCCCTTCCTCCAAGTCAGTGTCTTCCGTGAGGGACTAGGGGGAGTCCAAGTGCCTCCTTTTACCCTTTTGTTTGTGAGGGACCTCCTCGGCAGGACTGTCCGAGGAGGGCTCACCAACGGGGTCATGCTCCTCTACAGGAACTAGCTGGGGCGTAGACGCAGGCTGTCCCTGGGGCCAGATGATGCAAGACAGGCCCATTTGCGAGGGAATGGTGGGTGGATCCGTAGCACGAGCCAGAGACCTCGAATCCCTGGAGAGGACCCTCTCCATCACGTCAAAAGCTGAAGGTGAACCACTCTCCCTGGGATCCGAGAGCAGCCCCCTCGGATCAGACGTGTGGATCGGCGCCGAAGTGATCGGACCCAAAAGAGAAGTGATTCTGACCGCATCAGAGCCGAAGACACACTCACCCCTCTGGATCCAAGGCTCGGCTCACAGTCCCGAGAGCTCGGATCCGAAAAGGGACCCGATAAACTCGAAGGTAAGGCCGGCGTTGAAGTAGCAATTACTATCGGTGCCGACTCCCCGGCTACTCGGATCCGACGGCTCCGAAACCCGATAATGGATCGGAGAAGCAGCAATGGAGGCAAAGAAGGGGGGGAGGCAAGAGCACTCCCATCTGCATCTGGGCCTGAAGGAAGCGACGCATCATCCGGTCCATGTCCGCATCAGAAAGGCTTCTCGTAGACCAAGAAGAGGCCGCTGAGGCTGGCCGGGAAGGCCGCCTCGATGACCTGGAAGGTGGCCGGGGCTCTCCCTCCGGGTCCAGAGAGAAACATGGGGAACGGAGCTGAGAGGGGGAGGACCCGGGAACCTTCGAGGGAGAATAGAGCTGCTTAGCCGGCGGGGCCGAGGGGGCTGAGTCGGCCTGACGCTTGTGGCTCCTATAACTCTCCCTGTCTTTGTCTCTCTCTTTCTCCCTCTATCTCTCTGGGGACAGCTTATGGCCACACTCAGAGCATTTGGAAAAAATTGCCTTAGGGCCTTCGGCCATGTCTACTACAATCACACTCCCTAACACACAGATAAGAAGAAGGGGAATACACTAAAGTTAAACTAAATTAAACTAAACTAGTCTAAGGGATCGAGTATCACACACACACACACACACACACACACACACACACACACACACACACACACACACACACACACACTTTTTAAACTGGTAAAAAGGTAGAGAAAATTCCTATCCTTATCTTACCTAATCGCAAGGAGCTCGTCACTCGTGCTTATAGAAGCCGCAGCAAACGAGATCTGAGGACTGGAGGGAGGTAGCAGGGTATTGTGGGTAAGGGGGAGGAGCTTGGAGCTCGGATCTCTAGCTTGAAAAGCTGCCGGCGTGGATCCAGGACGGATCTGATACCCACAGGTTGCTGATCAAATGAAGTTAACTACTTCAGATCATATGTTTTGGGAGTGGAAAGAGTTGGCAGACTTTTAAAATTTCTTACAGAGTACTCTGTCAGGAATCAAATACAATACAGTGTGTTAGGCTCTCACACCGGCAACTGGGTGAAAATACTTTTGAGTTAAAAAAAAAAAATAAGATAAAACGTACTCACTTTGGTATAACATACACACTTAACCTAAACCTAATGAAGCACTGATGCTAACAGACAAAATTTGCATGAGAGCATACAGATTTAACCTAAAAATAAACCTCACAAAGCATTTCTCTTTTTTACAAGATTCACTTTTGGCATTGTTGATAATGTGGAAAAAGCCCTAGGGGACAAGAAAGGGAACAACTGATAGAAGACAAAGAAATGCCTTGGCAGTTACGACTGAATGCTGAAAGAGCCTCTGGGTTGAATGACAGTATTTCATTACAGCCACTTTAAAAACTTCTAGCAGCAAAGTTTAGAAAGGGTAAAACCATTAGGTATTCTCATTTTTTATTGTAAGGTTCATTTTTACGTGAAATATGTATGGTATCAGGTGAATTTTATTGTCAGTCAGCAGCAGGACTTCATTAGGTTTAACTTAAATTGTGATCATTATTTTTTAAGCTAGGAACTCATTTGTGAGATGGACAGAATTACTCGTCTTTTAAAAATGTTAAGAATGTTATGTGTTTTATATCTTTTTAGAAGATTTATAATTCATATAAATGCGGTTTCCTTAAATGATTGTCCAAACACGAAAAATAAGCTAAAAACAAATAAAAATGGTCACGGTGACAAAGGAATCAGCTTTATTAAACAAGGTTTAGCACTTTTGTTCCTCTAATTTAAGAAACTTCATCAGAACAAAAACATTAAACCTTGTTTAATAAAGCTGATTCCTTTGTCATCATGACCATTATTGTTTTTTTAGTTCCTTAAATGATTATCTAACCTAATATGGGGAGGTTTAAAAAGACATTAAGTGAAAGAATGTACAGTTTCTGATGAAGTCTCCTGTGAGAGATGGAAGTGCTTAAACTACAGTGTGTATGTTTTATCTTATTTTAACTCAGTAAAAGAATTTTCACCCGGTTGTCGGTGGCAGAGCCCAACGTACTGTATTGTATTTGGTTCTCGGTTCGTTTGGCAGTGCGTGCCCAATTTGTGAATGTTACTCTGTCAGGAATACTGGGCAACCAAATGAGTGTAACTAAGGAAATTAATTTTTTTTGAACTAGGATAGAGGATCTGTTTTTGCCAAGGCATAGTAAGGCCTTAGAGGATCTGAATTGCCAAGGCATAGCAAGGCCTTGCTAAATTTAATTCTGGTGGCAACCAAAAAAGTAATTACTGGAAAATAGAAATCAAAATATAAACCAACTACATTTGAAGTAGTGGATATTGTAACAGACATAAAGGAACAGGAAGGGATCTTTAGAAAAGGGTAGGTGTAAATTACAAAGAAAAAAAATGGAAACAATACAGGAAGAAAAATGTTTTGGAGGAGGAATGAGGTTTAAGAGAAAGCAGAAATTGAATAATGTATGTAATATTGCTTATATGATACATAACAGTACATGTGATGTATAATGTTTATAAATGTGAACTTGGCAATATGGTTTTATTACTTTTATATAAATGTAAGTTTGCCTGTATCACAAGTGATTATTCTATAAAGGTGTTTTAATAATTAAAAAAAAAACTACGCCAGTTCTGCTGCTTGGATCATTTACCACCCTTTCTAAGGATCAATACTTTTCCTGCCATTCACCTCACTGCAGTCCACCTTGCAGCTTTAGACTGCATTATTCTAGACTTTTTTTTTTTTAAGATGATACCCATCATAACTTTGCTGATATCCCTAAATTACTGAAAATTTTCTACCAGGATCTTTCTCTACTTTCTTTCTTTCTTTCCTCAGGACTATATACATGAAGTTCTTGTAATCTGTCCTTGCAAGGCTTCTGATACAGAACCAAACCCATTTCTGTCACATTCCTCTGAAATGCTTCCACCCGGTGTATAACCCTAACATAATATTTTCCAGGATTTTGCAGCATGTATTAACTGGGTGGGGCGCGCGGGGGGAGGTTCAACTGTTTAGAGTGATAGCGCATGCTTTGCTTAGGTCATCTGAAATGACATGTCCATTGTTGCTTTCCTCATTTTTTAAACATATTTATTAAAAATCATCTCATTTTTCAATAATGCCATGAATATATACACAGTAACAGAAAACAAATCATACTAAAGTTTTTCGCTGTTGTCTTCATGCAGCTAAGCATGTTTTTTTTAACAATTTTCATTCACTCCAACATAAACTGCTCAGTCTCTACTTTCCATTAAAATTCATTCCTCCTAGGCATTATTCAGATTGTAGTGTTCCAACAAATTCAGTTTACTTCTATATAACGTGCTCCTTTCCATTTCTAAAATCCCACCTAAAGTTCTTTTTTCATCTCCGTTACAATATTCAATACTTCAGTTATGCTTAGTTTACATTTTGATTTCTAATTACTAGCCATTGCTTTTTTTGCCGACCAAAGGCATTTAAACTCAGTAAGGCCTTAGTATGTCTAGGCAACTTGGGTCCTATACTTTATTCCGGCTCCAAAAAATATCTGGGTTATAACCACTTGGTCCCCCAACATTTATGACAAAGTACTCTACAGAGAATATTTAAACCAACTTGTTAAATTCACA